>NW_006439191.1:1840725-1856218 GCF_000325575.1 Pteropus alecto
TCAGCACGTGCCTCATGCAGTCCATCATCAGCCCCTATCAACGTGGCCATCACAGCAGATCCCAAATCTGTCTACTTCTCTCCACTTTATCTGCTGTCGCTCTCTCTCAATCAAGTCCAAATTATCTTTTGCCAAGACTTCTTATCCCTGGGCTCACGGCTTTTCTATGCGATGTCTCTAAATATCTGTCTATTTTTAACTCCTAACACATTCTTTCAGCAACCATGATTGGAGGAGATTGTTTTACTTTTCAAACGACTCAGTTCCCAACCTTATACTTCCCTGTCCCCCTCTTTAGACTTTGCCGTGTGATTTGCTTTGGCTGTTAGACTGCGAGTACGAGTGATGCGTGTCACCTCTGAGAGGGAGCTTTAAAGGCATGACGCGGGACACTGCTGCCCTTCCGCCTGTCATAGAACCAGGATGGTGGACACGGGACGTTCCGGGTCAGTCCAGACTCGGAGCAAAGGAGACACCGGCGCAGGACCACGGGGCCTCGCCGCGGATGGAACACAAACAGAGTTTGTGCTCGTGAGCTGCAGCCGCACCTAAACTTCAAAATATGAAACAAATGAAGTCGCTTTTCCGTTCCCACTTCGGAAAGGTCTTACCACATTTAGAATCAACCGGAACTCCTCTCCCGGGCTTTAAAGACTCTACATTTCGCGGGCCCTGCCCACTCTTGGATTCCATGTGACACCATCCTCTTCTTGGCTCACTGTGCAGGCACAGTGACACTCGTTAAAGTTCTAGAACCAGTCTTGTTCCTGCTTGCTTCCTGTTCTCACACAGTGTGCTTCTGCCATATCTGTCTCCCCCCATTAGCCCTTCCCATTCTGTGTTCACAGCATTCCTTACTCTCCGAACGCATCAAACTGATTATCTTCACTCTCCTCCCTCTGGGATCTGAATCGCTCTAGGATCTGAACTCTGTGAGAGCAGGGGCTCGGCGTATCTCGTATCCCTACTGCCTAGAACAGGGCTCACCCTGCAGTAGGGACTGAATAAACATCTTAAATGAGTAAACGAATCTAATGTCCCTTGCCGAGTCAAGTTTGGGGCTAGTAAAAATGCTGTTCCCGTCCCTTAGTTTTTCCCACGGTATTCTCTTACTGCGAACGTCGTTCTGAATATCTGGCAATATCGGTTCTGAATCAGAAAACGTTACATTGTTTAAAAAACTTGAGTGTTTCTATAATACCACAGCCACAAGTTAATTCTAACACATTCTGTTGCACGCTACAATTGCTTGTTCTTATAAGTTCCCCCAGTGGCTTACGTGTTTGAGCAGGGACAGCGAGGATGTGGTGTGGTGGTGAACGGACTGGAACCTGAAGCTGGAAGCTAAGGTTCAAGTTTTGGCCTTGACTGTCCCATGGGAAGTTCTCTAAGTCTCTCTGAGCCTCTATTCCCCAGTCTGTGAAATTTAATTTGAGCAGTGATAGCAGGTCCCTTAAAGGTCCCAATGAGGATTAAGAGTTAATATTTGTAAAGTGTTTTCATACAGTAAATGTTATATAAGTTTTGTTAAATGAAAAATTAAACTTTCATATTCGTTTTATTACTACTGTCCCTAGCACTTAACTGCTGAATTAATGCTTCTTGAAATAAATTGAACAGAGTTTCCATTTTTAAGTCTTCAGGCATAAACTTTGATTTTCCTAGTGATGAATTCATTGTATTTTCATTGAAATGCCTGTACTGCAAGGAGGGTTGGACTAGGGAGAGAGAGTGAGAATTTAAATGTTATGTACTGTTTTTAGAGGTAGAGCTGATAGCATACTAATGAACAGGATATAGCGTATGAGAGAAAGAGAAGTATCAAAGCTGCCTTCTAGTCTTTCATTCCTGGCCTATGGATAATGATGCCTTTTACTGAAAAGGGGAAACATGGGGGCTAGCAGGTTTGGGGGATTGGAAAACATAGGATGCCGTCTTGGCAATATCAGTTCTGAGATATCTGTTTGACTTCCACGTGGAGATGTTAGGTAGGCTGTTGTGTCCTGTTGTCCATAAGCATCTGGGACTAAACAGAGAGCTCAGGGCATTAAAATCCACGAGACGGAATGAGATTGCCTTGGAAAGGAAAATACAGGGCCGCTCTGGGCGAAGTTCTGAGCCTGAGGATTTTAAATATTAAAAGGTCAAGTGGAGAAAATGGAGGAGTCATCTCCCTAGACTAACAAACAATCGCCAGCGATGTTGGGGAGCAGGTGGTAAGAAAATCAGATAAGACTTTGCTACCCTTCCGGGAGCTAACAGTCGAAAATGCAGCCCACCTTCGGGTCGCAAATATTTTGAGAACATACACCTATGATTTGCAGAAAATGTTTACTTGTGAACTAAACCCTTCATGTCTCTCACTCATTAGTTCACAATATCATTGTCCAAGTAGAGAAAGTTCTTAAGACTTATTCACATGAATTTTCACTAGTAAAGTATTTTCTGATGTTTCAAAAGTTCTGCATTTTGCAATAGCATACAACATTGGTTTTTCAGTGAGTAATTAAATCAGGGAGATAATTATTTTCCCATACAAATGAGAAAAATCCCCATTTCCAGAAAAAAGCTTTGGATGCCGCATGCTCCTTGCTTGTTTTCCAGACCATCACTTTCCTTCTTCACAGCTTTCAGTGCTCTCCTTCTTAGCTGAAATTGTGTCATGTCTATCAAGTGTAATTTCCATATCTTTAACTTTCCACTTCTGTAATCAGTCTCCTGTGAATTTTTCAATTTCAATTGAGGTCATTGTGGTCTGGATCACATCCAATTTACTACAAATGCCTCCTGCATACTCTCTATGTAACTCTAACACGTCGAATATACCACTTATTTGCCATTTAAGAAAAAAGATCTTAAGTGTTGAAACACCTTGAATTTTTCTTTTTGATTTGCAAAAATTTGATGACAAATTCAAAATTATGAATGATCCAGTTCACTCGGTTTATTTTTACATGTTTTACTTCTCAATAATAATAAAGTCTTAGACCCATAATAGGTAATGTTTCAGGGTCTGTAGAGAAAAATAACTTTTAGTCATTTAAAAACAATTATATTCCTTTCTATGTATTGTTGTGGACATAAATCAGCCCTTATAATTAAAGGCTATAAATGCCAGTCCTCATGCAAATCTAAATACCCTTGGCAAGCCTGGTGTAAATTCTCATTAATAGTCAGAAGCATTTTGTTATTTTTCCAAAGAGTCAAGGTAGAAAATGTTTAATATTTTGGAATGCTTTTTTAAAAATAGTGGTCATAAACGCAATTAAACCTGCCTATATTAAGCAGTTCTATATTTTTGCAAGGTTATTATGTCAAATAGGAAATCTAAGTCAGTTTATTAAGGATTAGATATCCGAAGAGAATATTTTATTTTAAACTGTTGAATTAGCTTTCTCATAAGAGCTAGAGGGAAGTCAGATGAGTGTCTTTTTATTTATAAATCAAAACCTCTAAATAGGATTTAATTTTTTTATATTCCAGCAGAATTCCTTATTGGCAGAGATTTTATAGACAATTAAGAAAAATAGTTCTAAGAGAAACCATAGGCATGAAAACAGCTCATAGATTTTAAGATATTGACTTTATGTTAAATATGTATAATTTAGTGGAAAACTATGACTACTAGACACTTTTAAGTAAAGATCTGGTGTTCACAGATTGAAAATTGTCAGATGTTATTTTGAGATTGTATTTTTTAAGATTAATTTAAAAATGAGAATAAAGTCGATAATGTAGCATTTTTAAGAGACAAGGAATTATTTAGGAATTTATAGGTAGATCTTGAAATCTAGGTGCACCATGTTGAATATAAAATAAATAACTCTAAGATGAAAGGAAGCATGTCAGTTTTGCTCATTATATCGTCAGTACCTAACACAGAATCCAGCACATGAAAAATACAGAAAATATACTTGCTGAATAAAGGCAGAAGCATGTGTGCACTCACATGGAGATACACTCACACACACACACACTTTGTATACTTATTCTCTATATAAAGCTGTATCAGTGATCCCCAGCTGCCCTTAGCATTGCTTTCAGCCAAGCTAGCCATGCTCTAGGGAGACCCCGATGGCCAGTCCTTCCTCACCCACCACCGTTCCCAGCCACAACACTGCAGACTGTCCAGGAGTCCCGGGTGGGAACCGGAATCTGTTACCTGTCGAAACGATAACCAGGTCTAGGATTACAAAGCCAACCGACTCTGTTTACCTGAATCATCATAAAACGTCCAAGTTTCCCAGGTCATTTCTCATCACCCGGGTGTTATCTTCACATGACTGTCCATGCCGTAAACTGGACGTGATTCCACACCCTTCCCTAGCCTTCCAGATCTCTCAATGTGCTCTCGGAAATACAGATTTCCTCTATCTTTAAGTGCTTCTTTGAATAAGCTTTTCACTTCCCATAAACGACTCAGCCTAAGGTTTGTAGAGACTCCCCTTGCTTGTCACTGCCGCCCCAGGCCCCTGTTCCTGCCACTTCTTAGTGACTCCTGCACCCTCGATGGGCACACGGTCGTCTGCGTCCAGTCTCCTCCTCTGTGCCCATTTTCCCTTCTTCACTTCAGACATTCAGACCAGGACCTCAGGCAGCGCCAGGTCCGCAGTCCCGTCCTCAGTCTCCCCCACCCTCAGAAATACCTCCTTCACTGGTCACTCTCTCGTTCTCGAAGCTCATTCTTCACTTTGGGAGACCACACATTCCTCTTTTTCGCCTACTTCACTGGTGGTTTCTTTCCTGTTTTTAAATAGTTTTTCATTTCGAACTTACCTCATTTTTGTCCAAATTTATTCTCTGAGTTATGTCATCTAGCCCCATAGTTTTAAATATCATTTAAAGGTTAACGACTTCTAAATTTCTGTCTGAAGTTAGAACTTTTTTTTCCTGAAGTCCAGATCCATAAATCTGATATTGAACTGGATATTTCTGTCTGGTTGTCTGATAAGTATCTCAATCTCCACAGGTCCAAAACTAGGTTGCTGACACAGTGTCCATCACTACACCCCATTGCACTCAATGGCATCGCCATTCACACCCAGTTGCCCGGAGGAAAAGTCTTCCAGACTAACTTGAATCTCTTCTTTTTCTCATTCCTTACATCTAATCCTTCAGCAACTCCTATGACTTCTTTCTTCAAAACATTTCCCAAATCTTTCTGTTCGTTCCTGCCTCCATAGCTCTCACACTGTTCTATGTCATCATCCTTCGTCGTTTAGACCATCACAAAAGCCGCTTTAGACTCACTGCCTCCAACCTCACACCAATTTATCTACCACTGGGTGGCCAGACAGAGCTTTAAAAATGTAAGCGGTTTACCACTTGCCATGATTTTTAATAACAGAAAATTATAATGGAATCCTAAATCTTCACGATGCTCAGGTCTTATGTAGCGTAGTCCTGGCTATTTGTTCCATCGTGACCTTGTACTATTTCCCTAGCTTGCATCGTTTACCTCTTTGTGGTATCTCCCATATCAGGGGCTCTGGTGGCTGAAACTCCCTCCCACAGATATCTCAGGACCCATTCACATCTCCATCCCCAGTTCCTTCTCACGCCTGTACCCTTCTCAGAACACTCCAACTAAAACAGGAGCACCTCTCAGCATGCATAGCTCACGCACTTGTATTTTATTTTTATAATCACCCCCGTGGACTTCATTGGATTTGTTCTTTGTTGTAATCCCTAAACCAAGAACAGTGCCTCACAGAAAAGAACTCCATACTTGTTAAAATAATAAGTAAATAAAAATAATTTTCATGTAACATAAAATTTTTTTCAAAAGAATCATATGGTGAATTATGTTTACAATAAGTGATTTTTCTTTTGAACTATAGTAATTGACAGCTGTTGGTAGGGGGGACTTGAAACAAACATCTGCAATGTACCTGTTCAGTATCATTATCTAGAAATCAGTAGACGAATAAAATACTCTTTTTAATTATTGACTACCCTTGTTAGAAAATAAAACATTTAAAAATAACTCCATATGACTAATATATAATGCGTTCTTGTTTTATCAAATGATTTCATCAAACGTATACAACCAGCATCTCTGACTCTCCTGACACCTAAGCAGGGTCATGCTGTTTCGGCATATTCTCAAACTTAGGAGGCTGAACCGAAGGCTGTGGATACCAGGCATCGTCTTATTTTTTCATTTTATTTCCAAGGATATAAAGCCAAGAATAATTGTGTAAATAAAAATGGCTTTACAGGCCAGAAAGGAAATGGAATTCTGAAGAGAAATATCTCACTCAGTCTTACATAGATAACTAGAAAGGAATATCCAGATCGTCACACACAATAGATTTTATAATTGGATCATGAATCCAACAACCACATGGCAAGTGGCATGTTCTTTACATTGAAAAAATTTATATCTACATAATGGTATTTCTATGTTATGCAAGAATAACCACCTGTCTTTTTGACCCAACAAGTAAGCTATTTTAAAGTGTCTGATCTTTGAATCATGTAGCTTTATACGATGCAAAAGCAATGAGCTTCCTCACACTTTCTGTTTACATTTCATGATATAATGGTGTCTTATAAAATATTTCTGTTTGATTCAGTGAAGTTATTGGAATATCAAGTAATCACTTCTCCCTCTAATAAAGAAAATGATATTCGTGCTCATATAAATGAGTAGAAAACAAATAACATGGCCATTATTTTTTAACAAAATCAGGTTACCTTTTTTGAATGAACGGATATTTTATATTAAAATCAAATTTTTACCAATGTACTGTTTTATCATAACCTTTCTAATTAATGACTCTTCCCCTGTTTTCTATCAATAGATTCATTTTGTCTTTTCTAGAAAGTCATCTAAATGATATCTTACAGTGTTTACTCCTTTCGTGTCTGACTTATTTTGGTTAATGCAGTGGTTTTGAGATTCACTCATGTTCTTTTGAACATCACTTTGTTCCTTGTATTGATAAGTAGTATTTTACTTGATGAATATACCAAAACTAGTTTATTCATTCTCCTGCTGATGAAAGTTAAGCTGTTATCAGTTCTTGCCTATTAGAGAGAAAGCTGTCTGAACACTCTAATACAAGTCTTTTTGTGGATGTGTTTTCATTTCTTTGGGGCAAATACTTAGGCATGACTACTGGGTCAGAGGGCACAGAAATGTTTAACTTCAGAATAAAGTGTCAAATGACCTTACAAAAGGATTATAGCACTTTATACTCTCACCAGCCATGTTCAATGTCTTGTCACTTCACATCTTCACTAATATTTAGCTTTGTCATTCTTTGAAAACTTATCCATTAGAGTGACCGAAGTGAAATACTTATATATTTTCAAATATTTCAGTTTCAAGATATCTGCTTGTTTATGATTTATAATTTATAAATACAGTCTACGCCAAGCGACTGAGACACCAATATCAACCAACTTAATCAAATCAACGTGCATAGGACTCTACACTCCAAAACTCCAGAATACTGAATGTTCTCAAGTGCACTTACTGGGATTTCTGTCAGATAACACCCAAACAACATCCTAACTAAAGGAAATGTCTATTAAAAGAAAATACATAAATAGTATTTGGCTCCTGCACATGTTAAAGCTGATCAAAATTAAATCAGTGTTTAAGGCTTTTTCTTTCCTATAAGATTGACCTGCTTTTCCTTAACTCCTACACACACAAACACATTTACTTTTTCTAGAAAGAGCAGATAAGTGAATTTTTTTTGAGCCTTTCTCTACTTCAGTGTCAGCCCTTTGCACGTCTACCATCTTGGCAGCTATTCGGTATTTGTCTAGAAAGTTGTCAACTACCAGTCTAGTTGGCGTTGAAGGCATGATTCCATCGCACACATTACTGTCTGTGGTACTGTCTATGTGCTTGATTTCTCGTAAACCCAGATTTCTCGTCTGCTACGTCCTTGTTTCAAAACTCCCTGGAAAGCCTCTAATGCTGGAATTCACAAAAGCAATGTGAATGTTCTAACGCTGGTCATTTAAGGTTGTTATTCATTTTCAGTTCAGGAGAATAAACAACTTGGGGTCAAGAAAGAAGTGGATTTAAGCCACCGAAACAATTCCCTTTTCATTTCCCAGCACTGCTATTATGCTCTTCTCACAAAGATGGCACAGCCTCTGGTGACATCTTGTTTCTGGTGATTTCCTAACATCCCCCTCAATTTAGTCACTTGTCACTGTCGTATTTTGTTATGTTCAGCACAGTCACTAAAACTGCTGTAATGCAACAGAGTCAAGTGTAGTTGTGGGGGAGGCACGTTTCTTATTAAGATTATACCTATTTATTTTAAATATTTCGTTTTATGGATGAGATTTTTCCATCACATTTTTCAATTAATTATTATTTGTTTAAACAAAGAAATCTTTCAATATAGTCAGATTTCTTTTCTAATTCGGCGAGCTTACTTCCATTAATTGATAAATTGATTTTTTCCCTTGTTTCTCTTAAGAGACAGGACTATCGAATGCAAACAATTTCTTCTTCTAAGAATTCTCTTCATGCATTGGGCAATATTTCTGAGAGCAAATGACAGTCAACATCCTTATTTTATTCATGGCTTTAATGGAAATTTTTTAAACGATACAGAAATAAAATCCTGTAACAACACATTTATAGAAATAGAGTACAGAAGACAAAAAGGACACAAAATAAACAACTAAATCTGAGGAAATTAAATTATCACACTGTCATATGATGTAAAAAGTTCTACATTCTATCTGGTTTAAGAAAATCTAACAATATACTTCTAGAATCGATCTATCCTTACCAAAAATTCTTATCTGATAGTCACAAGAAATTTATTCCATGTATTTTATACACCTGTTGGTTCTGATTTTTATATCTATATTAGCAGTTATTTTTATTTTCGTTATGTCTAAATATTTATACACCATCATTGGATTATAAAATGTTCAGAACTATAAACAGTGTAATTTTGTATTCAGCACAGAATCTAGCTAAGTTCCTTGTACATGGTAGGTATTCAATATGTTTTTATGATGGAAAATTTTATTTTGCAAAATTCAAACAAGAGTCACATTGTTGTTATAAGCAGCAGCATCTTTCTATCGAAATAAGTTGGTAAGTTAATTTTCTGTGACTCTAGATGGTTTTTGCATAGTTCTTCAAAAACAATCATGAAAAAGGCAGAAAGGGTTGAAACTTTTAGTGGCCTGTTTTCTGTTATCAAATGATCTTTTTAAAAAATGTGACTTCAAAACGTGAGTAGATTATGGATTTTTGAGTATTGCAGAATATATTTTTAAAAGATGCTCACATCTAAAAATTTCCAAACCATTTATAAACTATCAGAGCACATTTTTAGGTAAAACTGTCCACTATACTAAGTAATTATAATCTGAACAATAAGTACAGGACGTATCCTGTAAGAAGAAGACATCCTCTTTGTCTAAAAGGGTCTCTGTCTCCAGAAGAGGAGTCAGGTTCTTTCTTGCTCAATGGCATCTTCATTTTGTCTTCTGATCTAGAGATTGCAGGCTGTGCCCCTGACCTCTGATAACAAGTCTGAGAGTGAATGGATATTAGAAGCAGCAGCTCCTTAACACGGAAGAAGTGAGAGAATGGAACATATTGCTCTTCCTTGTACAAAAAGACTTAGAGTTGCAAAGACTATAAAACTTAACTAAATTCTTCAGAATGAGAAAAAAAATCTGTTAACTGCCTTTAACCGGCCTTATGACCTTAGATGTCTTCTTGGCAAACTATTTTGCTTTATTTACACAGGAGGAATTTGAGTTCCAGTTAAAGTGGCTTAATAAGTTTAATATTGATAAAGGGCCTAGTAGAACCATGACTGGCATAAATCTCAGTCTCCTGACTGCCGATTCAGAGCATCTGTGTTAAGTGAAGTCCGTGGAACACTACACTGTCAATCATGACCACCATCTGCCGGGAAAAAAAAATCACTGTTAAGTAGTTTACCTAGATTATTTCACTGGATTTTTAACACAACCTTTGACTTGTAGACAGATACACCATTTATACATGAGAACATTTGTTCCGGGAAATTTGAGTTAAAATGTTCCAAGTTCACATAGCTATCAAGTGAGAGAGTTGAGTTGCACAAAAAAAAGTCAGTAACGTACGTATTAAAAGTTTAGAATTTAAATGTCCCCGAATTTAGGATTTTAAATGTTACTTCATTTGCAAATTTCTACTACCTATACAAATAATGAAAGAAGTCTTAAAAACATTATTTTGTAATAGCACTGCATTGCACACGTAACGTTATCAGTCCTCTGAGGTCCGCGGGAATGGAGTGTTGTACTGAGTCAATTCTGTGGGAATACCATTTCTAAATTGGTCCATGCTATAGCTGAGTGATTACAAGCAAGCAAGCCAGAGAAGGCTCCTCATCAAAAGGACCCAACAAAGTTCTAGCACATGGAAGCATTTCTGAGCTCAAGTTATTCTGAGAAGGGAACACATGATTTATAAATACTGTCAAAATATGCGTTTCCAAATGCTAGTAATGTAACAGTATATCACACAGCAGAAACAAAGTGCCCTTCAGCCCCTTTATAATCACATTCCGATGTAATGAACATACTTTGCAGTCAGAGCAAGTTAAGTTCAAATCTGAGGGCACCATTTATGATCCCTGTTGTTGGAAGTGAGTGACTTGACCTCTCCTGATCCTACCTTTAAAATATGCGTTTCCAAATGTTGGTAATATAACAGTATATCACACAGCAGAAACAAAGTGCCCTTCAGCCCCTTTATAATCACATTCCGATGTAATGAACATACTTTGCAGTCAGAGCAAGTTAAGTTCAAATCTGAGGGCACCATTTATGATCCTTGTTGTTGGAAGTGAGTGACTTGACCTCTCCTGATCCTACCTTTACTTATCTATAAAGTGCAAATAACGGTATCTTCTATGTAGGGTTGATGTAAGATTCAAATTAGATAATATCTGTTGGTAAGCTCTGCAGGGGGCCCTTATCTGAGGCGTCCCCAGGGGAGGGGCCTGGGAGGCGGGAGAGCATTTATCATAATGGCCGTCAGGGGCATCATAACGGGAACTTGATTCCAAACCCCAAAGCATAACCTTAATTGCTTCAGAGTAAGTGTAAAGCAGAAAGTGTGTTTTGATAAGCGTGAGTCAAAAAATATTTTAAAAACCAAACAAGTTTCCAAGAGGTCGTACATATTCATTTTTTTCCTTTTTTTTAAAATTGGAATGTAGTTGTAAACGAAAGTGGCCATTAGCTTAGGTTGGGGATATTGGATTCTGCTATAAATTCTCTTCAAAGTACTTGTTGGAACCAAGTCAGTATCTGATCAGGGCCACTCTGAGACTAATATTACTCTAAACATTTTTCATATTTCATCTCATTTAATTTTTACAATTATATTAGATAATATTCCCATTGTAATGAGAAAATCGAGGGTAAAAGATGATAAAAATTCCTCCTCCTGACACATACACTCGCAGGTGATGGAGCTGGGATTCAGGTCTGTTTTCTTTTAAAGCCCCCCCCTTCATGGTGTCTTCTATACCTATACAATATTTTTTCTTAATCTTCTACTCAAATATAAAAATATATAAAAAAATTTTAGACATCTTTATTTAAAATATTTATTCATTTTCTATTTCACCAAATAAGTAGAGACCTAAATACAACATGTTCTCAACTATCAAGCACTAAAATTCCAAACATACTTGTGTGGGAGGAGTTAGAAACTTGCAACAACATCTCCCTGGAAGAAAATGTTACAGCTCGTGATCAAGATCTCTGGTCAGTCTCTGGGAGCTGATAATGTAGCTGGGCAAACACGGCCACGAAACCGAACAACCACTTAGATGCTTGTTTAGGTAGAAAATAATTTTTCATCTATGGCCATGCCACCCTAAACACACCCAATCCCATCTGATCTCAGAAGCTAAGCAGGGTCGGGCCTGGTTAGTACTTGGATGGGAGACCACCTAGGAAGACCGGGTGCTGTAGGCATAAAAAAAAAGAAAGTAATTTTTCATATTCGAACTGCAGTATCTGGGGACATGTCTTTTTACCTCAGCCCTAGGTTGGGAACCCATCACCACCCCACCCCATGACTGAAGACTGGCATGTGTGGGAGGGAGGAGAGGCCCAGGACAGAGGGCTTCCTGCTCATATTCACATTTGGCCTGATGGGGGTTTCTCAAATGTTCCCATCAAAATCCCTGATTATAAAAATGTGACCATATCCCAAATAAAAACATATGTCCCAGCGGCAGTGGCCCCAGCCTCCTCTCACAAGGAGCAGGCTCACGTGCCAGGTGAGGCATTCACAAGGAGGGGACTGCATGGGGTCATTCTGTCCATTTTAGGAGCTTCTGTCTATTTCGTTATTACCAAAAGTTTGGGTCAAGAAAAGCAGTTTTATTATAGGTAACTGAATTTTGTTATTTTCCACTGAAAGAACATATTGAGGCAATTGAATAGATACATAAAATAGCTGAGAAACAACTCAAAATGAAAAAAGAAATTACCCTGAAGACGAGAGGAAACAGCCTTCTTGGTTGCCAAATAGTTTTAAGTGTTATGGAATAAAGGACATCAAAAGCATTTCCTATATAATGAACAGCTGCTCGCTGAAATCAAACTTCGTGTGTACACAAAAAGCATTTGCCGTGGTCCTTGTGGGTAGAATAATAGTCAGAATGATTCTAATAATTGAAATGAAGTAGGCTGTACAGTTCCCAACTGCCAACTGAAACATTTTGGAAAATTGGATCCCTCGCACAAGCTAAAACATGTAGCAATCTGTTTTTTATGGAAATTGCATTTATAAACTTGGTGAAAAACTGAAAGCAAGGTCCTGGCCTGGACCTGTCTTCTAGGTTTCACATATCCAAACTAACCTATTGAAAGCTCTTCATTTGTTTAAATTGGTTCACTTAAGAAGTTGTAAGAGGCTTTATTAAAGAACATGCCATAAGGTTTACATTACTGGAGAGACTATATAATTCATTACCCTGTGGCCACATTTCCGAATATGGTTAAGGAGGGACAGAGCCTACCATCACAATGTAATACCCGCGATGGCACAATAACAAATAGCCCATCACAGAATTCCACAGAATTCCCGTTAATCAGTGGGGGAAGATGTTTGGGGATAATGGATTCTTCCTAGACCACGCATACTAAAACACCAATTCTCTCACAATTGCTCATTTCTCTTTCTTGAATTCAGCAGTACAAAAAGTCAACTCAAAAACAAATAACACAGGAATGTAGGAACTAGATATAAGTAAATCTTACATCTATTTATATTATAGCCTATAATATAATCAGATAGTAATGGTTAAGAGCAGAGGTAAAAATATTAAAAATATTTGGTGACTCTAACATCAGCTTCGGGAAGACAAAAGGCATCGGTTGTGATTTAATGGAAATGCCATTTAGAAATCCTTGATCTGGATTGTCTTCATTTTGAAATTGAATAAATTCTGAAACTGGATGGTCAGACTACTTGAAGAAGACAAAATATAATAGACAAAACAAACGGTTGAAACTCAATGTGCAATTGTGTTCGAAGAATCATTGTTACCTTTTGATCAAACGAAAATAGCCCCATAACTCCTCAAATAATATGAGATGGAGTTCTCCAATGTTTATTTTCAAAAGATCTTTATAAAGAAAGAAAGGAGATAAAACCACATTTCTAAGGTCTCTCAGGTAAAAATAAAGTGTCTTTAAAATCAACTAATCCAGCAATGTGTTATTGAAACTGAAGTTGAGATTGGCTAATAAAATACTATAGAATAGCCACAACTTACAATGTGTGCGTGTTTGAATGCTCTGGGAGAACGCACTATAACCCAAGATTGCTTGAAGATTTAGCAGAAGATTCAAAATACCTGAATGTTTATAATAAGAAAGGTTTAACTATTAAACCTTGTTACTTTGCTAGAGAAAAGATTTCTGACAGAGATAACCTACAATTCTTCTATTTTTTCCAATTTTAAATCAGGTATGATTCAAATCAAGAAGTCATAAATTTCTTATGCTGTTTCTTAAAATAATTTCTGTATTCTATTACTCTACTACATTGAATGAGTATGACCTAGTTAAATACTCAATGTGAGTGAATAAATGACATTTCGTAAAAACTGATTAAAATAGTAATGGAAGTAAAAACGACCACACAGAAAGTGCAAGGTCAAACATTTGCACTTCTGTTAGGTGACTTTAGCTCAGTAAAATTGATCTGCGACTTTCTGCTTTCAGAACTGTTAGAGAATATGTTTGTGTCATCTGAATCCAGTAAGTTTACGGCCATTTGTTACAGTACCCATAGGAAACTAATACAAAGAAAGCCTACCAGGAAACCACCACAACAATATAGTGATTTCCTAAGTAACAGGATGTGAAACTAACCTCAGAAATGGCTAGTTATCATATATGTAAACTATATTCAGATAGAAGGCATTTTAGGAATAAAAGTACCATTTTCCTTAACAACACAAAAGAGAATACATAGGAGTAAAATTATGAAAGCTGGGCACAACTTCTGTGAGGAAATGTTCAAAACAGTCTTGGAGAGCCCTGAAATAGACCCAGACAAACAAAGATCGGAGGGCACCCTGTTATGAAGCAGGGGTACGCGTGTTCGTTCTTGATGATCTTGATTCTCAGACACTTTCTGGAGTGTCCACTAAGCTCTTGTGGAGACTCGCATATCCCTGCCATGTCCATTGATGGAAATATAAAGCATCAGCCTAATTTTCTCTCTCTGCTCCACCATCCCTCGGTTGCCAAATCTTCTATGTTTTAGTGGCTCTACACGCCTGCACATCCATACCAACTCGGGAATTTAATACCAGAAACTCTCATAAGACCATAACTTAGAGTGTGTGGAGAGGTATGTGTGTGTGCGTGTGGGGGGTGAGCGTTATTGTGTTAGTTCTGCTCAGGTGATAGATCTCGACAGGTCTTGTGGAGCAGGCGCCGTGCTCAAGGCTGGCAATGCAGTGGGCTCAGGACGCACTGTGAAGGCCTTTCATTTGCAGCTGTGAGTTCTATTTAAGAGTCGTGGGAACAAAACTGATATCTAGTCTCCTTAAACCATCACAGTACATACACACCCTAATGACCATTTGTCCAGATTTTACATATAGAAATTGAAGACACTTGGACAAGACATGTAAGCTTCCTAAGGTAGAATATTTGACACATGACAGGATTAGAATCTAGCCCTAGGTCTCCCCGAGGTGTAAGTTCAAACTGCAGCCCCTCAGCCATGATGCCTCCATTTACTATGTCCTTCCCAAATGACATTATTTTTAATATTGTAAAAGTTTTTGCTATTAGACCCTGTTTCAATTTCATATTTTCTCTCACTTTGTGTGTTTGGTCTTTTTTCACCTATTACTTTACTGTTTTTAGGCTTTTAGAACTTCTTGCTGAGAGAGAGTGAGAGATCTCAAGAGAGATCTTAAAGATTCCAAGATTAGGAAGCTCTAATTGTCATGCTTTAGGGAAA
>NW_006439191.1:1856248-1866837 GCF_000325575.1 Pteropus alecto
CGAAAGGCTCGCGGAGGACACGGCAGTCTAGCATGAGGCGGCCTGAAGTTACGGAGCCAAGCGAGGCTGGTTTCCCTGCACAGCAGGAGTCAGCGCTTGCGATGGGGGCGGGGCGGAGTGCATGAGGTCAAACAGGCTGTGGGCAGCATGTCTTCATGACAACAGCGTGACGGGTCTGCTCAGCAACTTTATTGACATTATCGACTTTAGAAGCTCTTCCAGGTCCACGTTCCCGACGACCTTCATGTATTTTATACTCCCTGTGACTGGGGTTTCCTGCAAAAGCATTCGCTGGCTTCTCTAAGGGGGCCGTATCCTTACTTGTGCTTGTGATAGAGACAGTAGAAGGAAAGTGAAGGTGACTGAGGTCTCACTGTGGAGTTAAATCGTCACCAGTGACTGAACTTCGTGGTGCTTAATATTGCAACACATGCATACCATGATTTAGGGTCGTATTATTTCCTGATCTGCACGCTAAAAGCCAGTATTATTTCCTGATCTGCACGCTAAAAGCCATCTGCAGGACCAGTCCGCAGGTACAACAAATTACAGGGTTAATCTTCACAACTTGGTGAAGAAACGGATATTTTGGAAGTTATACTTAAGATTAGGTATATCTTTGTGAGATGCTGACTGTCTGGAAGGAGGATAGAGAATTAACATCCCACATTCTTTTGGGATCAAAACGTTGTCATTTCTTCCAATGTAAAAGGGCTGCATTTTAAATCTTCATTCATGAATGATGTCCACTGAAGATAAGTCTGTTCAGGACTAACTGACGAGACATGAATATGAGAGCTGCTGAGTTGATGAAGAAGGCGAGATATAAATCCAGGTTCACTAACACGCATTAGAGCAGAGAAAATACTGGCTTTTAGCGTGAAAAGCTCAATGCAATTTCTTCTATAGAAACTGACAAGCTGCCCTCTTTGTATTTAGAGTAGAGAGATCTTCATTTGAACCAGAGGCCACATCTTCTGCTGAGTATGTTCTAAGGTTTTACCTCGGCTGCAGAGCAAAAGAGAGCAAATTGTGGAAAGATTAAATTAATGAAAAAATATTCTAATGTATATGTTTGTGTATATATATCCACACACTGATATATGTGTTTATACACACGTAGACATATAAGCTAATATAAAAGTTTAAAAAGATGTAGATTGCTTTTACTTTAGGAAAAAAAGCATTTCCTTTTTTAAATATCTCTATTGAGGTATAGTTCATATGTCATACAATTCGCCCATGTAAATTGTACAGTTCAACGGTATATTCACAGAGTTGTGCTACGATCACCACTAATTTCAGAAAGTTTTAATTACTCTAAAGAGAAACTCCGTGTCCACTAGCAGGCATTCCGTTACCCACATTTCCCCCGGAAGTAGGCAGTCACTAATCTACTTCCATCTCTCTAGATTTGCCCAGTCCTCGACAATTCATATAATGCGTGGTCTCCAGAGACCTGCTTTTTCACTTGTCATCAGGTTTTCAAGGATCATCCATGTTGCGTAACATGTATCGGCCCGTCATTCCTTTTTATTGATGAACAACATTCCGTTGAGTGGCGCGTCGCATGGTGTTCATCCGTCCACCGCTTGGTGGACATTTGGGTTGCTTCCACTTCTCTGACTGTTACGAATACCACAACGATGAACTGTTGTGTACAAGGTTTTGTTGAACATATGTTTTCATCTGTCTTGGATATAACTAAGGGTGAAATTGCTGGGTCGTGTGGTGACTCTACGTATAACATTTTGAGGAACTGCCAAACCGTCTTCTGATGTGGCCGCATGAGAAGAAGGCACTTCTGATAGTTTAAAAATGACCCTGCCATCTGCAGGACCAGTCCGCAGAGTTTGGTGGAAATGAAAGAGGGAACGAACGGCCTGGATCTAGTCCCAGCTCTGCCTTAATTAGCTGTTTGACCTTAAGCAACTCATTTGCATTCTCTAAACCCAAATTCCTTCATTTGTAAAATAAGTGTTTCTTCAAACCAGCACAACTCTTGAATATAATTATAGCTGCTTTCCTTTGTGTTTTGTTTTTTTTTTATTGTCTCTTTAAATTTGCTCTGAGGCCTAATGTTTTTCATTGGCCTTGAATAAAAAACTCCAGCAAAGCTCATGACATCTCCGTCATTAGGTATTATAAAGACTTCTGGTCACATTAGTCACAAAACACTATCTTAATTCAGTAACCAATTGTCTATTCTTATATAATAACCAAAACTCTGGACCTGATGTCCCTTAGAGGCTTCCTCCGCCCAGATCCGAATAAGGAGAGCTGGGTACTGATTCCTCAAGGCCTGGAGCGGCGGAGGAAGAGGAGAGGGGGCGAGAAAGGCCGCAGAGGCGGTCTGGCTCGGGCCGTCTCTCACACGGTTAAACTGTGATCGGTGGGATTATTGTCCCTGTGTTAGTTCGCTGGGACTCCGCACCAATGCACCACAGGCCGGTGGCTGAAACTACAGAAATGTCTGAGGTCGAGGAGTCAGCGTGTTGGGTCCTTCTGCGGGCCGTGAGGGGCTGTCCCTGCTTCTCTCCGAGCTTCTGGTGGTTTGCTGGCCGTCTGGGCGCTCCCTGGCTCACAGGCGCATCGCCCTGATTCACCTTCGCGTGGCGTTCTCCCTGAGTCCGCGTCTCTGGGTCCCCGTGTCCTCTCGGTGAGAACACCAGTCATGCTGGATGAGGACCCTCACTGATGACCTCACTGCAACTTGCTTACCTCCGTAAAGACACTGTCGCTGAATTGAAGCACATTCTGGAGACCGAGGGTTTAGGGCTCCAACATATCATTTAGGGGGGGACACATTTCAACCCATGATAATGCCAAAATAAACGTCCCTTCCTTACGGTAGGGTTATCCACCTGTGACTTCACGGCACTTCCCGATAGGCGCTTCATCCCGGTGGCCTGGGGCTTGACCACACAGCTTGCGTGGGACGCTGGAAAGGGCAGGTGTGACCCGTCAGCAGTTCTGAGTGGAGACTTTACAGAGCATGTGTGTTTCAGCTCACGCTTGAGATTCCCTCGTCAGCCGTGAGGACGGCACTCCCTCCATTTTGCTCCTTTTCCAACATAGATTTTGGAACGATGAGAGGCATGGTGAGAAGACCTCTGAGTCCTCACAGTCTGTCTAAGCTGCAGTTAAAGTACAGCCAGCATGGATCTAGAGAGAGGACTATGTTTTGTTAGTTTAAGCCATTGAGATTTGGGGGCTATCTGTTTCCAAAGCAGAATGTGACGTACAGAGGGGTTTTCCTTGTTTTTGGAGGTGCCCCGTCACTGGGACCTCTTACCAGCGCCTCCTTGAATTACGTGATGTTGCTGAGTCCTTCCCCAGCCCCTGCTCCCTGAGAATAGCAGTGGTCTCTTTGACCGACAGTATTTAAGGTCACCCGACACTGGCATCATTCTCTCTCTGGCCCATCCCTGCCAGGAAAAATGCACACACAGTCTTTGCCAGGACAATCGGGAAATGAAGGACGGTCAAAGCAGTCAGTCCCTTCCTTACTGGCGTCAGCTAGCCAGCCATCCCAGCCCTCCAGGTGCTTCAGGCGAGAGTCAGGTGTGAGCCCACAAGGTGTCTCTCGTCTTCAGGGGATACACGCTAAGGGTTCCGAGTATTTGCATGCCGTCTAGCAAGTCTGTGGCAGCCATACCATTTTGCTGCTCAGATCTCCTTCCAGATAATCTGCGGTGAGGAGCACAGCTGACTGACAGCCCCAGCTGCTCCCTCTTTCCTTCAAGTACAAGGCTTGTATCAAGGTCCTACTTTCTCTAGTGGTTCCCATGCAACAGCTAAGCACCGTGGGGGCAGGAGTGCCCATCCTTTCCTGCCTGGCAGGGAATTCCCACAATTCGAGTTGTCCTATAATTAGGGTTGCCGGAAACAAAACAGGACACCCAATTAAATGTGAATTTCAGATCAACAGTATTTGGGGAATACTTATACTACTAAGAATACTTGCTGTTCTGAAATTTAAATTAACTGTGTTCTATACTCTCATTTGCTTAATCTACTTATAATGACAATAGTTGCTGAGCACACCCCACCATCCTGCCTGAAATTCACTTAGGAATGCGTGATGTGACGATCTTCCTACCCAATCCTCCTCTCTCCCTCCCCTTTCGGAAGAGTCCGACCTGCATCACCACAGTCGGAGTGTTTGCCCCGCCTCTTCCTGCTCCTTCCCTTCATCCCTGGCAGGCATTTCTGCATAAAAGCTCTGGCATGTCTAATCCCATCTTGGCATCTTCTTCCCAGAGGACCCGAACTGACACACGGAATTTGATAAAATGTGTGTCTTTATCTCTGCTGAAAGTTCTATTTTCACTCTGCCATGTGGATATTGGACTAGATGATTGCTGAAGTTCATCCAGCTTATCTTACAATTCTGTTTCTTTTTACATTGTAAAAAAAAGGTCCCAATTTTACTGTATGAAAGAAAATGAAAGTAGGACTTTAACTTGCCCGAGACTGATTCCCTACCAATCTCGGCGTCTTCGAACATTCTATGGAAATTGGCAATAGTAAAATGCTTAAATGGTGGTTAAATGAGGTGAGAAATCAGGTCACCTTTCCACATTATAAAAGCTGCAACCCGCAGCTGCACTCCGGCTGGCGCCTGGCGCAATGTGAGGCGGAGCCCAAGCTCGGCTGTGATGCTGGCGGCTCTTCTCCGGCCATACAGCCCCGCGTCCCCGCTGCTCCAGGGCCAGGCTCCTCCCTTGGGGTCTACATTTAGTCCTGCTGCATGTGCTGCACTGGCGTCGTATACTGAATGCGACGATGGGCGACAGACATATGTATTATTTTTATTTCCATTGATTGTCTCCAGTAAAAGCCGCTCAGCAGGCAAACCGTGTTCTCTCCGGCTATTGCCTTTGTGTTATTGAAATCGGCACTGTGACCAGGGCATTCGTCTTGCTATCCAACCGGGGAGGCTAGAGACAAATCAAGAAACCAGACATCAAACTCTACATGCGGAGTGGGAGGAGTTTACCTGCGGTTGGTGTGGTGATGTTTCTATGCTGCCCCATAGCTCAGTGAAATGGGGATCGTGAGGACGGGATCCAAACCCCATGAGCCACGTGACCTCCATTATCCCCATCACTCCAATGCTGACCAAGTGAACCAGCAGAAGTACCATGTGGCCTTGCTCTATGTAATAATGACGGCTATTGTTGTTGTTATTGTTGTCGTTGTTATGGAACAAATGTGGTGTAAATAATGTAGTCCGCAATCAGACTGACCGCTTAGTCCCTAAGTTATAAAGAATATGAGAAGAAGAAACAGGCCATCCGTAGGAGACTCCAAAACCGTGTCTCATACACATCAGATCAAAACGTTAAAGCAGCTGGTACAAGGGGTTGGCTTCTGAGGAGCCGTCTCCTGGGACCCCGTTATCAAGCAACGGAAGGGTGCAGCGGACACATGACATTGTCCTCAGGACCTGGCGATGGGGAGAATCTAGAAGGGTGGCAGGAAGGCCACTACTGGAGGCCAGAGGGCCCTGAAGAAACCATCGGGGCTGGAGAAAAGGTGTTCTCTGTTATTTAGTGGCTAAAAAAAAAAATTGGCCAAACTGTCACTTGTGGGAATTTGGAAGGCAGAAGCCAGTGTGAACTGGTATATCTGTCTGCAGAGGCTTTCGGGGAGAGGGCTGAGATGCCAGTCTGGTTCTTTTAGTATTGTATGATCGAATATAGGAAGAAAGAGATGATCTTAAAAAGGAACTATACATTTCAAACAGAGCTGATGGAATGATAACTGAGATTTTTAGCGCTGAGAAATCAAATCATTTTATCCCTAGTCTCCCCAGCCAGAAAAACAGCATCAAAGTAATAGGAAACAGAGGACGACAAAGGACATAAAGATGCGTCTCTAAGACCTTGTGTTAATACTTATAAAAGATGCAAGGTGGCGTCAGCTGATACAAAAGCATCCAAACCATAGCAAGAGTGTCGTCTGAACAGCCCCGCATGTGCCCCTGTAGAGAGGGGTCTTCTTGGACCTTCCAGCCCCCGTTAAACTGTCATGTCATCCCAGGTATGGCCAGTAGAAGAGCCGCCCAGATTTTGGCCTGATTTTATGTAGTGATAGGCAACTAATATAAGCCGTGCTCCAGAATTATTTCTAATTGGAGGTGTGATTTCATCTTGATTCAATGATATTTTTTGTTTGTTTACAAAGTGCTAAATGAAACTTGCACTTTCAACCCACCATGGAAAAAAAGCAGGCAACACCGAAGCATCTTGTATTTTCCTTTTAAAATTGCCAGATGAAGAAATACACCTGGGTGGCCTTCAGAATTCCACAGGAAGTTGCTGTGTCCTTCCATGCAGAATGAAGGAGACATAGGTTGGCTTCAGCTGCAAGATCTCTACTGCTTTGGTGTATTAGTATTTATCTTCGTTTCAGCCCTTTCTATCCTTTTTTAAAAAATACAAAAAAAAGGTGTATGTTCAATAATTTTATAAAATAAGAAAGCCAGTCTGTCCCCCCAGCCCCATTTTAGAACGGGAGTGTCGCCTCTCTTTGCTCGGGGCCAGCTTTCCCGGGACAGCCCCACTCTCCACGGGGCTGACAAAGTCCCTGTGGGTCACGCTTTCTCAGCACGCCACATGAACCCCTCTTAGAGAAGGAGACTCAGAATCACTGCCAGATGCCGGGGACTGGGCTAGGGGACCATGCCGCAGAGGCTGCTGCTGAGTCTGGAAGAGGCGTATCTTGACCCAGACAGTATTCTCAAGTGTCCCACACCGAGTTGCCAGCAGTATCATCGTCACTGCTGCTGGAGGACCACGCGGCTGACCCCCTGCCCCGCTGCTGGCTCTCTGACTGAGCGAGTCCTCCCCGCCCAGCCCCCCACGAGTCAGGGTCTCCTCGCCCTCTGTGGGGGCCGCGGCGCAGTGCTAGCCACGTGCAGCCCCGCGTCACCGTGACCGGCGGCCTGCCATCTCGGAAGCGCTCCCTGCTCCGTGCTGCCCATCCGCGTTCTCGCTGCCAGGGCACTGAAACTGGTGATTTCTCCTGAAGACGGAACAGCCAGCCTGCTTCATGTCAGCCCCCCGCATGGCTGCGGCGATGACATCCTGGCTTAGCAGTCAGTATTCAGCTGAGAGCTTGGAGCCTTCTACCGAGCCATGCTATTTAGAATCTAAATATCAGAGGTGTTTTTTGCCCTCACAAACACAACTGCTGTTTATGAAGCAGATCCGAGCGATAGGTGGCTTAGGACCAGGGAGGTCTAACCTCAGCAGGGACCTGTGTCCCAGACCCGCCCCCTCTAACTGGCATTGGGCACGTCTTAATTTTTTCAGTGCTGAGAAGCCTCCGGTATCTAATTCTGCTGCCAGCACAGCCCGTGCCATTTCGCTCTTGCAGATTATCACCTCGTACTAGTGAACCTTAATAGGGAAGCAATTGGGGCCTCCTTTTTTTCTCAGGTGGCAACTCAGTCTATATGACACCTGTGCGCCGCCTCTCAGGAGAATGGAAGCAATGGGGACAGCGTGAAGAAAATAAAAAGTGGCAAAAAATTATTTCTGGTAGATGAGCTGTCGGTATCAAAATTGATTTATTATTTCACAGCACCTGGAGAGACAGTCAGAGCCCACCTAAGTATTTTATGCTCTATATGGGCTGAAGATTTTCTGTCTATGTCTAAAGTACAAAAGAAAGAGATTCTAAAGAATCTTTCAAAGGTGAAAAAGATGCCATAAGGATTTCCTGTCATAAAACCTAGCGAGGACCACTGTGTTTCTAAACCGTCAGTCTAACTTTTACTAAAAGACGCTGGCATGCGTGTCCCTCAGGGCTGTCAAATGTGTCATTGATAATACTTTTGCGTCATAGAGGGGAAAAAGGATATTAAGAACTTAATTCTCAACACCTGTCAGTTAGTGTGGAGTCATCCACAGCTTAACACAAGAGGCAGTCTAACGCCTCTGAATACGTAACCTGAGGTCTCACAAAGTGATGGAGTCTGTGAAGGGGGTGTGTTTGGTGTTTCCACGTTTTGGATTCTCCACAACCTCATGGGACCAAATTAATTATCTTCCAGTTTCCTGAGAAAGAACCGAGGCCCAAACAGAGCAATAAATTTCCGCAGGAAAGGCAGGCACCCAGGGCAAGCTAACCCGAGGCCACGCTTTCCTCACAAGTCCAGTCCTCAGGACACGTTTGGGGTGTGCGAATGAGGGGGGCACTGAAACCCCAGGTAAATCACTTGCACGGCAGTGGAGATTCTCAGAAAATGGAGTGGTAGCCGCCCAAACCCCTGAACAGCAGCATCATAGTGTCATAAACTACAGAATCCTGGAGCAGTTCGGACTGCCAGGGGAAGGGCTCCCGCCAGCAAGGCTATCATTTTATCCCCAACAGAAAATTATTTTTAAAAATGTGATATGTTTATTGTAAAGCCTCTGGGCATATGCACAAGAACACAAACAGCATTTACATATCTATTATCTATTAACTGACACCGCATTTGCCAGGCATTTGACACAATTAAGCAAATGCTTGACTGAACAGATGGGTCTTACAGGGATCCCTAAGGGCATGTCTGCATTAACTGTGCCAAGGGGGGTAACTGCACCCAGTTGGCATCTGTGTGAGTTTTCCCATCAGCGTATATGCTGCCGCTTTGCATGGTTGCAAATGGGTCCACTTTTGTCCCAGAGGACTCGGCGTAAATGAATCGAGCTATTTCCATTTCTGTCTTGTCTGAGATGTAGCCCCACCAATAGTATTATTTCTAATACTACTGTGATTATTTCTAGTATTCATTTACTTAAAAATGGCCTCGTGTTTTTATCTGGATTACTAGTGGAGTCAAGGAGATAAAACACTTTTCTTAGGCAAAGCACATCGCCTCTGAATTGTACGCTTTGGCTTGTACAGTCCCTAATGCCAGGTTATGACAGCTGGAGGGGGAGGGGGGGCAGCAACTGCCATCTTAATAGCAATAAGGAAAAATTTAACATTACGATACCCGACAAAGGAAGAATTTGCCTTTCACTAAGCTATTTCATGGCCTCTGAAATGAACAGACACCCCGTACACACACCCTTCACAAGCCAGGACCGAGACTCCCTTTCCTGTCTGCAGGACGCATGTACATCTCTCCGGGAAATGACTTTGCCACATCAATTAAACTTTGTTTTCTTTTCCGGCCAAATCTTCAGTGCCTCCTTCAGAAGCTCCCCTACATGGATGAGTGTCCGGTGCCTGCTGGGGGTGGGGGTGATGACGCTTCTGCGTTTCGTATGTCACAGAGATAAAAATGTGCCATGAAACAACACGGGTGCAGAAAGTGTCGGGGCTAATTACAGAGGAGCAGCGTGCACTGCAGTCGCTGAATTCTGCACAGCCTATAGCTCTATCAAAGGCATAGCTATTGCGGTTTAGTCCTGGACGTGAAGCAGGTACGAAAGCCTGCTGCACACAGCGGACCATGAGGGGGGTGTGTAAAGTTAACCGAAAAGCAAAAATGCTGAAAAGTTCAGCATTTCAGCCTTCTAAAGCAAATGCATGCAATGCATGAAGCGAACTAATAATAATTTTGTCAAATCAAGCATGAGGAAGAGTAAATAGGTTATTTCTATTCTTTTCTCACTTTAAAAAGACTCTATCAGCAGTGCTGGGTCAGCATATATATTCGATATATTAAATGGGGGATAATCTCACACTGGGCAAAATGTATTCCATTTGAAAAGTACGTTCAAAAATTGTGGCCTGCGTGTGTTAAATGTATGTCGCTGTGTCACCGACTGAAAGAAGAACAAGATCTACCCAGGGTCATTTTCTTTGTTTTTACTTACTACCTACACTGCACAGTGTTTCCTATTGTTTGAATATTTTAGGTCAAATATTTGGAATTGCTGATTCTAGAGTAAAAAGACACCTTCAAGTTCTTCTGCTATAGCACAATTATTTGAGAAATACGAGGTTTCATAGTTTATGAGTCACTCAGTCAAATAACTAGCTAGTGGTATTCCTAAGAATGAAAATCGACTCTATCAAAACATGTTTTTTTTTTTGGCTACCCTGAGTCCTAGATGAATTTGAATTTGAATTTTTAATTAGTTAATACATAGAACATAATACGTGTAGTAAAATAAGTATCATATACTCATACGAGCATACAACTGAACAACTAGGGCTTGACGAATATGGTTAAGTAGGCCTTCATGTTTCTCCCCATCACATCGATTAAAATACAGCACAAGTCAAAGCTCAAATCACTTCTCTAGAAGTAGTCTCTGTTAACAATTCTCTATATATCCTTCTAAGCCTCTCTGTGTGTGTATTTTAGTATTTGATTTTACAAAACAGTATCATACCATAGATGCTATTTTGCTATTTCACGTAACAATATATTACAAACATAATATCTTGTCCGTATATGTATTTATTTTGAAGTAGTCATTGCAATTCCCAGTCTTGTTTGCATCTCTTTGTCCATTTGAGCTAGGCCCTTGCCAAGAAGGAATGTAATGCTGAGATGACTACGTTAGGCTCCGTGTCACTCTGGAGTCAGGTGGCCTGAACTGGGGGCTCCAGGGTGAGCTGTCAATGCACATGCC
>NW_006439191.1:1866894-1906233 GCF_000325575.1 Pteropus alecto
CCCCCCTCCCTGCCCTGAAAAGACAGCAGCGTCACTCACGGCCCTGGAGGCGAAGACAGAGTCTCGCAACTTGGTGGAGCGAATCACACTCCACAGAGTGCCGAGCCACTCGCCGGGGCAGTGGGGTCGGGGGTCTGCATTTGCTGTGTTCTGTTGTCTTCCCTTTTCCCTATTTATATTTCATATTCAATGAGCTCTTGGCCAAGAAGCTACACTAGAAAGCCAAAGTGTGCGTTTCTCTCTTAGCAGCTGTAATATTGTGAATTGATGATAGAACACAGAACCTGAACCAGATCTTTTTTTTTTTTAGCACGTTTTCTCGTTCCATGGGCCACATGGACCAAAGAGTGACCCGGGCACCAAAGCAGCTACAGCAGAATATCAGCCATAGTTTTCCAGAAACATCAGCCATAGTTTATCTGTTTGAACTATCACACACAAAAAAAACTGGTTGCTTTCGGTCAAGGCAAATGTTTATTACGAGTCATCAGAGTACACTGCCTAGGAGGAGTGCCCCTTTGTTATCTGTCGCGGATGGACAGGCACTGGTTACATGATCACCTTGGGAATACTTCTGGCAGGATTAGACTAGCTCCTCAAAGGAATACAGACCCTATAAATCTCCCAGCAGCCATGTGGCTGAATTTCTTTTTTCATCTGTCATCCTCTACACACACACACACACACACACACACACACACACGAGGGAGGGAGGAGAGAGAGAGAGAGAGAGAGAGAGAGAGAGAAAGAGAGAACAAGAACAGTACAAATTACTTAAGAGTTCATGGAAATATTCTTGATTAACTTTTAGGACAGTTATGCCCTGAATCCTGCTTTACAAGTAGTGCTTTGTTCTACTGTAATTCCGATAAAGCTTTTACTTTTTCCCAAGACTAGTTTTAGGGAAAATCACTATGTTATGAAAACTGCAAACATTGTCTCCTTTATGCTCAAGTTTGTGATGGAAATGAATGTCCAATTGAATGGTGTCTAAAGTTTTATTTTCAGGTTTTATTTTAGAGGGATTTCATGGTTCGGTACGGGTCGAGGTCTAGTTGTGTAAGAGGAGTTGTGTAAAGTGGCTCGGAATTCGTGGGGCTCAGAGCACAGCCATCAACGTGCCGGAGTTTTCAGCCTTAAGGATCCCAAAGGAGCTGGAAACTGAGATGAGGCAAGAACCTGGCTGTATGTAGCTCCCTGCACCTCGATCAAAGACGTGCCTTAGCCTTTTAAGTCACAAAGTGACTAATTACAGATTTGGCAAGAGAATACCATTAAAAATACCACAGCCATCTTATTTAAACATTGTCAACTTAGTCCTTTTTTTCATAAGTAACAATCTGAACTTTTTATTTTTTATAAACAGAGCACATTCCATGAAATGAAATAAGAAAATTCTTTCATTTGTCACATAACTCTTCTTAGATCAGCATAATGAAATGAGATTATGGAGACCTAAATAAAATCTGCTCATTCTGGAGAACTGAATCCCATCTTTCAGAAAGGACCTGTGTCACTGCGCAGTGCACTGGCACAAAGTCCCTCCACAGAACTCTTTCTGCCCCACTTAAAAATTCAAGCCAACAAGACAGTAAGAAATTCTGTCCAAATACAAGAGCAGGTGGAAGAGTCGGAGCAGAAGAAGAGATCATTATTATGATTTCAAAATACAGTGTAAAGGAAGAACTGTAGTTCTCTTGTGGTGCAGGGAGAAGCCTATTTTTCCTCCTGTAAGAGGAGGGGGTTTGTTTCGGGCTTGTGCACTGAGGTAAATATTGGTTCCAGTCACAAAAGGTGGACATAGAGGACAAGAAGCACATTGGGCAGGAAAGATGATAAATTCAGCTTCATGCACGCTGAGTACCAAGAATCGAGGACATCTTAGCAGGATGTCTGTGTCAGAGGGCGGGTTTAGAAGGTGTGTGCAGGCGGTGACGGCCAAAGGCGGGGCGACATAACTTGGGGAAGAGGTCACGCGAGGAAAGAGCGCCAAAGACACCTGCATCAACGTGTTTCCTGTCCGTGGGCTGCACGGCACCAGAGCAGCCGTGATCACCCCGTATTTCAAGAACTGAGCTCAGTCTTTATAATTCTTCACAGTAAGAGGCCGTCCATAAATATGGAGTGAATGGTTTTAAAATCATGTCAAACTAAACAAAGGAAAGAAAAGTGAAGATTTAAATGCCAAGAGTCATCAAAATAAGGGGGTGTCAAAAGACCAGCACCCTTCAAATAATACTAGAGTCCTTTTCCCTCTTCCCAGTTCTGACTATTAAGTCCACAGAGGAGGGAGCAGAGGGGATGTGGCAGGTGCCCACCGTGCCACGCCGTGTCCCCTCCCACTGTAGCGGGTATTTCCAAACTTAGTTCAGATGCTGCCACCTCCTCTGTGAGCAGTCAGTGCGATTTTCATCTGTCTGCTTTGGGCTCTTAAATCACCCGGCGAAGGCTTCCACCATAAACCTGGCTTGCGTGTCCCTCCCACCGAGACCACGGACACCTTCATGGAAAGAGCCGCGTGCGTCCTTGAGTCTCTGCCCAGAGCTTGGTGCGGGGTGCAAAGTCAGTGACTGTTCAGTGGCAGACTGAACGTGCTGAGCCGAAGACTTCACTGTGCTGCGTGAGCACGGGGGACGCGGGCGCTTTATGAAGTACCGCACGGTGATGTGGAACGTGTTCCCCACAGCTCCTCATCCATCTGGAAGTGAGTGACAAGATATGCCACACAAATTAATTGGTATTAGAATCATGCTGGTCCGTAGCCGAAAGAATGCATCAGTCTGTCAATCTCCCTGTCATGTTGATAAGGCTTTACGCTCCCCAAATGTTCAGGATCTTTCTGAAAATCAAATGGAACAGAAGCCCAATTTTCTTTCCTTCAAGAACTCTACGGAAAGTGGAGAAAGCCTTCTGCGTGGGTCTGCAGAGACTGTATTATTTCAAGTACAGTTTTCCTTAGCACCTTTGAGACCAGCTGCTGAGAAAGAAAGTACCCTGTGAAAAGAAACCTGTCTTCTAATCAGACTGTTCCAGCTGCCAGTATTAACTTGGCAGGGTAGATCTTATGTATAATAAAACAAACAAATTTCATCTATCCAGAAATTACGTTCCGCGTCTCACACTGACTTGCCTGCCCTACCTTCGAACTCTTTAAACTTAGAATTTTCTTAGCATGTACAGTGGCTCCCTTCACATATTAATAAAACCTTGTTAGCAGTCCACATGCATTCCTCACGTGAATTTCTCATATGTGGAGAGGACTTTGATTTATATTTAGGACTCACCGACCACGTGCTTCGTTTAAGCAGGAGTATGTGTTGCAATCAATCATGGACCATTCTAAAAACATTTTCTTAAAGCACTACAAGGTCTCAGCCTAGCAGAAATCCAGGAAAAAGCACCAACCCACAACAGCGGTTCAATTTATACTCTCTAGCCTTTACAAATGGAATTTTAAGGTGTTATTTAAAGATGTATATTTCAACTTGTAAGTTCATTTATCTCTTTTATACTATGCATGTGCAAAAGAGTTCTCCTAGGCTGGAGACCTTTGTTGAATAGTTTGCATCTCTAAGAACACAGATCACTGATGAGGTCGGCACAGCGACAGCCAATTCAGACCACAAGTAAGAATTGTATTGGTTATTGGATTATCTGTTTAAATGGGATGTGAGTGACTAGAATAGTGGAGTGAAGCCCCAGTTGAGAAGGGTGAGATTAAAAACAGGTCATTTAGAAAGTCCTTTTACGTCACGAATACCGGATTTGATTCAGTTTAAGTCTTTGGAAATTCCATTTATTTCTCTAAATACTTAAATTTCTTAAAAATATGCATCATGTACACGTAAACTATATGCACATAATGCATATGTATATGTTTTCTCATTAACTAAAAGTAGTCATTTTTCGAGACTAATGAGGAATGCTCGTCGATCTACCTATCCCCTTATACAAAATCTACTTTTATTTTTACTCTTATTTCTGTTAATGGTAACTAACATTTATTTAAACATCTGCTCTGCTCAATCATACTTTACATTTATTATTAAAATGAATTCTTAGGACAATTCTCTGATAGATAATGCGGTGCTTATTTATAAATGTGTAAGCTGGGATTTGGGAGGCACTTTGGCGAGTTGTCAACAGTTAGTTATGTAGCAGGAAATGGGCCTTGTTCTCAGACACACTTTTGCATCTACCACAAAACCGGAAATCTTGCTTTTCCAGGTGATAGGTAATTACTCAGTAGTGGGCACTTTTTTTACACGTAATCTGAACTAGTGTCCTTGTCACTTAAGATGGGTATTGTTATTTTTTTTAATAAAAAACAAAAACAAGTCATGTCAAGCGAAGCATACCTCTCATACAGATTCTAGGTGACACAGCTGGCGTTTAGACTGGGTCGGTCCCGTTTCTGAAGACGGGGCTCTTCCAGACATGTCGCCCACTGACTAGCTTTTGAGTGCCTCCTAGAGCTCCAGGAACTGTTCTTCTCACCAGAGATAATGTGGTCTACTAGCTCTACACAGCTCTGTTTTCTTAAAAATAGTCTGGTGGGAACAAAATCTGTTAATACTAATGTACTCAACCTTCACCCAATTTGGATCCCAGAGCGTAATTACAGAACGAGGGCTCGACTTTGTCTAGAGCTAGCCTTGCAAGAAGGAGGGTAGTAAATGGAGTCACTGAGGAAAGATGCCCATTAGGGACATTAATGACGTCTAGCAGAGCTCGGGCTTATGTGGCAGGGAAGAGTGAAGTAATCACGGGGCAAACGTGGAGACCCGTCGTGCAGAGTGTTTGTAGGCCGTGCTTCCAATTTTGACTTCAAGAGCAGTAAAAATGAATAAGTGTTCATACTTGCATCTTAAAACTATTAATCTGTCTAAAAATATGGAGAAAGGAACAGAAGAGAACAAAGCCAGTGACTGCAATTATGGTGAAGCCAGTGACTTATTCCAGAATTCCAGAAGGAAGAGAATCATTTTGGAACTAGAAAATATTGGCAGCAGTAGGGATGGCTATAAATGGATTAATCTCTTCATTCAGTGAACATTTATAGAGACCCGACTGCATACCAGGCAGTACTCTAATTATTTGTATTATACGGCCGTGAACAGAAACAGAAAAAGCCTTCCTTTTATGATTTTTATTCTGAATGATATAGGAAGGCATTAGTTCTGCACGAAAGCATGACGAACGTGATGTGACATATTCTGACAGGACCATTGGTGAGGACGGAAACAGGAAGAAGAGTTAGGAGACTCTTTCAATAATCTAGCAAGAGACGTTGGTATCAGTGGATAGAGTGAGAAGTGGTCATGAGATGGATAAGTGACCCACAGCACAGCAGGGGGCGTGGCTAGGGCACAAGTCAGTGAGGGGTGACTCCCCAGTCTCTGGCTGGAGCAGACAGGTGTGCATTAGCACCATTTCCCGAATAAAATGTAGAACATTATAAAAGGCACATCTGGGGTAGAAAAACAATGACTTCTCTTTAAATTTGAAATTCCAGTGTGATATCCAAAAATAGATTTGCAGGAAGTAGCTGGTTTTATAGATGAGGACTTCAGAAGAGCGCTTTGGGCTCGCAATATCATTCAAGGGCATGTCGTCGGCGCAGGTATGACCGACACCACTGGCTATCTGTCCGGTGTATCACACAGTGAGATGGGACAAGGCCGAGACAGATCCCTAGGAAATGAGGAATTCTGAAGATCAGGTATTTGAGGTCGAGCCTGCAAAGAGCACAGAAAAAGAATGAAGAGTGAGGCACAAAGAAAATCGGAGAATTTGGTCTCATAAAATTCCAAGGAATAGGTTTTTTTAACAGACTTAATTTTTTAGAGCAGGTTTATGTTCACAGCAAAATGGAGAGGAAGGTACAGAAGGGTCCCACTTTCCTCCCACCCCCCACATGCACAGCCTCCCCGATATCAACATCCCCCACCAGAGTGGTTCTCGTGTTGCTACAGACAAACCTACAGTGACACGTTGTCACCCGAAGTCTGTAACTTCCATTAAGGTTTACTCGACCGCGTGCATTCTGCGGGTTTGGACAAATGGAGAATGACATGCACGCATCAGGACGCGACCACCAGTTACTTTTCACCGCCATTAAAAACCCTCTGAGCTCCGCATCCACGCCCTGCCCGCCTCCCCCTCCCCCTCCCCAGGCAACCACTGATCCTCACCGTTCCGTAGTTGTGCATGTTCGAAAATGTCATATAGTGGGAATCATCCAATGTGCAGCCTTTTCGGACTGGTTTTATTTTCCTGACTCGATCACGTCTGTTCGCTCTCTCGATGGCATCTTTTCCTCTGATAATTTTTGAAAAGCATCTGTGAGTGTGACAGGCAGCTGAGAATGCATGGGCTACTCTTGTCCAGTGTAACCTCTCCACGCTGCTTTTTCTCATGACGTACGAATGAAATGATGTGCATTCAGAGGGCGTTACATTTACAGAATACACAAACGGCACTGGAATAATGGCTGGTCTTCACTCTCAAATTTCTCACAGTGGCCGTGTGGGGGTCCCACTGCGTATTTCACGTGAGCTCAGGAGTAGGCGTCCTCATGCCTATCAGCCTGGGTCCCCTGGTAGTTATGTGCCCTCCAAAATGCAAGGGAGGGATCCTGGAATCTGTCACTGTCGCCGCTGCCAGTGCCCTCTAGGAAACGTGGCTTCCTGCCTTCAGTGACATATCCTGATTTTTTCTTTACTGTCTAAGGCCTAAATGAGGAGAGTGCTCAGCGTCTCCGTCTCTCGTGTCAAGCTCGCTCTCTGCTGAGTCTCAGCAACTCCTGTTACACTAAGCCAATGATTCAGGGGGTTCGAGAAAGGAGTATGGAGTGAAGTGTTCCATTCCAAATAAGAGGATCGCAGAAACATTCGCAGCCTTCATCAGGAGAAACTTTGCAGGACCCGCTTCTTGCTTCGCCCACCGCGATCTAAGCCTCAAGCTCCCGACGGCCACACCGGTGTGCGGGTGCTGCAGGTGCTGCTCCGAGACCAGCTCGGGACCCCATCGGGAGACCCCAGTGTCAGCTTGGCCCGGCACCGCCTTGCTTTAGGAGTCTATGCAGCTCTCCCCTAAAGTGGTCGTAATGATTTTTCCAGTGGGCAGTGCTGATCCCCGGCAGCACGAACCAGAAAGCCGGAGGTTGGGGCAATGCGGTGGCTCGTGTGTGAAGCAGAAGCAGCCTCCTCCGCGCGGACTGACTTCTCTCCAGTTCTCAGCTCAGCATCTGGAAGGCAACAGCCCTTCCTGCCTGACAGATGCTGCTGAGATGCCTGTTACTACGGCCTCGAATCACAACAATGGGATGTGCTTCTAAGCCACCATTTTCTTCTCTGAAACTCGGGATTAAGCAAACTTGTTCAGAATTCATCTCAGAATGAATTCATATGATTCGGTTCTAAACGTTTAAAGTACTATTCAATACCAGATTAGCGGGAATATAAACATACGCGAACCGTCGGCAAACATGTGTAACTTCTCTCCCTACCTCCTGTCTCATTTCACTCCAATTCAGCCTCCGCACTTCCTCCAGGGTGATCTTGCCGAGAGAGAAATCTGGTCATTTCAGATTTTAATAGCAGCCAACAGTGTCCCACCACCTACTTGGTAAAGCCCTAGCTTGTCAGCAGGGCACACACAGGCTCTGAAACCCGGTCATCTCTCTCTTCAGGCTCCCCTGGGGGTCCCCTGGGCCCCAACCTCATACACCGGGTTTGGGACCTCACAGGCTCTCTGCAGAGCATTAGGCCAGCTAATTCTCACCACAACATGTGAAGGTTGGCGCTGACATCTCCGTTTTATAGACGAGGGAACTGACACGTAGAGTAAGTAATGGTCCAAGTTCATCCAGCGGTCACGTGGCAGAGCCTGCCCTCCTTTCACTTCCGGGTCGAAGTGCTTACTGCACCCCACCCAGCTTCTCCGTGAACATCACTTTGCGTTAAATATTCAAGTAAATTCTCATTCATTTCACTAGTTCTGCCTACAAACGTGTTCCTCCCCACTCATAAACCAAGTCTTCGCTCGATTCTATTTTAACATTAGACCACCTCTGGATCTCTCTTTTCTTTACTTCATTACCTGAGAGCGATCTGGATGAAATCCCTACTTCATCAGGCTATTATTTAGTTCCTCCTCTGGTTAGTCTAATACATCAATGACCAAAATTGTCAAATCAAATAGCTCTCTCCAAGACACCTCTGAACATATACATATGCCATGCCTTCTTCCAGCAATACTTTTTTCTTTCTACTCTGCTAGAAGAATCTTTATACAAGTCAAATACTGTGTTTTCTGTGAAACTCCTAGACCCTTACCCCAGGCACTTAGTTGTCCATAATTTGTAGTCCCATTAATACACGATACATGGCTTAACTTTAGCCAGTATCACACTGCATTGGAACTGTCTCTCTTCCACCTGCATGGGGACACTCTAATGAGAAAGACACGGGGCTACGTGCTCTCTCAAGTTTTTAAAATGTAGGAGTTACTCAAAACAACTGTAGAAAAAGTATGAAATACAAATATGCTATTTTAGTCAGTATATATTAATATATGGAAAACTAATCCTAATAGTCTATTCTATATAACTTAAGTAATGTATAATCATTTAACTACATAATAGTTATATATAGCTATATCTATATCTAAATATATATTTTCATAACTAGTTTTTCGATAGTCGTTTTTTCATATAATCTTAGGCCTACATTTAGACTCAAGAAAAGTGCTTATGTTGTTTACACATCCTAGTATGTTTATAATGGCATTATTTTGAAAATGTCACAGGATTTTTGGATGATGAGACGAAAATTTGTTGACATTTGAATTTGTGTTTCCTCTGCAAAGTTTAGGCTATTCTTTCTAAGCAACACTCTAGAGAGTTTTCTTAAATATCAAAGAGCTTACTTCAATGGTATGTTATTTAGCTAAGAGTTAAATATTATAAAATAAAATTGAATTCAACATCATCGACAAATTAACAATTTTCAAACAAAATAATATAAGTTCAGTTTTCAATGTCAACAGTAGATGGTCATCATTCTGCAGAATAATGTCACGCTCTGTTTTTTTGTGATAGGTACACTTCATTTTGCATGGGAGGCAGCAGAGATTACGCTAGGCAGTTCGCGATCTGATTGTTCTCTTTAATCTCGGGGGGAAATAAAGTCACACATAAGATCAACGTAGTGTGTATCACCTGCCAGAACACAGGCCTGATACTGTCACCACCACAAAGTGGAGCCGAAGCAACAGGGTTCTGGGGGCCTTAAAAATCCACAGAAAGCCTCTGGGAATTTGAGAAAAATCTAAGCAAAGCAAACGAGTGAAAAGGTAGGCTCAACACTTCTCTGCCTTCTTACAAATTTGCCCAGTGATGCTAATTACCCTGTGTCACGCGGAAGTCCAGATATTTCTCTCTCTCTTCCACTTTGCAGATCTTGTGTCTCCCTATCCCAGTTTAGAAATGAAATGCCAAGTATGCATTCTTAGCACATGACTATGAAGGCGAGAGAAAGTCTTATTTTTAATTTAGTAAAAATTTTATCTTGTTTGGAAAATTACATTTGATGCTTAAGCATTTTAGTTATAACTGTATATTAATGTTGCTTATGAAAGTATACGTATATGAGGACTCAGAGATAACTGTCAGTTACCTCTTATGAAAGGGCTAACAAAAAATGCTCAAGGCTGAGGGTTTTTTTAATCACTTAATCAGATTATTCAAAGAGAAAACTTTGATGTCAGAGGAAACCAAATTCAAAAATATTCTGGTAAATCCACTGTGAATCTAGCACTTTCTTTTTGTCCCTGTCCTTGTAGATGACATCACCAGACAGGTAATATGTGTGTTGGTGATAACATTTCACTATCATATTGACTCCTCGTGTGAAGAACAAGTCTGAGTTCCCTGAGGAAAAGTGTACCCATGTTTATGGCACAGGACTATGGTTAGAAGGAAATTAGATACAAAACAAAAAAAAAACACCTGTTTCTGCTTTGTGCAGTGAGTATTCTCAATGAGGTACTCCAATTCTCTAGTAAGAAACTTCTCATCCAGAAATCTTTCTTTCCCATCTTCTTTATAAAAGAAATTTCATTTCCGGATCTGAATCACAGTTCTCTTATTTACTCTGTTATCTTTGGCATGATAATAACCTGCGCAGGGAGTTGTTTTGAGAATTTCATCTGAAGATAGAAGGAAAGCACCTCACACATTGTTCAGCCCAGGGAATAAGTATATTGCACATATGCTAATAATCGTAAACATCGTTTATCTGCATATTCAAATTCATTTAACCAAACCATCAGGTTTAGATAAAATATGAACTTGGGAAAATGTTACTGGAAAAGCTCTAGTTCAATGCATAGATGATCGAGTATTAAATCAGAAATGTTCTTTCCCCTCCATCCTAGTAACAGGTTCAGAGAGACTGCCCCACCCTATACCTTTTTTCTGGTACCTGATTACTTGTTCTCCATGTCTGTGTCACTTGTCTTTACAACTTTTCTTTCAAAACAGTGACAGCCATCTGCACAGAATTTTAAGTCCCACTTCAAGGGTTCTGATACTTGCCTGCCACCCAGCATCACGGCATAATTTTGGCTGCCAGATTTTCTGTCGCCTCATTTAAAATATTTGTCTAACGGGCCTGTTATTCTGAATTGATCTCTTTGATTCCGACTACCTATTTTGTCGGCCAGATGTGCCATTTCCGCCTGACTAAACTTATTTTTCTTCATTATGTTCAGGGGTGAGTTTAACTCCAGTCTGCCTTCATGCAATGCATATGCACACATGTCCGTGGGCGTGAACACACACACACACACACACACACACAGTCCACCTGCTTTCCCAGCCTAGCTTGATCACCACAACTTATAGAATTTTTTGCACAATAGTTGCTGTCAGCATTTAAGATTACTAAATCTAGATCCTTGTTGTGCATTACAAGCTTTTTAAATGCAAATATGTTAACTTTTAAATTTATTTATGGAGATTCCCAATTCAGTTTGAGATAAATAGGCCTAGTATTTAAGAGTCTGCATTCTGGGGCAGAGCAAAAACAGAAGTAATCCACCCCAAACGTACTCTGGGGAGCGCGGCCGTTTAAATACACAGGGTAACTTTCTTCCACTAATTCAGATATGGTTTGAAATGCCATTGACAGTCGGACCTTTGGGAAAATCCCAGCGTCTGGAATGGCCAAACCTGCTTGAAGCTGACATTAAAGAAAGAAAACTGAACTAGGGCTTCTGTAGAATTACATAAACTTCAGTATCACAAATATTCATTTTTCTATTATTATGAAGCGGAGTAGGGAATAAGCAGTTATGGGCTTTCAAACTCCAACTGGATAGAAATAGTCTCATCTTGTACCATCTTCTAATTTTTAACTGCTAGGTGAATGTTGGTGTCAAAAAATTCTTTTTCTATTACGGTTGGAATCTTAAAAGGCTGTTGATATTTTCAAAATAGTGTCAAGATTCTTTGCTATGTAAATATCAGTGTGAAAAAAGTAATGTACTTTGTGATATGTGGGCAGTTTTCAGAGCCTGGAAACATTTGATCTATATCCATAGCTACAATCTCTACCTGTACATACCTGTATCTCTCCACATCTGTCTCTCTGCATTTATATTTCTGTATCTGGGGTGGTAGGGGGGGAGTCATCCCCAGCACCGCCATTGCTTAGGAATTCCTGCCGCTCTGTATCCTCGTTTATATATGATATCATCTTTTATTTTTTCCCAAAGATGTTGGTATAAAATATCCTAGCATTTTAAGGTATTTTTTTTCCTTATTAATGAATTGTTCATGTTATTTCTCTACTGGCCTATTGAGTTGACTTTTTCATATTGCTTTATAATCCTTTATATATTCAAGATGACAATCCAATATTAATTATATGTATTGCAAATATTACAGTTTGCAGTGTCTGTTTTCATTTTCATTGATCATTTAATCAATGTAAATTCTTAATTTTAATAGTCAGATTTACCAGACTTTTCCTTAATTCACTTTTGTGTTTTAAGAAATCCTTTTTTTCATTTTTAGAAATGTTTCTGTTCTGATTCCATATGCTCTTATGTTTTATTCTAAAAGTAAAGGTTTTTCTTACACTTTTAAAGGTTTAATTCACCTGAGATTGATTTCTGTGAGAATGTGAGCTAGAAGCCTAACTCCATCTTTTCCATATTGGATAGCCAATAGTTTTGGGTTATTTACTGAAAAATCCATGTTACCCAACACAATAATGCAAGCTTGGTTGTAAATTAAGTTTCCGTCCATGTGTGGATTTGACTGTGGCCTTCTCATTCTCTTCTAGTCGCTCTGCTTTTATGTCCCCGCATAATGACTCTTTCGCGTCTGTTTTCCCCTCACCTTTTCGTTCTGAGGGATTCCTCCGTGCTGAGTTCCATCCATTTCTGTGGCTGAAGGGTCTCTCGCTGCATGCGCAGAAGTTTACTCTGCCGCTGATGGCCATCCGCATGGTTTGTAGATTGTGGCTACCACAAGGAGTGCTTCTATTTGTGCCTGGGTTTTGGTGAACGGGGATATGCATTTTTGTCAGGTGTCCTCTAGGAGGAGAATTACTGAGCCGAGGGCCTGCACCGTGCAGCTGAGGGACACCCGGTTTTCCAAGGGCTGAACAGTCTGCACCAACGTGCTCTCACATGTATCCTGGGACAGGTCCGGTTGCTGTACAACCTTGCCAATACTTACTGTTTTCCATCTTTTTAATTTTTTTTTTTTTAACTTTGTTTTAGACTAGTTTAGATTAAGAAAAATTGGGAAGATAGTGGAGAGTTTGCGTATCCTCCACCTCTCGTCTGCTGACTTTCTCTGGCTCTTGCTCTTGGGGGCAGTGAGTGTGTGTGTGTGTGTGTGTGTGTTGGGGTGAGGAGATCGCTCACTTTTTTCTTTCTCGTGTCTTTCAGATTTTGTAGAGTTTTTAACAGAAAGGTCAAGGGTTTTTAACACAAAGGAATCTAGTCCTCTGTGCTTCTGGAAATGGAAGTTTAAATTCATGCTTTGACTCACTTCAGTATGGCCTCCCACTCACCACGGTTTTGTTGCTCAACCGAATGAAATGCTTTCTTGTATCTTAACCTTGACCTAACAGCAACCTTTGCCCAAATCATTTGCTCCTTCTTTTTTGAAACAGCCCCGTTTCTTCTTTCATGGCTGTCTTTCTTTCACTTGTCACTCCTCGACAGACAATTTTTTGTTGCTTCCTTTTTTACAATTAGATCGCTAAATTTGGGGGATGTATCATTCCTCTTATATTCTGTGTACCAGAGGTCCCCAATCCCCGGACTATGGACTGGTACCGGTCCATGGCCTGTTAGGAACCGGGCCGCACAGCAGGAGGTGAGCGGGGGGCCAGCGAGCGAAGCTTCATCTGTATCTGCAGCCGCTCCCCAGCGCCAGCATCACCGCCTCGGCTCCACCTCAGATCATCAAGCGTTAGATTCTCATAAGAATCTCACCAAAAAGCTTGGGGACCGCTGCTGAATCACAACCAGCTCCACGTTCTTAAACAGTCCATATGATAATGGCTCTCAAACACATCTATCAAGCACAAATCTCTTTGCTGAACTCCAGAATTTTTTTTTTTTATCCAACTGCTTATATATAGCATTCTCACTTGGATATTTCATAAATGCCTCAAGAATTTATTATCTCCAAAAGAGAATTCTTGGGTTTTTTTTTTCCTGGTTTCTCAGTCTAGGACTTTACACACGCTTTCTCTCCTTCAGGTCTCACCTAAGGCATCGCCTCCTCTTTAAACAGCGTCCCAATCTGTGATCTCTGGTTTTTGATAGTTTTCCTTACAGCAGTTCTCACAGCCCCCTATTACTATACTTATTTGTTTTATTATGTTCTGTCATGCACGTTCCTAAGGAAGCTTCGTGGGGACAAAATTCATGTTTGCATTGCTGTTATAACCCCAGCAGTTATCACAATCACAATTAATGGCGCTGGTAAACACTTACTGAACATTTGCTGAGTGAATGCTGCTCTCGTTTTTAAAGTTTTCTGTAGGGTCAAAGTCTCAGCGACTTTGGCAGCAGAGTAGACGCAGGAACATGGCAGGTTCTACTAAATATGATTCTGCTTGGAGAATTTTAACATTTAAAAATGCATTTTTTAATTCTGTCCTGGCTTACTCCAGGGCCCTAGGTCTTGCCTACGATGACACATTATTTACATTACACAGAAAAAGATGCAACTTGAATTCCGCTCAAGGAATATTGAAAAATCCCCATGTTGTTTCGAACAAGTCTATGGTAGATCCACAAGAGCTGTGATGGGGGCTGGGTTCTTCTTATCAATAATCACTCGGCGAGGAAGCGTTTTCAATTATGCATTTCAGTCATAAGAAAATTTCAGAATCAACCAAGTGTCAAAGACAAATTTCAAGTATCCTTTTCTTATTCCAATCACCAGAAGTCTTTTATTAAAATTTGGTGTTTAAGCTCGACCAAACTTTAATCTACCACAGTTTCAATTTACTTCCATTTTGGGGGAGGTGGTCATTCATTTTTCTGTGTGACCCAGAGAGAGAGCTCATCCTTACAAAGATCGGCTTCAAAATCTTAGCTTGTGTAGAAAATATACTTTCAGTGCAATGAAATAATTTTCTTGCCATTTGCATTTTGCTGAAGGGAGGTAGGGAGGAGAGGGAGAATGAAGACGAGGTGGGGTAATTTATTTTTTTTTAATGGGACAATCAAAGGTCTCTCAATCGAAACAGAAAAGGCACCACGGATATCACACCGTTTTCAGTGCATCTGGTCCTGATTTTAAGTATTCACGTCACCATATTTTCGTACATTTTTGCAGTCAGAAACCATCTTCAACCATTAAAAATATTTTGTTTCTCAGTGCCTGGGTCTCTGAAAAAAAAAAAAGGCACAATAGGTATCCCGTCATCTGCTCTCCACAGCATCTTGTTAGAGTTAGACAAAGGTGTCACCCTGAAGAATCAGTGCTCACATGTCCAACGTGAATGACTGTTATTTATATTTTTTTCTATAATAATTATTTCCATCATGAAATAATCAGTTACCAAATTCAACCTTATTTATAATTGCTTACATAAAAAGATTATTTTACGAAATGTCATCGTTTATTAAAATTCTGAGATGAGCTCAAGTCACCTGGTTTAATGTTCCATAATGCTTGGTTCAAATCGGCCACTTCTTTGTAATACGTTGGTAAGCTACTCTCTCAGCAGCATGCCCATACAGGCATTCAGAGCATGAAGATAATAAAATGCTTGTTTAAAGTACTAATTAGGGAGCCACAGGGGCTGTCCCGTTCAATCCTCACTGTGTAGCTGACAGGACATGCAGACAGAGTGTGCATATTTGTATTAAAATATCCTCTAGTACTTATTAAGATACATGTGGTGATTTTACCGAGCCCACCAACTTCCAAGCTCAAATGAGAATCTAAAACTAGATTAAGTAAAGAAAGTATGATATAAAAAAAAAAGTATTGTAAGAATTTAAATAAAAATTAAATCATTGCTTTATTGTTGCCAGTTCCTTCCACAGTATTGTGTTAATCATGAACTAATTTGCAATGATTAACATTTTATTCTGTTTTAGTGTGGCAACACCACATGCAGAATTGTCTTTGGAATTCAACAGTGATTATATGGATTATTATTTTCAAAACTCCAAACACAATATTCAAAGAAAACTGAATAGCAGAATTGTTGATTTTTTTTATTCTCACAGAAGAGTATTTATTTTTGTCACTTAATTAAAATAAAAACTTCCTATTTACGCATCCCTGACAAATACATTCCATTTTATTGCCTGTTGTTTTTTGGAATAATAACATTAATTGTGAGAATCTGGTGAATAAATTGGCTCATCATTTCCATCAAATGGACTGAGGGCATACTATATTCTTCTAGAACTCTGCCTTTATTTCTGAGAGCTGCCCCCAAACAATCCATGGAACACTATTGACAGTGCCTCACACATGCTCATGCATTTGTGCACGCGTGCACATGCACACGCACACACACATGCACAGACAATGAGGGTTTTTTTTTCAGGCGTGGGAAAATGAAATAAGACTGTATCACTATAGATACATGTCACGATCTTTTTAAACAAATACGATTTAGAATTAGATTTAGATGATTTAGGATAATAACAGAAATGAAATTAATTTATTCTTACCAACTCAAAGTATCTTCTAGCACAAATGGAAAAGGACAGATATCTTTGTGTGACTTTGGGCAAGTGACTTAACCTCACGAGTCCTCACATCTTTCATTGTTAAGAAGAGCTGACAATGACACCAAAGGACTGTTTTGATGATTACACGGAATGCCTGCAGGACACGGCGCTACACACCTAGGGGGCACATGGTCATTTTTAGCTGTTTTTATTATGAACAATATTGAAAGCAGGATGTTATCGATCCTCATTATAGATGAAAAGACTGAAGGTCAGATACATTAGCCTCTTAAACAACTGCTCATGACTGCTGAATGACAGGGTCGAAATCCTGAATCTAATTGTTCACACTCTCTGCAGCTGATGGCCACAGTCGTTTCTCACCTCCTAACCTGAAAGGTGGAATGGGAAGGCATTTGGAATTTAACTACTCAGGTCTGACATGGTAAAATCTTGGCGACCTATGAGTTCAAACCTGGTCTGACACTAAAATACGCCTAGGATCCCGAAAATAAGTTCGCCATATTTGCCACTGATGAAAATTGTGACGTGTAAATCGTGCAGATGCATACACACACGTACAGACAGACACGTACAGGCCGGGCCTCCAAAAGTGCCTAACTGCTTAATTTTCTTCGTTAAACTTATAAATAAAATGTTTATCCACATAATATTTTTAGAGTAGTTTTAGGTCCACAGCAAAATTCAAAGAGAATAGGCTTTCCACAGACCACCCCCCTCCCCGCCCCCGCCACACACACACATACAGCCTGCAGCTTATCAACACCCCCACCAGAGAGGCACGCTCGTTACAGCCACCCACCCGCACTGACACATCAGGACCCAGGGCCCGGGGCTCACCTTAGGGTTCACTCTCAGTGTCGTACATTCTACGAGTTTGGAAAAAGTACGACGACGAGCATGTGTCACACACAGGGTCACACACGCATTCTCACTGCCCTGAGAACCCTCTGTGCTCCGGCTCCACATCACCCTGGAACTGGGCCACAAAGTCGACTTCCTTATCAACACATCATGAACAATACGGTAGACTGGTAACTTCAAAACTGTTGTTTTTTGTCCCTCTAATCTTTTAAGGTAAAGTAAAGCTGACTCACATTTAGAACACATTTATGTCTTTTTTCTGACATACTGAATATAAACGATATTTTTTTTCAAAAGCTATTGCTGGTAATGTAGAGATTTTTGTTTGTTTGTTTTAATTCATGTCAAAGAAAAAGATACATTATACTCCTATTTCCAATCAATGTTTTAGCAGAAAAGATGAGTTAAAATCCTCATCAATCTTTCTGTCCCAACAATTCATTATAGTGCTTTCCTATTTGGTTCATTAGTGAAGGTTCTACCAGACCCCATGTATTCATTTTTAAATTGCAAGTTGAATCTTTCATACTAAATAATCTTGAAAGCATATGTTTTCCCCTTTGGAGATTAAAGAACACAACTCGACTCAGTTTGTAGTAAATAATCCTCCTAATGAGAAGATGAACTTGGCCATATTTCTTTGATTTGGGAGGAGGGGTACAAGTGCATTAGTTAGAAGTGAGTCATTGGTGAGTCAGTGTGTTTTTATTCACTGAGAACAGTTTTGTGTTATTAGTAAGAACTGACAATAGTTCGAGTAATGATGCATCAGATACATCTTTTCAGATCTAGTTATAACTAAAGCAGGATAAGTATAACATTCCTTCAGAATTTATATGATGTGTTCGAAACATTTTCAGAAAATGTCAACTTTTTGTTAGAACTAGCAATTTAAGACAAAATAAACGAATTAATAGAGCAGCATCTTATTTTTGCACTAATTAGAAAAATAATCTTGAAATATTTTATAGTCTCAAGGTGACTGATTTCAGAACTCTATATTAGCAGCTAAATTAGAAGCTAATATAATTATGTCTTCATATGTTTCTGAAAATTGATGTATGCTGAGCTACTTGTGTGCTGGATATAGTGATAAGTTTTTTTGCTTTATTTTGAAAACTCACCTAAGTAATCTATATTTGAATGACACAAGTTTGAAGCAGTGATCTGACTGCGGAAGAATAAAAAATGCAAAAAGAACACGCGTCTGTCTTAGGGATTAGAAAAATATGATGTTTTTAGAGCACTCTTTTCAAAACTAGAACACAAGCAGCTAATCAATACATACTTAGCTAACACTGTTTCATGTAAAACAATGTTGACCTACAATGAGATTTTTAGGTTTAAAAGAAAAGATGGGGAAATGACTTATTCTCCTTTATTCCTTAATCATTTGTTCCTTTAATTGAATTTCTTTATTGTCAAGGCCATTTGTCATGTATAATTAAATGCTAGCCATTAACTGAAACTCACGTTCTAAAGGCAGAAAGAAATTGAAGTTTCCACCAATTGTCGGTATTGTTAGATTTATTCCATTGGAGAAATACTAAACTTAAGTCTATAGTATTTAAAAATATATGTATATATATTATTTAGATCATATGTATAGTTCTCATATAAAAACTATATATATGATCTTTTAGAAACACATTTGCCCATTTTAAAATTCATTTTCTTTGAAACTTAATGTTCTCACGGACAGCAGCTTGTCCACCCAATAATCAAAGAGGTAGTGACATAGGGATTTTTAAAAAAGTAAACTCTGGACTAAGAAGGCCACACTGCAGGTGATGTCCTCACATAAGCAGTCTCACCTCCCGATTTACGGTTTATTAATCTGTGAAAAAAAGGAGGTGGGATTAGATTTCTCTATCAACATTTTAATTACATGGCGTGATAATCAGAATTAAATAGTTTCAAATAAAAGTCTCATCATTGCTTATTAGGTACCCAGTGGATATATGGCTTCTAGTAGGTGTCTAGTAGGTGTGAGTCGCTACCCATGAAAAATTATAATTTACCTCATTAACTTTATATCTTGCCGCTTTGTTTCAATATGTCATTTAAAGTATGAATGATAACATGAAGTTATAAACGGGAACATAAATTGGAAATTATAACGAGATCAATGTCTTATGTTTCGACCCTTTTCACTAAGAATATCTTAAAATTACAGAAATGCCACAAAATAACAATATACATAGGGTAGCTCTGGAAAAGTATGCCATCAGCGGGACAAAAGATTTAAAGAACTCTTGGAAAAGAGAAGGCAAGGAGCGGGGAGTGGAGGGGGCGTGGGGAAAACCATGGGTCAAGGTGTGTTTAGCAAGAAGCTACTGTAGAGTAAAAGCAATTTTTGCAATATTCAAGTTCAGAGATAACACACAGGAAAGGAACCTGGAGATTCAGGACCAATTGTCAGAATAATGAGTCAGGAATTCACGAAGGACAGATGGGTTCTGTACTCGTCATGAACAGCAAGCAGCTGTTATATTTACTCTGAGGTTACATTTTGAAAACTGCTTTCAAAATGCGAACTGCTCTCTGAGAAGGGCTTGAATGTAAATATTGGGGTTTGAGAAAGAAGCGCAAAGAGCCCCAAGGAACTGCAGGTCACCACGAAGACAGAGGAACGGAATGGAAACGAGGTCCTGGCTTCCGCTCCTGGCCACCTGCTGAAGAAGTTGGTGCCACTGGGCGTGGTGTCGCATTGTCTGTGCTGGGGCCACGGCATCGGGGCCTGGCTCCCAGGACACTAACCACCGCAGGCGGATGCACAAGTCAGGCCGGTTCAGATTCTTCTGAGACCCCAGGAAGGACTCTTAGTCATCAAAGATAAAGCGTCAGTACAACAAAGAAAACACATCAAAGAAACAACTAATATTTGGGGGAAAAATCCAACATCATAAAACTGAGAGACCAAAAACTGAGACAAACAAAACTTAAGAAAAAAAAAAGAAAAAGTGTAACACATACATCAGTCTTTACCAGACAAGCCTCAGTCTTCAGTGGCTTAGATCAACAGTGTCACCTAAAGGGCCATTTTAGTTCTGGGGCCCCTGAGCTCCCGCATCGTCATCTGGAACCACGGCAGGGCACACCAGCTGTCCCCCTCTGTAAAAGAAGAGCCGGGCCTCCTGCAGCCCAAGGTAACAGCCGATGGAGGCTCACGCTGCGGGAGGGAGCAGGGGAAGGGGAGTCTGGTCCCGCCCTTCTACTTCATCTTTTTATTTCTTTAAGTGAGAATATGTTTTAAAGCCGGGAAAACCCGAGAAATCACTAAATGGTAACAACCCCATGGAGTGGTCAGGCCATTCACAGAAACAAGGACAGTGCCCACCTGTGTAGGACTGTGAGGCTACATCCAGTGCCACAGCAGAAGCGATGACAAACATTTTAAACATGCGACTTTACCCTGGCAGTGTTTTGTTTGTTTACGTGTTTATTAAATGGACCCTGAGTACAACTTTGTGGATAAGCAAATTAAAATACTTTGAATTCAAGTAAATTTAGTAATTTAAAAGAACAAAAATCATAGAGAAAAAATTTATGAACAAAAATGTTAATTGTAATGAATATCTCATATATAACACCATTAGGCAAATTCGTTTTAAAGAAAATCAGTGTTTATGGTTCCAAATGTATTCAAATTTATAGCAGCAGAACTTCTATTTCAGTCATGAAAATCAAAATCTTATAAAATTACATTGTGTTAACTCATAATTTAGAGGTATAGTTTGATCTATAATCTTGCTAAGTCGAAGCAGTCAGGCAAAATAAGAAAATATATAAACTCTAGAGCTACACCGACTCGCTCTGCCTCTAAGTAGTCGTATGAACTTGGTCATTAATTCAATTTGTGTTCTTCAGTTTCCCCATCTGTAAGCTGGTAGGAATAACAGTACTCACCTCGCTGGAATGTTCTGCGGACTCAAATTAGAAATTATTCTAAGCCATGGAAAGCAATAAGAATAGTGCCTGGCACATTGCAAACCCTGTACGAGATATGACTTGTATTGTCATCTTCAACCAGTAGCCATCAGAAAGAATCCATGGCAAATGTTAGATAATGTCAACCTCTGAAGTATTCATTCCAAGGTTAGTCGAGTTAAGATGCTCTTTCTCATTTCTGATCTTAGGAGTATTTACAATTCCAATCCACAAGGGGAAACACCAGGGGCCAGTGTGCATCATTGTTCTGATTTAAATTTTGCTTCTAGGTGATCTCAGCTCTGATTTTTGAAGAAGCTCATACTCATACGAAAATTGGTTACAAAACTCACAAACATTTTTGGTTAACTATGATACCTGTTTTTTAAAATTATTCTTGAATATGTGACTTCGAATTCTTCAGGAAGGTTGTGAAATGTTTCCATGCATAGTGTGCTGATTGAAAGCTAACATGAAAACACCTTCAGCTCAGGGACTTTACAAAGTTCCATAGTAATGGGCAGAATCTGGACCCTGGAGCAGCACCGCCTCATCCAGGCAAATGCAAGCTTAGATCTCTCTGATAACTACCACCAGTAAATTCGTTTTTTAAACACCATACTGCAGAGCCCCCACTTGATTATGGGGGTGCGGAAATACTTTCCTTCCTCGACGGGCCTGCTCTGCGTGCTTACAACACGTTCTCTAACTCGGTGTGGAAGGGCATCCTCTGCTCTGAATGCTTCTGCTTCTGCTTGAGAAGAAAGTATCAGAACGTTATTGAACCAACCAGGAGAGGAAGGTATCTTACATCATCCTGATTTCTTACGTCCCTCAGAGAGCCGAGGACACAAACATCAGTGAACAAAATCCAGTACGTGAGAAGAGCTTCTAGAAAAGACCCGAAGGAGAAGGCATCCATTGATGAGGATAAGGAAAAACGGAAATTTCTCAAGAATGTTTACAGCTTAGTGAGGGCTGGCATGATGACTTAGAATCCCTAGGGACGCTGGCCACAGGAAGAGTCTGCACCCAATCACCACCTCTGCCCCAGAGGTCTTTGGTGTTGGGCCCTCAGCGATGCTCAGATGGAATACTGGGGACCCGGCAGGATCTGGGAGAAAGTCCCCCGGCCACAGGTGCCGCAGCCAAGGCAGTGGGACCCATAACTGCCGCAGGGGCAGGAGAGCTCAGGTGGCCTTCCTTGAGGCTCAGGGACGTTCTTACCAGCGTCTCACCAGGAGGGAAAACTTCTGAACCCCAGGTGTCGCAGACTGCGTGAGGGACGGAGGACACTCCAGCTGGGGTGGGGCGGGAGTCAGAGGCACGGGCATTTCTGCTGCAGTTTTTGGCATCTGTTCTGCTCCAGTGTATTTGCTGAACGAAGCTCTCAGTCATCGTCTTACATATTTCTCCTGTCCCTCTGTCTTTCCCGTGTCCCTGTTACACAAATGCTACACCTTTTGCCCCGCAGTCTGAAGCTAGTCTGTTTGTTTTTTTCCTCCAGCCTTTGCTCTCTTCGCTTTTCCGTTTTTGAGGTTCTGCCGCCATGTCCTCGAGCTCAGGGATTCGCACCTCGCTGTGTCCGGTCTTCTATCCAGCCCCTCGCGGGCGGTCGTCTTCTCTGTCACAGCATTTTCCCGTCTCCAGCGTTTCTTTCTGTTCCCTCCTTAGGGTCCCGGTCCCTGCTCACACCCCCCGCCCGTTCTCGCGAGCTGCCCACTTCACCCACTAGAGCCCAGCACGCCCAGCGGGGTCCTTTCAAAGTCCCAGCCTCGTGATGCCAACGTCCCCATGTGTCTGCCTCTTGACGTTTGCTGTCTCTTCAAACTGTGACTCCTGCCTTTTGTGTGCTTTGTAACTGCTGTGGACGGTGCTCTGATGAGGTCGCTGTGAGCCTGTGACTCTGGGCAGGAAGGGCTCCTCCTCCCCACGGGGCAGGGTGATCAGGGCGGCCTGGAGTCAGGTGTTGCCCTTCTCCCACGTGCAAGGCTGTTACTGGGGGTTTCCCTCCCGCCAAGTCGCTGCAGCTCTGATAAAACGCACAGGTGGGGCCTGTTAAAGAGCTGCACCTGTGCGCGCCTTTATTAGGCAGGACAGAGGCCCCAGTGCGTTTCAAAAATGGTTCCTTCCCCACCCCGTCCCCAGAGCTCCCTAAGCGAGCTCCTGGGAGTGAGACTCACCTGAGTGGGGAGGGGAAGGCCCACCTACATCTGGCAGGGTCCCCTTGGAACTTGTAATTCTGGGACCCGTCCGCCCTGAGCCTCGGCAGCTTGTCCGTCACGGCCCAGGGCCTGCCACCTGGCGGGCTGGGAGCGGGTTCGGCTCGTGAGCTTCTGCTCTGGTAAGTCGTGAACCCCCGTGTCTGCCTGTCTCCGATTCCAGGTACAGTCGTTTGCTCTGTGACCCTGCGTTTCCTAAGTTGTTGATTTTGTTTATCTTTTTACTGGTTGTTAAGACAGAGTGGCAACTTCCAAGCTCCTTATATGCAGACCTAAAATACAAGGGACAATTTTAGTAATTTTTTTTCGCATACCTAAGGCATTTAATGGATTTTTATTTTGTCTTTATAAGAGATACTTAATATTAAAAAATAACTGTGGTTTAGCCTTCTTATGAAGAACTGAAATTTATTAGATACAAAAGTTTTGTGCTTTTATGTAAATTTTTCAGCTTATATGAATTACGATATAAAATATTTAAAATATTCGATTTTACCAGACTTAAGATTTTTTTCATTAAATATTTTTCATGGGCCTATTCTGAGCTAGGAGCTGTTACTAGTGTTGGTATTACCATAATTTAAGACAAAGTTGACATTTTTGTGCAGTTTCCAGACCTTTTTAATTTAAACAATGTATTTTTATTGCTAAAACTTCCATTTTGTCTTTTTTATAATTTCTAGTTCTCCACTTAGAATGTCTACCTTTCATTTATTTCAAATATGTGTTGTTTTTTTTACCTCATACCGTATATAGTAGCTGCCTTGATATCTTATCTCGTTTCAAAAACTGAATCATCCAAGAATCAGTGTCTCTTGTTGGCTTTCCTTCGAGAACGGCTCATATTTTCCTCAGTTTTGGTGCGCTGCGTTTTTGTTTGTTTGTTTAATTGTATCCTGGACATTGTAAATGTTTGTTGTGTAGGATCTGGGTTTTGTTATAATTCTCTGGAGAATGTTGGTGGTTTATTTCTGTTGGCAACTTCACGACCCGACTGCCAGCCGTGTCTCACCTTCTGTTGGCGGTGGTTCGTTCAAACCCCAGGTGTCTTCCCCAAGCCCTGGTCCCGCTGCCTCGTTTAAACCTGCGAGATTCAGGGGTCAGGCTGGAATGTTGCAGGCCGTTTAAATGTCAGTCGAGTTCTCGAAGTCTTTGCTTTACTGATTTGGCTTTGTGAAAAGCACGCATGGTCCACACGTTAGGCTGGGACTGTTATGGGTTTCTACAAAGAATGCTGGCTTCTCTTTTGTATCAGTCCCTCTGGTGAGATTTCTACTCTGGCCCAACTGGCTTTTTCCCATTGTTCCCTGGCCAGAAGTATCCAGATTTTCTGTTAAAGTGTTAGCAACATGTGCTGTGCCACTGTGTAACTGCTGTGCCCCCTGATGCATAGCCCCTCGAGAAGGAACAGACAAAACCAGGAAACACACCTGGTGCGCTTTCCCAAGTGTTAACTCATCTATGCCACCCGCCTGCTTTTGTTGACTTTTCAGGATGCTCAGTAGTTTATTGTTTTGTTTTCTAATATCTCCAAAATGTATAGCTGTAATCAGCAAGGGGTTGGCAGGGCTGAGACCACAGGCGGAATGGATGTTCCTACACGGCGCACACTTTTTAGAAAGCATGCATTTCTCTTCTGTGGTGAGAGAGAGGAGTAAGCTGCCCACACTTTGGGACGTAATCAGCGAAGGGTTGGCTGGGCTGAGACCACAGGCAGAATGGATGTTCCTACACGGCGCACACTTTTAGAAAGTATGCATTTCTCTTCTGCGGTGAGAGAGAGGAGTAAGCTGCCCACACTTTGGGAAGTGATATGTTTGCAGCATCCCTTCAGGTGTGTCTGATGAGTCGGTGGATGACACAGGCTTCTGAGCCTGTGCTGGATTCAGCACTGAATCGAACACACGTGGCAATTAATCGGCCCCAAGTTGGTTAGCATGCCTTATGGATGCCCAGCTGCTTGGCAGAAAGTAAGACTGAAAAATCGACTTTCATGTTTACTGTTTGAAATTACCCATATCTATTATTTCTGAATTTGAGCAGCTGCTATCTCTTCTGAAAACTGAACAAACACATCTGTCTTAGGAAGCAGCTAGATTTAAACAACAAAAATGTTTCCATTAAAGTAAATGTTTAAAAACAGATTAGACCTATCGCAGCTACAGCTCCATCAGGTACTCATACGCAACTTATTTTTTAACTAGAAAATCATTTCACTGAAATTATATGCACCTTTATGTTTAGTTACTACTAAGAGGGGTCAAAAGATAATAGATCATCTATTAGTTGAGTGCTTAATCTTTAAGTGGTAACTGCCATATCAAATCCAAATTAATCAGATTTCCAAAGAAATATTTTTTTATTTTCTAGCCGACAGCAATAGGTCTGGTACCCTCTATCCAGACCCTGTTGTTAAATGGTTCGAGCCAGCAAAATATTTTAAAACAGCAGCAATATTGAGTACTGACTGGATTGTTCGTATGCATTCCGAAGGGGAAGGTGGGGGGGGAATCAGGGCGTCACTACGTACAGGATACGATTCAGCGTTCGCATCCTCTGAAGACCGCCCTGCAAGTGTGTAGCAATTTTCTCATCAATTCTCCCTTGATTTATGTTATTTCCCTTGAGCTGATTTTACTTTAATGTTATAACACACACATTGACTTCTCCATTTTACTCATTTCGAGAAATTTTTGGTACCGTTTCTTGACGCTCATGGTCCTAAATTGAATCTATTATGTATAAAAAGTTTACAAGTGTTAGAATCAAAATGGCATTTGCCATTTTATGTTTTCCAGAATATAAAGATGAAATACAAGAACCGTTTTCTCCCCATGGAAATTACAGTTTTCATATAAGAAACGTCAAAAATAAAAATAATAGTTAAATGTAGATTGAGAATGAGATGTTTTTAACTTTTGACAAATGTTTTTTTCTTCCTAAAATTTAGCTGTTGATTAGTTCATAGAGAAAGTAGCAAAGTATTCTCACCTAGAAAAATAAGTCAGTATTTAGGTTCCTGTATATTAGTTTGCTAGGGCTGCTGTAATGAACTGCCACAAGCTGGATGCTTTAAACAACAGATTTATTGTCTTCAAGTTCAGGAGGCTCGAAATCAGAAATCAAGGTGATCAAGGTGTTTCTTCTTAGGTCTGTGAGGGAGACTGTTCTCCTGCCTCTCCCAGCTTCTGGTGGCTTCTGGCAATCACTGTCACTCCTTGGCTATGGATATATCTCTGTTTAAGAAAATCATACGGCATTGTCTCTGTGTCTAAATTTCTGATTCTTGTAAGGACACCAGGCATATTAGATGAGGACACTGCCTAATGACCTCGTTTTAACTTGATTACTTCTATAAAGACCCTGTATCCAATTAGGTCATATTCTCAGGTCCTGGTGGTCAGAATTCCAACATATCTTTTCTGGGGAGACACAATTCAACCCATTACAGCACTGGAATTTTAAAACAGCATCTAAAATCAGGGAATACGTGAGCTAGAAATATATTTATTAACCTATTCTCTTGCTTTTATATATTTAGGTAATTTCTAAGAATATAACAATTCATTTCTGTTTATTTCTGTTCAAGTCCTTCTTTTAGGGGAAAGAAATACATTGCTAAATTTTAATAAAGCAAATTGCTTCTTTATGGTCTTATTTCAATAAAAGAATAATTCATTTATTTTCTCTTTCATTGAAATAACAAAGATTTTTGAGCACTCTGGGAAAACAGACTTTCATTTAATTAACAAGAATTCAAAGGGCTCTGCCCTCTGGTGGTTTGGTGTCTCTGGACTTGGCTTTTGCAAACAAGAAGTTGTTATCAAAACTTGACTTTTCCGATTGCACTTCTCCGAGAAAAAAAAAATCCTCATCTCTTAATGCTTTGAAAACCCTACACCACAGGGCCACAGACCCTGCATTTCCTAATTGTGATCTGAGTCAACAACGATCATTCTTATCAAAAATAATAATATAGGAATGAAAGGCCTGGAGATCTTGAGTTCAGTGCGATTTCTCTGAACTATAGGTCTCGTGTGAAAGCCCAGACTTAAGAAGGAGATGCTTACCGAGATCCAGATTTCAGAATGCTGGACGCAGAGTGAAGGTTTTGAGAGCCACGCATGTCAAAGCAGACACAAACCAACGTCGTACACACGAAAACCGAACGACTATTTTAAACCACCACACACAGAAGGGGAAGCAGATCTAACCTTGACTATGTACTGCTGAAATATAAATAAAAGTGAACCCACATTATGTAGAAGGAAGTCATAAAAGTAGAAATCAACGAAGCAAAAGAGCAGATGCACGATAGAGAAATTCAACAAAGAGCAGATCCTTTGACAAGATCGACACAATTTACACATCCCTGAAATAGCCTCGCAAAATAGTAAAAGAAAAAACAAATCCATATGCCGTAAATAAAAAGCAAGTTTATCTCAACAGAGAAAATGAACGCAGCATCATCAGTACGATGAAAATAGTTTTGACCTCGAGGGCTAAACCCTGAGAATCGAGGCTGACCTCAGCTGTCAGTGCGATTGTTTTTTCCACTGCAAATCATTTATTGTTTCTGAATGTTTTAATATCCTACCTTTCGCGTGCATTGGTTTAGGTTTCTTATTCTGATTAAAATTGCTGGGGGCGGGGGTCTGTTCTTGGATATTTTCATCAGTCACTATTTTTTTCAAATATTGTCCTTCTCGTGTCCTCTCTTAGTCCCTTTTGAAATTCTAATTATACATTCGTCAGGCCACCTCAATATCTTCTGATTTATATTTCAGAGTTTCCATCTTATTTTCTCTGTGTAGCATCTTTTGCAATGTGTTCATATCTACCCTTCATTCTTAAACATTTACCGTTGAAAGTGGACACTGAAATTCTAATTTCAGTTATTAAATTTTTATTTCGACATTCTATTTATTTCCCAGATCCTGTCAATAGGCTAGTGTTTACTTACACTTTCAAAATATTCTTAGATACTTTTAAAATATTAATATGAACTTGTTATTTTTCATGACTTTATGCAGCTTTTACAGATCTGGGGCTGTAGTTTATTTTTGCGGGGTTTTTTTTTTGTTTGGTTTTTTTGCTGATTATCAGTTATTATGGCTCATATTCTTGTGTACTTAGTGACTTGTTATTGTTTGTTCATGTTCCATTAAATTTTATCCGTGCTGCTGCTTTACGTCCTGGTTTTAAAACCTGCCCTTCCAGAGAGTATTTGTGTCTGCGTCTTCTAGATATTTAGGACACTATTATCCCGTTATCGTGTTTAGACTGAATTTCAGCTTGCGTTTTGGAAGACCAAGGAGTCATGTCAGTTCAGGCCTCCGAATTTCGTGTGTGTGACATTGCGATATGAATCCTCATGGTGAATGTGTATCTTTCTTCGTCTGCAGTTGGAGCCAAGGACAGCACAGGCCACGGTCTCCAGTCCCCCGTTGGTGGGGACAGTTTTGTTTGCTTGCTCAGGACTGTCTGCTTTTCTTTGTCCCCTAAGTGCCTAAGTGCGTCGCCTTCTGGGAATACTACCTTGTTTTGCAAAGTCCCTCCCGCTGCCCGGGCCCAGTGGGCAGCCACTTCCTCTCTCTCTGCTTTCGTCACGTGGGTCTGCGTTATTTTCATTTTTATTTTATCCAGCAGTTTTAGGTATGTTCTCAGAAGCACGTTCCTGAGCGTTTAGTTTGTCATATTCCTGGTTATAGAAACTACCGTTTTAAATCCGCATTTATCATGCGACCTGGAGGGTTTATTGCTATTTTCCCCTCTACAGGCTGATTCGATACATTTTTAAATTTGTATATTATTTTACGGCTCTCAGCAATCCCATTTCAATGGTGCGTTAGTTTAAAATATGAGTAATGTGCATCCGTATCATCTTACTTTTGTCTTAAGAAATGTGAACACCTATGTGGGAACAAGATAAACGTTCAGCTGGGACATCGGCTTCTGGAACGCGTGTCCCCTCCTTCTGTCCACTCGTTTACCCGCCTCTGAGACCATCAGAAGCTAAGCGGCAACCAGTTCCCCAAAATTTATTACTAGAGATTAAAAACTACTCAGAATTCCCCTCTCTCCTTCTCTGGGCAACCGGAATGGACTCCCCAAAAGGAAATCCCATGGATTTTTGTTTACCCTTTTCCCCAGGCAAAAGGCAAATCCTAAAGGAAAAAGATTAATATTGGCAAATTGCGGTATAATCAACAGGAAATGAGAGAATTATGTTTAGTCTGAGCCGTGTTTAGAGAGTGTTTAGTGGAGTCGAGTCGTCCAGTTTTAAAAGCAAACGCTGAATAAGTCACCATGTGAAACAGTGCTACGCCTATGGCCTTTTCACTTGGCGACAAGCTGCAGCTTCCTTTTTGTCTGTGGCTTCTCCATGATCATGGTGCTAAATGCACCCCAAGAGTAGAAGGCCATAAGAACTCAAACTGCCCTAACCCAGAAGAGCAGGGCGGTGCAGCCTGCCCCATCCCGCATTCCTTCTGGGGATAAACCAGCCCTGCTCCTCCAGCCACAGGTGATGGGGCCTGTGACCCACACAGCGGTCAAGATGATTGATTACAGACTGTAGACTCAGACAAAGCAAGGCCCTCCCGGGGTCCTAGCCCAGCCCGCAGTGCACAGCCGCTATCTGGGGAACTGACTTGTACGTGAAGAGAGGGCGAGTCTGCCATTTACGCTTTCTCCCTTGGATGTGACGTTTGTAGTTCGGCTCTCTGGGGTACGAACAGTCAGTGTCGGAACATCTGAGACCCAGGAGGTCCACCTGATTAAGGAGGTGACTTTCTGTACGCCCCTCGTCCTCCCGTCTTCTGCATTTAACCCAGGGTTCACGGAAGTGCTCTCTTCCAGGGGAGGACGAGGTGCCACCCTCTCCTGGATGCTCTTCAGGTTTTTCTGTCCGTCTCACAGTTGCGTCCTCATTCACGTGGAACAGTTCCTCACCCACAGAAAAGTGTTGTCGTAGGAGTCAGTACTGGATTTAATAATTGTGTGTTTACATTTAAAATCGTACAATGTGTGTAACTGTTATAACCAAAGTCAAGATCAGATACATTTGGAATAGCTCAAATCATCCGAGGCCAAGAGGTCTCCTAGGAAATTCACGTTCCGATGTTCTTACTGTGTGAGGTAGTTGGATGCAAGTGACCAGGGGCCAACAGGGAAGTAACGGGGCCACGTAATGTTTACTGAACATTTAAATAAGTGCCCGTCAGTCTGCTAACGCTTTTTGTTCCATAAATGTGATCTCCACAACAGGACCTAGAAGTGATTCTGTTTTTTATGACAGAGACTAATCAACTTGCCCCTTGTGACTGCAGCGACCTTGGAGTCAGTAGGGCTGTGGAATGCTTCAGGGAGTGCCACCCGACAGTCCTCCTGCTCCTGGTAGTTTATGAGCCGCGTAATCCGCGTGTATCTCACAATCCTACTGCTGGTCTCCAGCAGGGCAGCAACAGCTAATAGTGATACATCATAAACCTTGTTCTCTTATCTGGCTTTTAAATTTATAGGAATAAATGATCTTCGACTCATTTTACCTTAACAAAGATTGACAGCATAATTCCTGTCTCTGTTCAAATGCCTGAGAAGATAGTATATTTTACAAACCGGAAACTCAGATTATAACCAAATGTCGATCTGAAGACTGTTAGAGGAGCTTTAGTCACCCTAGCCTGACTACTCCATGCTCTGAAATCAATTTATATACCTAAGTGGAAGAAACGCACATAGCCAGACCTTGTAGAGCTGTCCAGCCTGAATTCCACATACTAAAATGTTTCATCTTCTCCCTCCAGAATTTATACAAATTATTCTTTAGTTTGATAAATCTGTATCCCATCATTATAAAGAGAGATACAAGTAGATAAAAAGTAAACAGGTAGTGAAATGTACTTTAGAAACGATCATTTTATTCGAAAACACTGTTAAGGCAAATTAAATAAGTAAAATATGTCACAATAATTCAAGATAATTTGGCTCTACCATACTTCACTTGAAAGTCCTGAATTTCTTCTCAGAAAACTGCTAGAACTCTTAAATAAAAAGGTCCTTTTAGATGAATATGTATTTAACGACTTAATACAATCTGATTGTGAGTGGGAGAATCTAATAGGCTTTTTTTTTTTACTCTGATAAATTGGAATACCTGCACCTTATTTAGAAAAATATATTTTATTGCCCAAAATGGGCTGTAATGTATATGCTTGCAAAGCAGATAATAAAACTTAATATTGAGACTTAGATGATATTTTTTTAAATATCATACAGTTTTTTACTTTATCAAGTTTTGCGACATTACTGGAATTTCACAGAATGTCTGTATACAGAGACTCCCTATAGAACAATCTGTCTTTCTCAAAGGCAGTCAGTATTGTCCCAGAGTGACTGCTCCTAATAGAAGCTCCTCTGAATTGAGTCTGAAACTTTAATCTTGCCATAGATCAAGACCCAGACACACCAAAGTTATCTGCTGACCGCCCGCCACAAAGAGATATGAAATTCTCTGATTAAACAGCAGTTGACATTGCTTTCATATAAATGGCTAGTAGCTTACTTTGCAAGGGGAAAGGCGGTAACAAACCTCATATTTCAGAGTTGAGGATGACATCAAAATCCATGTTTGAAATTTGCTGACCAGAAAAGTTTAAGAAAGACAGCTTCTTAAAAAGCTGATTTAAAAAAAAAAAAAAAGCAATTAAAACATTAGCAAATTCTTTCAAAGATAACATTTACCAATGAAGTCAATATTCAAATATTTTTCTCTATTTTCCATAATGGTATTTGAGGTTTAAGTTGCACTGGCTAATTCTCAAAATAAGTAAGCTATTGTTTGATTACTTTAATGATTAACACACGGAAAGGGTAGTTATCACATTCATTACTTTATATATTACTTTTTATTTTTTTAACTTTAGCTGGTCGTTCCCTCATTATAGTTTTAACTTGTTTTTCCCTCAAAATTGTGCTGTGAGTGTGAGGCAAGCTACTGGGATGACAGGAGACACTGCTTAAGTCAGGAAAAAAATCTCATTTTCTTATGCTTATGTGCTCACTGGCCATTTGAATATCTTCTTAGTAAAACATCTTTTTAGGGATTCTTTATTTAGGTTCCTTATCTTTTTCTTCCTGACCATATATGTTTAGTTTTTATAATTTGTAGTGCTCCATATGATTTTATCGAAGTAAAAGATTTCATGTAAAAAAGTTTGGAAGTCACTTATACATTTAATTAGCATTTATTGAGCACATGACGACTGATGACACGTCTGTTAAGCACTGACTTTCCCGGGTACCATCTAGGTACTGAGAATGTACAGTGGAGAATATGAATGCTATTCTGATCTCATGGAGCTTGGAACAACAGACACTAAACAAATCAACGCTTAAGTGCAATATGTATTTTTAAAAACATATAGACTGCTCTAGGAATGATTAACAGCTAACGTATCCTAATCAAGGAAATCAGGAAGGACCATTGAAGTTGAACCCTAAACTGTGTCAGAGGAAAACATGGCACAGCACGGAAGTCTTTTTGTTGTCTGAGAGAAGAGGCAGGCACTAAACAGAGTTAAATAGCGTGTGGTTAACGGTTATGATTGCAGCGACCATGTATTAGGTAAGCACACCAAAGGGACAACTGACCCAGTCCGGTCAGAAGTCTTATTAGAGGAATCGATAACACAGATTAAAAGGACTTCAGATATTTCAAAGGCAATTTCTAGATTGAGTTTTTACTCCTATCCTCCTTCATTGCTCATTTATCTTATCTACATTTAAGCAATCTCGTACTGAAACCTTAGTTATCTAGTATTGGGCCTGGGCTGAGGCACCATGCTTGACTGAACTTGATGGCATCTGTGATGGTGTGCCTACAACCAGACAGCCTAGTGTACCAGACAGACCATGCTCAAGTAACATAAGCTGAAATAATATAAATGTGAATGATAGAGATCATTTCTTTTAGGATTTCGACATGAAGTTACAGCATGTTTGTGTCAATGGCACCAACGTTTTAGAACAAGGACAGCCGCCTGATGCATATTTAAGAGCTCTTATTTGAATTCTATCAACCCTTAAATTCTGCAAACAACATTCAAGATAAATTAGGGCCTGAATTAATCAGCTGGATAATGCACAACCATTACGTTTTTTTTCACACTGGGACAGAGCATCAGAAACAGCCTTAGCTCTGCTTCTTGATATCTAAAGTGATTAACTATATTTCTGTGACTTAAAAAGGTAAATTATTTGCTGTTACAGAGATTGACATTGTTGGCCTTTTAAGGCTGCACTGTTTTCCCTCATCTGGAAATTCTTTAATTCGATAATGCCATTTGAGAGTTGCTTTCAAAGAGGCCTTTCCTCCTGCTCAACTGTGTTTTACGTTTGGGAGCAATATTCTCATTATGTAAGAGATCAAGTCAAATGAATCATCATGTAATAGAATTAAAGTTAAAGTGAAATTAATGTTATATGAGAGACTCCTCATTCAAACTAGAACTACTTTCTCAATTTTACATTTTGAAAATATCAAATCATTCTCTAATTCCTTGAAGAATAAAATATTTTTGTTCGAAGCCTATGAACTAATGGGCGGGGCAAAAACAAAATACATTTTCTCAACTTTAAATGTCTGTTCATTAGTTTAAATCAATAATATATAACAAGCTTGTAACGTAGCGATGACTTCCTTGACTACTACTACTTTATATAGTCATGCACCACATAAAGGCATTTTGTTCAGTGTCTGATACACAGACGATGGTCCCATAAGATTCTAAGAGCACTGAATTTCCTGTAAGTAATGGAAGGAGAAATTTTTTTTTTCTCTTACAGGAGTAATATTTCTGTAGCAATAGATTCCCTCTCACAGCATAATTTTGAGTATACAGATGACATCCCGATTAGCCTGTCCCCCAGCAGTAGGTACTGAGAAGGCCCCACCCCCTCCCAGACCTAGTTTGGCAGTCTTTCCTAGTGCATTGCTGCAAATTCTTGAGGACCTAAGATCCTGGACAAGAGCACAGGTCCACAGGAACTACCTGTATTAAGTGCCACTGTCACCTTAGTAAAAGCATTCCATAATAGTGTGGGGCCAGCCTGTCTCTGAACTTTGGAAATACTTTCAGGTCGTAGTGATATAAAGCATAGTTAAGTGTCATTTCCTTCAGCAATAACATATCAGAGAAAGCCTTCTGTACCAGACGGGGTCAATGGAACCAAAAACAAATTTCCAAAGTCAAAATATTAAGTCCTCAGTTTCATACACTCTCTGAGATGTTCAACCCTCCTTTGACTACTGCTCCAAAATGCAATAGCCAAAACAACACTGTCATGGTGATCCTGTATTAATAGAAATATGAATGCTAAAAGGAGAGTCATTGTCTTTTTTACGTCTTTTATATAATCAAGGTCATGTAAATATAACTCACAATGAAGATTAAAGAGTAACACCCTAAGTCTATTAATTTTCAAAATTCAAACTGCTTTCAAATACTTATTCTTAAATCATTTGCCATTTAAGTGTTAGAGTCTATCTTATTCTGTTCAGCAAAGTTTAGGGGAGCTAGAGGTGTAGAAATAATTATTTTATGGCTATTTCACATTTATCTTTTAGAGTTTCCTGACGTAACTATCTTTCTGTGTGTTACATCTTTTAACTTTCTCGAAAGAAGCCCTGGGCCCAGGGTCCATTTTTTTTTTTTTTTTATGCTATTTTTTTTTTCATTGAGAGAGTTCTTGGCTTTGTCAAAATTATCAGTGACAAAAGCATCAACAAACAGTAAGCAATAAGCTTATCTGTCTCTCATAAACTATTGTGATAATTTATTAAGGTGCTTTCACAAAACATGCATAAAATATTCTGTGATTTTATATGTCCTAATGTGTACTGACTGCTATACACTATCTTTAACTTTTATGATTAGCTATTCTAGTTTATGGCACAGCACTCAATAGCCGTGCATAAAACATCCGATGATTATGCTGTTTGAAATCGAGCTTCAAAGATTGCAATTTAAATAATTAGAAAATTGGTGAAATATTTTTCTTGCATGTAATTTAAAATTTTTTTCTCCAAATTGCATTTCTGTAAAGTACTGTAATTGATGCCACCAACACATACCAGGTGTCACTTCTGATTCTATTAAAACAGATTTCAGTTAGTCACCATCATAAAATATTCCTATGTGCAAATTCCATGCAGTGCAATGTTTACTTTGATAGAATGAGACAAGTGATTTCGATTGTATATTGTCTATCGGTCCTGACGTACAATAAATCAGATGAAAGTTTAGCCTATCTGCCACCCTGCAGAAAAATGACAACCAAATCTGGAGAGACTTAGATGTTACAAAATGTTGGTTTTGTTTCTGAGTCTCAATGTACGAAAATAATTGTTTTAATCGGCCATAACCATGGATTTCCAAATCTTAATCTCATGACATTGAACATGTTTATGGGTGAGAAGCAGCATGCTTTTGTTTTCCCACAGAGCCTAAACATTGTTTTGTATTCTAAGCTGATTGAGGCAATGCTCTTAGGAATCCAGGCTCTCATACAATGAGGGGTGAGTGGGGCAATTCAGACACAATACATTTTTAAAACGATAAACAATAATTTAAGGCAAAATACTACTGAATATCAGTTTGGATAAAAGTCAGCAGTAGTTTGTATAGTACAGAGAGAATGTTTACTATAAGATTTAAACAATATTAATCTACAGGGCATATATCACACCTCCACTTCAAAAATGTGCCCAATAATATAAAACTGGTTAAAATCAGGAGGAAAACTGTGTCTTATATAATTTTATGGGAATTAAGTCATAAGCGTTATATTTCTGAACAAAGTATGGGGTTTTTGTTTTTCGGTATTAGAATCCTCACTTTTAAACCATTCTACCCTTTAAGTTGATATATATTTGAAAAGAGAGGGGGCCTCTACGTCACTTTAGCTTCTCAACCCCACATTACATGGCACACAGTTCCGTGTGCTGGCCAGTGGTAGACATCTGCCTCAGTGTCCCCAGCCGGTGAGAATAAATCTGTCACTTTTTCTCTTTAGGTCATTATAATATGAGCACCGACCTTTTCTCAGGTTTCTTTACCCCGATGTTTTGGGGGTTACTTGGATGTTTAAAAATCACTGTTCCTGTTAACTTTTGCCACTGATCATCTGTCCTCTTAGAGGCGTGAGGCTGGTGGCTGGAAGCTGGAATTCCCGTATGGCCTGTAGGCCTCTGCTGCCTCCTGGGCCCAGTGGCGAAGGTCGGGGCTCAGGCGAGATGCTGAATTAGGGCCGATTCGCTCAGCGTCTTAGGTGTCCTGTTCCTTGTTGGGAACACGTGCACAGGCATCGCTCCCCTGGGGGAGGATCCACCAAGTGGAGCAGTGCTGTTCACAGACTCTTTCTACATCGCGGTGGGTAAAATGTTAAGATGTCCCCCCACCAAGGTTTCACACCCCCTTTTTCAGCCCCAGGACTGTATGATGGGCTGTTACTCCTGAGATTAGTTTGTCATCTCCCACGCTTGACTCTGGAAGCTATAATCTGGGTGGGCCCCACCTAATTCACGTGAACTGTTTAAGAACAGAGAATTTCCTCCGGCTGCTGAGAGAAGGAAGTCAGAGACCTGAAGTGTAAGAGGGTCTCGACACAAGGTTTGCATGGCCGAGGGGGCGGGGGCCACACGGCAAGAATCAGAGTGGCACTAAGACTCTGAGGGCCAGCCAAGGTCCACAGCTGGCAAGCCCTCAGGGTCCTGGTCCTGCGACCATAGAACGAATTCCACCAGCGGCCTGAATCAGCCCGGAGGTTCCAGGCGGGGGCGCATGTGGCCACTGGCCTGGGGTGCGGTGGGATCGGAGCGGAGTGCTGACCCACAGGACCTGGGACGGTGACTGTGCGCGGTCCTCAGCCGCTGCACTGGCCCCAGCGACGAAACCCTCACACAGGCACCGCAGTGTCCTGCGTCCCTTTCACTAAAGTTCTTATACCTCTCTCCACCCTTCACGGCCGTATGGTCAGAGTCAGAGCCATTTTGGTCCATAGGACTGGTTTTGCCAATTGTCACTGTCAAAACGAAAAGAATGGACCATGGACTCTTTTCTCGAAGAATACTGAGCCAATTAAATTCAAAGAGAGGTTTTGAGTGGATACGTAGAAAAGGAGGCCACCAATCTTCACCAACTCTGTCGTCTCATCCCAAAGCCCCTCACACATCCCCTCGTACATGAGGGCTGGGTTTTGCCTTCCATTTGTATCATGAAAGGTTTGAAGCAAGAAGGGCCCGGAGGGCTGGTACCGATTGTACATTTCAAGGTAGTGGGTTTTCAGCTTCCAAATAGTCAGAAAGTCTGATGACGATGTTTGAATTCTCGTATCAGTTTTGGAAAATTAGAAGATACCTTTTCAAATCCCGCTTACGGCTTCCTTTCATTCCTCTGCATCTGGTACCATAATCCTTTCTGAGATGTTAGCAGTGTATCCTCTAAATCTCCTCATTTTCACATCTTTTTGGTCAGTTCTGCCTCTCTGCGCTTCATTCTGATTGTTTTTCCACTTAATCAACAGCCTAGCAACTTATTTTGTTGTATCCAGTCAGCTGTTAAACCAGCCCATCAAGCCGTTAATCACGATCACTGCATTTCAGCCCCGCTCGGTACACATCGGAGTCTTGCATAGTTGGAAAGAAATTAAAACGGAAATAACACACTGAATTAGAGTCTTATAGTTAATAATAGTTGTTTATTATGTGGAAAGCTTCTTTGTGGCTTAGTGCATTTCGATTCAACTTTTACTTGGATACTATTAAATTTTTTTCTTAATTTACTCCGTATTTTAGATATTTTGCACTTATGATTAAATTTGGGGTAGAAAACATGTTGAAAAGAAAGGCAAGATATCCATGTTTTTATATTTTAGTAATATACATAGAATGTTTTAGATATTCGAATTCTCAAATAGGAAACTATGTTTACTTTTTCAGACCCATAAATAATCAATGGCTCTCTATAACAGTAGTGTGATCTAAAACAAGTCTTGAAAGAAAAATGTGTTGTGTGTCTTAAGAGTAAATACTCATGATCCTCAAAGCAAATAAAAAAAATGAAAGAATTGACAATCAACATTTAAATCATATCAACTAAGATTCTACATTTAAGAATTTTCCAGAGTTTAATTTGTTGGCAGTAACAATGCTGAATAGATAAAGGGGAAAGTCTGTGTAATTTTCTGATCTTAAATAATTTCATGAGCTTTGGTTACTTGGTCAAACATCAGTAGTCGACAGTACTCAGTGTGTCTCTTTCTGGGCCCCGTTCCGTTCTCTTCCGCTGAGCTGTCTGTTCTTTCCCCCGTGCTGCGATGTCTCAAAGACCAGCTGTGAGTTAAGGCTTAAAGTCGGGTAGTGTCCGACCTCTGGCTTCATTCTTCACCTTCAGTAATGGGTTGGCTATTTTGGGTCTTCTGCTTCTCCATAGAAACTTTACAGTAAGTTTGTCAATACTCACAAAACAACTTATCTGGAGATGAAGGGAAATAACCTGCATCTTGATTCTTCCTATCCATGAACTAGAAATAAGGAATAACTCTAAAGAGGTATGATAGATTTCAAAATCCACAGGAACTGAAACGGGCTGAACTTGATGAACCATTTGATAGGTTGAGGAGGTTTTTTGTAAAGAATGCGACCTGGGATTCTTAACATAACTTGGTACCCATAGCAGAGATGGGTAACCCAGAAGGCAAACAGGTCGAGGCCTAGATCCTGAGGCCGTCTTTGGATGCGATGATTCGGTAAGTGCAGTGGGATATCTAATTGGAAATGTAAAGGACATAGCTGAGTGCATGAGCCAAGTTTGTGTGAGAGGCCTGTCCAGAGATGAAAAATGTGTATCATCAGCATATTATCAGCTCACTGACCCAACTGAAATCAGTGACATACGAACCTGCAATGGTTTTATTTTTATCCAGTTATTGCCTTTGAAAATGAAGTAGCCCCTCAGCTGTCGACTGAAGGCTGGCATGAGGTGATATCTAGGAGGTGTTCTCCTGCTGA
>NW_006439191.1:1906363-1928529 GCF_000325575.1 Pteropus alecto
CTGCTGAAAAAAACCACTCTATTGAGCATCGATACGAGACAAGGTCACCCTGTGACAGCGATAGAGTGAGGCAAAAACAAGACCCTCTGTAATCATGGACGAACATAGATAAATGCAGCAACACTGTCCACACTACAAAAATGACCAGCATTGCCTCTCGAGGCTAACACGAATGCCCGCTTGTCTGCCGTCGATTCCAACTTCTGCCCTGCTGTGTACATTCTGCCTCCTAGTTAAAATCACTGAGACCCAATCACAGAGCATCCATTCCGAATGACATTATCCAATCCAGTGCAAAACCAGGGAAAGGAGCGAATAAAAAATTAAAAGCTTCGAAAATCTGTGAGAGAAAAAGGCATAATTGATAAAAATAGAAATTTATTCTATTTATTCTATGTAATAGAAGAGAAATCCCAACAAGTCGTTTTGTGAGTGTCGACAAACTGATAAAGTTTACATGGAGAAGCAAAAACCCAAAATAGCCAACCCAATACTGACGGTGAAGAACGAAGCCAGAGGAAGGACACTACCCGACTTCAAGAGAGAAGAGAGAATGAAGGGTGAAGTATATGTATAAATCGTCCTGAGGGGCAGGAGGAGAGGCCATCACGAGGGGCGCAGAAATACACACAGATATGCTTCTAAAGCAAGTGGGCAGGAAATGGAAGGGGAAGATACTTGATGCTTTTAATTTCCTAAAGGAAACATTCAAATAAATAGCGTCGCTTGCTGGGATTAAGAGGTACAGGCATTGAGTAAGAAATGTGGCGTGGTTGTCCCCTGTTGCCCAGGATTTTGCTTTTCACAGTTTCAATTTACCCATCAACTGCAATCCTAAAATAGTTAATGAAAAATTCCAGAAACAAATGCTTCATGAACTTCGAACTGCACATCACTCTGTGTAGCGTGATGAAATCTCTCACCATCTTGCTCCATCCTGCCCAGGACCTGAGCCATCTCTTTGTCCAGCTCCCCACCAGTCAGTCACTTAGTAGCCGTCTTCATGGTCAGACTGTCATGGTATCTCGGTGCTTGTGTCCACGTCACCCTTATTTTACTTAATAATGGCTCGAAAGCACAAGAGCAGTGATGCTGGTAATTCAGTATGCCAAATAGAAGCCACGAAGTGCTTCCTTTAAGTGAAAATGTGAAAATAATACAATAAAGTATTTGGAGAGAGAGCACGTTCATGTAACTTTTATTATGGTATACCGTTATAAGCGTTCTACTGTTAATTGCTTAATATGCCTAAATTATAAATTAAACATAATCATAGTGTATATAGGGATCAGTATTATCTCATTTCAGGCATCCACTGGGGATCTCGGAACATATCCCCTGCAGGTCATGGGGGACCGCTGTACGGAGGAAGGGTTCACCCTCTGTTAGTTTGTAGAGATTACAAGAGAGTTCGATTATGGAGAATAGCTTGGTGACCCAAAGCAGGCCCGAGGAAGCACAGGGAAAAAAGAGAGGCAAGGCCAGGCGTGGTAGATTGTGAGGGAACACAGTCAGGAAATTATGTCAGAAAGAGAAAGATTGGCCAAAAAAATTGGTGTGAAAAAAGAACCTGGGATTTATCAAAGATAAGAGTATTATTTGATTTCGTTCGAGCAGTTTTCGGTAATGAATTTTATGTAAACAGTTTTGTTGGTTTACTAAATATTTGATCCTTAGCAAGTTTTTATTTTTAATAGCAATCTAATTGCTAACATGCCTATAAAACCTGAACAAATACTAAAAATTCACTAAAATCCCAAAGAACTGAGATAATGTGTCATTATCTCTTTCAATAGGACCTTAAATATGCAAAAGCAATGATATAAACATGCAAACATAGTATTTCTTTGCCAAATGAATAGTAAAAAGTGAAAAAAGTGGCATTTTGTGATGTCCATTTTATCAGTTTCTCTTACCAGGGAAATCACTTTATAAAAAGGCCGAGAGTTTGAGTGCATTAGCATGCTTTTAAAATCATTAAATGCTGTCTTTTCTCTATACAGTTAAAGTCTTTTAAACATTACTCTATTTAGGATAATTATTACTATTTTAATGGGAGGGGAATTTGTAAAAATGGTGTATTTAGGAAACAGCACAGCAACAAAAAGCTATTAAAATATGTTTAAAAATAACAAATGCGGTTCTTGATAGTATCACATTAAGACAGCATATTAATTCATTGTCTTAAAAGATACTTTTATAGAAGTTTCTAATGAAATGCAAAATGACTACATTTCATCTTGATTGTGGGAGCTTCAAAAATGATATTTTGTTTTTCAATGAACTGGAGTCAAAGCACAACAAAGAAATTAAATGGAAGAAAATAAAAATAAAATCTGGTCTCTGGCATTTTTAAGAGTCTATTTCTGATATGAAAAGGAAGCCTGCTCTTATTCAAAAGTGTATTCGCTAGTTACATGTTTGTTTTCTGAATCAAGACACACAACTGACTTTTGTATAACGAGGACATATTTGGTTTGCGGTTACAGTGCACCTCTGTCTTTATGTGGATCTCACTAATTTTAGAATAGAATATAATTATTTTTCCAGCATTTCATATTTTATAAACACATAATAAATCTTTGTTCAAAGTAAAATCCAACTGACAGATTTTCATTATATTCAATGGAATGTAAAGTGTTGACTTTTAAAATGTGCAGAAATATATGTATCTAAATATTCCCCTCTTTCCTACATATTTTTCTGTTTATGATTACAGAAAAATCTCTCGAGAGTGGAATCAACACAGCAAACAACCAAAACAAATCTGGTACGAGATTCCACTTCGTGGCACAATTGCTACAAGAGATTTTGCTTTAAAAAATAAACGAGTATATTTTACTTCTCGGAATGGAATTTATGACGTTGTGGTTTATAATAAGAAATTTATATTTGGTCTCCATCCCTGTTTCTGCCACAGAGGTCTCGAAACTCTCATTTCCTAAGAGATGAGGGCAACAAAGGTTATGTCATGCGGTGACTCTGGGACCCCACCTTAGGATGTGACAACAGGGATGGAACTCTCGGTCCCACCTCCTGATTTCTGGGGAGGGGAGAGGGGCTGGAGAGTGAATTCAACCACCAATCGCCCACGATTTAATCTATCAGGCCTATGTAATGAATTCTCTATAAAAACCTGCAAGGCCAGGGTTTGGTGAGCTTCTGGGCTGGTGAACAGGGTTGGTGAGCACGTGGAGATTCAGAAAGAGGTGGCTGCAGCGGGTATGGAAGCTCCAGGCCCTTTCCCCACCCCTCGTCTGTGCATCTCTCCCACCGGGCTGTTCCTCAGTTACATCCTTTCATAATCAACCAGTGACCCTGTGAGGAAAATGTTTCTCTGTGTTCTGTGAGCCTCCTAGCAAATGGATGGGACCCGAGGAGGAGGTGGTGAGAGCCTCTGATGTATAGCTAGTTGGTAAGAAGTACGGGTGACAACATAGCTTGTGACTCACTGGCATCTGAACTCAGTGTGTGGGACAAGGGGACTATCATGTAGGACAAGCCTTTAACCTGTGGAATCTGGTCCCGTCCCAAGGTAGACAGTGTCAGAATTGAGTTGACTTGTAGGAAACCCTGCTGGTGTCTTGTTTACTGGTGTGGGGGAGTCCTCCTCAGGTTGGAAATTGAGCCCGGGAATCTAATTTAGCATTGTATTACAGAGTGACTAAATGTTTTAAGAAGCCAAAATGTGCATAATTTTTTTAAAAACTATAAAAATGTTTAGTTAAAATCTTTACTGCCATATCCTGAATCTCTAGTTCAACTCGAAAGACATTCGTTTTTATCCATTTTTTTTCTTTGCATTCTTGACAGAAAATATCAACCTTCCCCTTCTCTGTTTTTATGATTTTCAGACAGATTCTCCTGAGCCCTCTCTGTAAATGATGAACATTTTTCTCCCATCTTAATTTCCTTCTCTTACAATGCCAAACAATTCATGCAAAGGCTTTTACTGGTTGTCTTTAAGTATTTAAATACTATACTCAAAACTGCATTTCTTGATAAATCACTGTTTCAAGTATTGTAACTCTTCATTTTAGACACGGAGAACAATGCCTCTCGTGCCGCTTTGTCCCATTCATTTCTTCCAATCTCCTAATTTCTCACCTATATCCTTTTAAATTCACAGAGTCTAATTTTTCAAATGTTCTTCTGTATTATGTAGCTTATGCTTCTGCGATATCTATAGGTGGATCCTAAAAATTTTAAACAAAATAACAGTGTTAATAATGTCAAATACTTCTCCCAGACGATATAGAAAAAAATGGTTTGACCCCTAAGAAAAGGTACCCGAACGTAACTAAACATATATGTTTCTGTGGAACAAAGAAATTCTCACACAGCATGAACTGGTCTTGGAGCACAGGCCACTTTTATGCATCAGTACAACAAAAGAGTCAATCATCACGTTGAACTTGACATCAGGTTCTGACTCCAGTCTGTGTAATGCCCTATTTTATACAACAGAAACTACATGAAATAGAAGCTGAACAAATATTTGTAAGCTAAAATTAAACCCTACAGAAGGAACTGTCACAATGATTTGAGAGACCTGAGGGCATAGTGGTTTGAGATTCAAGCCAGGATTGTACGCCCCGCCCCCCCCCCAAAAAAAAGGACCCTTACATTCACTCCGCGTTGTAGCACAGTGAGTCACCGGGACGAGTCCCCGTCCTGCATTCTGTCAGTGGGGGGCAATCTGTCAAGCCTGGCTTCCCGCAGGCGCAGAGCTCTCCCCACCCTCTAAGATGGGGCTCCATTTGTCACAGGCCTCAGGTTTTCCCGTGCTGGGCAACTGGCTTTCTCAGACAACTACTATAAACAGGTAACACCCGAGTCCAGTGACAAAGCAGTGTATAGCCTTACTCTTAAAAGTTGTTCTCACACTGTACAGCAATAAAGTGTGCCCCAAAATTCACCTAAGCACCTCTCAAAGGCTACTGTTAGGAGATCAAGCCTTTGGGAGGTGATTAGCTCACAAGGGTGGAGCCTTCACAAATGGAATTAGGTTATTTCTCCAGTTCATTAAAATAAAGTCTTCAATAACCATTTATAAAGATTAAATTTTAGCCCATTGCATGCAAATTCCTATACTCTTCTGTCATATATGTAGGCAGTTCCCTAAACTTTGTAATTAGGAGCCATACACACCATGCATAACAGAAGGGTAAGTGATCAAATCCCATATCAATTAAATGTGCATTCAGCTTAGCAATGGGGATGCACAACTATTCCATTCAGGACGTCTCAAGACAGCAGGAAAAGAGTGTTAAACAATCAGCACCGGCCCAGGAGAGTCCCCTGGTTTTATTTACCTCCATGGAAAGGACAGGCCTCCTTACCCAGATGTTAGCTTTCTGCACAAATTTTTACACAGAATTGAAAGTAGGGAGCACAGTCAGGGCTCCTCAGTCATACTATATGAGTCCCGTTTTCCTGTAACACTCAAGGACACAAACTTTAGTAAATAGTATAGTCAAGTGACGGAGTCATCAGTAGTAACACGTTCTGCTTTCTGGAATGTGTCTCTCTGTATTACACTTACACACCTGGTTTTCATACCTTACACTGACATTGTGAAATTTATAGTCATCCTTCACCAACCATCTTATTTTTAAAACTAGGATTTACTATTATTAAATATTAAGTATTTCACATAATACATAAGTGAATAAGGAAAACATCTATTTCGAGAAATATTCATGCTAATATTCCCTTCTGTGAGATAGCCACTATCAAGATATTTTAATGTCTATTATTGTACACCTCTATGCATATTTACTATATAAATTTTAGTAAATAAAATTTACTAAACAGACAACATATAGAATTGTCTGTTTTAGTGACTATCAATACCTTTAATAACCCGCATTGGCTCTTAAACTTTTCTTTATTCATTGATATTTTTTAGTCTTTGCCACAAGTTGAGATAAAAGTTCGAAACACGATTTCAATTCTCCCTCAAGTTTTATCTATTTCTATGTCTTTACCTTTAATATGATCATAGACCTTCTGCGACATTTTTCCCATGGGTGGCACTTTATATTAGTAGCCAGAATTATGGAAAATCAGGTACTTGTTAAATTTTTGTTCACGTGGTAGATGAGAAAAGTGAAGACTTCAGATTTCTCTCAACTCGTAAGTGGTGCAGCTGGGACTGGTGCCTGGCTTTCCCTGCTTCGGGGGTCTTGCTCCTCGCCATTGTTCGCGGCCTGTTCGTATGTTACGAGTGTTTATGCATCACCCCGCAGCTTTCCGCGCCCATCATGTACCCGAGTTACACAGTGCCCGTCCATCATCTACCTGAGTTACATAGTGCCCGTCCGTCATCTACCCGCGTTACACAGTGCCCGTCCGTCATCTACCCGAGTTACACAGTGCCTGTCCGTCATCTACCCAAGTTACACAGTGCCTGTCCATCATCTACCCGAGTTACACAGTGCCCGTCCGTCATCTACCCGAGTTACACAGTGCCTCCTTTGAATCGGTGCGTCACGAATGTTGCTTCCTTTCACCTGTTATCACTTGAACAAATGGCCTTCTCACGCTTTATCGTTCAAGACTACAGACTTAATAGTACTATTAATCAGAGTACAACAGCCAAGTCACTTAAAAGAGTCCAACTTCCCTTGCCAGAAGTCACGGGATGTGTTGTTCGATTTGAATTGACAGATCCCCTATGCCTTACCAGAGTCTAAATATTTGGAATGGTAGAAAAACTGTACCGCCATTTTAAAGATACTTTTTACAAATTTCATGTATGAAACCGAAGAATCAGTTTTTAAAAATAATAAAAAATTTATCGACAAGATAAAAGGAACAAAGAAACAGGCCACAACCTGTTTCTGTATGATTAAAACATCAATTCAAAACACAGAAACGTCACATCTAGAATCCAGAGTGAAGTTATTTGACCAAAAGTCAAGTAAGGAGAAATTCAAAACTCTCGTCTTCCAGAGCAGGGGCTAATAGAGAAATGCGGGAGGACTAAGAAAGCATTTGGAGTCTTTACCCAGAAAGGTAATGGAGGTGAGAAAAAGGATGACTAGAGACCTAGACAGGTTTGTGTACACACACACTCACACACTCACTCATACACACAGTGTTTCAGTGAATTCATTTAAACTTAATGATTACTACTGAAGATATCAAAACCACAAACACATGAATAAATACATATTGGAAAAGTTTTCGTAAGTAAATATAATGGTGTTTAGATATAGATCCTTGAGCTGAATTTATTCTGTGAAGTATTTTTTCTGTAGAGGAGAGGGCATCACTCTCTCGCCCGAGAGAGAAGTAGAGTTCAACACGGGACTCAACGTGACTGCGTTAGGCTGACCGGCTGAGCGGAGGCCCTGGAAGACCATCAGCAGGACAGCGAGAGCCATGAGCTAGTCCCAGGGCTGTTCCTGGGGAAACCGTTCCTGCCATTACGCGTCTGGGACACACAAGCACAGACGCCCCCACTTTCACGGGGCTGAGGCCTGTACAAGCTGGACCATCCTCATCTTTCCACACGCCTGCATTTTTTTTTTTGTCATGGTAGAGCTATGGCTTATTATTTTAAATGTTTGAATAAAAATTAGGAGTTCAGTCCTTGGACACTCAGTAATCAAAACAACTGCTGTGACAACTTACTCATCTCTGAAGACAGAAGGTCTGTGTTTTGAAAGAAGATGATTGAGTTTGATGTTTTTAATTAGAAATGGCCTCAATTAATAAGCCAGAATGTTGAATCAGAAGAGGCATACATGTTTTTGGTGCAATTTCAGTTTAAAGGGAGACTCCTGACGAGCACGGCGCCACTGCCTTCATGATGGTCATGTCCTTCCCCGCGACCAGCAGGGGAACGAAACTCGGTGGGGCCACAGCCTGTCTGGAACATCAAGACTCAGCTATTATTCCTGCTTCTGAGTGGGATTTTAACGAGTATATGGTGAATAAAACTCATTTCGAAAAGAATTCAAAATGTAAAATAGTACTTATGTAACTTGAAAGGTATATTTTATTTCTTCTTGATTTGTGAGAACTGAATGCCAGTTGAGGAAGAAATTACTGCCTCAAAACCCTCGCAAAAATGCAACAAGATAGAAGATTTAAAATTCATTTTAGAAGATGTATTCATTTTAGAGGATGACAAACTGAAAAGAATAATGTGGAGTGTCATTAAATATTTCTATCAAAATCTGAAAATATTATACATTATTTCTGTTTTTTTCTTAGAGAAACTGCTGAACTGTGATATTTCTCACAGCTCATGTTTCTAGTCATTTCTCACACTCCATAACCCACAGTTCCTGGGGCAAAATCAGGGTGGACACACAGTAAGCTTCATCAGATATGACTGTGATACGATGTCGCACAAGATGAGCTAAGTGTGTTTTCTGTGTAAATGTAATATTTCCATAAGTTCTATGAGAATAAGTACTTCTGATATAAAACCATGTTTGTCCTATGAGAAAAGTGTTTCTGAAGGATATTCTTCATAATTCCCAGAAATGTCATTACAGTCAGTGAACAATTTCATAAATGGGTGAATATCCATTTGAAGTAAAATATCAGAATTTTATTAGGGAAGAAAATCTGAATAGGAAAAACTAGAAAAAAGTCTGAACGGCCCATCAATTCAGTGCTATAACCCAGAGCACTTTAAGTACAAGGCAGAGGCTCGCATGTATTTTACGTGGTAGAGTGATATTTTTAAACCAGTGGAAGCATGGCTAAATGGCTTATATGTCAGATTAATTAATCTGAGAATGCAAATTCTTTAAGAACAAAATCATGGACAAAAAGAAGGAAGTTAAACGTTCAGACGAATAATGTTGCTAGGCAACTTGAAGATAACCCTTAATTTACTGAATATTTTTATATACATTCATTGAAACATAGGACTCTTTTGCCACCTACACAGCGTAAAGTGAATATTGTTCATACCTTCAAGGATGTTTCATTATGGCCCTTTTTAAGGAACCCCGGTGACGCCTTTGGACATGGAATATAAGACTAGTTCTATTACAGCCTCGGCTTAAGTGAGAAAACGACTTCAAAAATTAACTGAACTAACATCTAATAGTGTAGTTACTGGCACTAGAAGCTGGACAGAATACACGAGGCAGGTTTGAGGCAGCGCAGGACCGCAGGCCCTCCGCGTGAGGTCCCTGACGCTTCGTGCTGGGTGGCAGCGGAGCGCGTGGGCCTGCCGGGCGAGCAGGCCGAGCACGGAGCAGGGCTGGCTGCAGGTCAGCAGCAGAACCGGAGGAGCTCGTGCAGCATCTATTATCATTCTGCATAACGTGTTTCCGAAGTTCATGGTGGTAAATTCCGGTATGTCGTGATCTTCGTAGGAACATTATAATTCGACCCGAGGCCCCCGTGTTAAGCTATGGGTTTCTCTGTTGTCCCCTACGGACCAGCTTCCCCCTCTGTGTACACGGGAGCTGACATTTATTTTGAATCTCACTCTCTCCCAGTGTCCTGCCCACTAGCCCTGCTTGGCTAGCCCAGCACAGACAAACCGAGCTCGCGGTTACCCGCATAGATTCCTGGGCTTCTGAGGATGTGTACGTACGTCATCGTTACCAACTTCCTCCTGGTTGCTGATCATCCTGCTTGTATTTCTCGCTCTCGAACTGGAGAGTGGAGATCAGCGTAATTCTGGACATTGTCAGCTGCACAGTCAGCCACCGTCCAGTAAAACTACCCGCTCCCCAAACCTGTCTTCACCCCAAGAAGCACGTCTAACGTGCAGCCTGTTACCTGTGCGGTCTGACAAAACAGTGCGCCTGGGCGAAGAACGCCCAGGTGGTACGACTCCTTCCCATGAGTGATTTGCTGCCTTTCACTGACGCCATTTGCTCCGTGAATGTTCTGTGTGTGAATGAACTATGGACACAGGGCCTAACACAGCTGCCTTCTTTTCTGTTTCTTTCCTGTTCTATCTTTATATTTCTCATTATTCACTCATGTGGCCGTAGTCTGACTTTCTCACTTTTGAAATATGTTACCGATGCCATAGATCTAAACTATTTTGAAGTGATCGGGGGAGTGCGGGGCGGGTGATGATCCACCTAGGAAACCATCCATCCCAACAAGTAAAGAGTCCCGGGTGTGACCACGAGGCAAGGACAGAATCCAGAGGTGTCAGTTGCTAAGACAGAGCCTCTTGACGGAGTGAACACGCTACACACGCCCAGCTCCTCGCCCTCGGTCCGCCTCTGTCACCTTCTTACACCCTCTACAACGACTTTCTCCAAACCGCTGTCCTAGGTCATCCCAGCCATGCCAGAAATCCCACACAGCTCTTGCATCTTAAGTATTGCAGTATTAAAAGTAAAAAAAAATCTATATACACTTATAGATATTCTTACAAGGGAATTCAGAAGAAGCCCGATGAATTTCAGAACGCTTTATACCTATGTAGTTATAGCTGGTGTTGAAATAGAGCTGCCAAAACCAGCCGCACAGCCCCTGCCATTTACCCAGAACCACTCTCGAGAAGCACAGGGCATCTAACGCACGGAATCAGCTGTAAACAGTATGGCTCAAATGAGGACCGACTTTCCACTAAAATTCATTATTTCCTCTGCTTTGAAACAGGACCCTGACCACAACAGCACCAACTATATTCTATAAAACAAATCCCTCTTCGAGAGTTTTCCTCAGAATTTCTATCTAATCTCTTTGTCTTTTATACTCATTCTGCTCCTGGTTTTCTTTCTTTCTCGGGTCATCTTTGTGTTTGTTCAGTACGATTGGCTGCTGTGGGTTCAAGATGTCAGGTACGGGCTGAGGCGTGGAGTTAGACCACGAGGCTTTAACGGACTGTGCTTAGCCAGAGACAGAACTGGGGGATCAGGGCACCACCAGTGGCATTGCGTAATTTGGACCCTGAAGGATTATTGGATGTGACTTTGAGTCTTCCAAGGGCGTAGCCCATAAAAAGGAAAATACAGACTGCCAGCAAACAATGGATCAGAAACTGAACACTGCCGGGACCCCCCCTCCAGCGAGATGGCCTCGGAAGGCAGAAACGAGGGAATGAAAGATAAAGATTAAGGAGTGTGAACCTCCCCCGTTCTCTGGCGCGTGGGGCCCCTTTACAGTCTTTTGGCTGGAAAGAGGGGGGTTTCTTTCAGCATTTTTGCTGCTTGCCCACCGTCCAGTTCCAGGACTCAGCCCCGCCTTCATGTCAAAACAGAAAAATAATTGTGAAATTCAACCAGATGGGAAAATATTTCTGTATACCTGAAAAGCACAAGGTGTAAACTAACAACCAAAAAAAGATGAATTTGAGTACATCGAAGTTAAGAATTTAATAAAGCACATCATGGGGAGAATGATCAGAAAGTCACACTTTTAGGAAAAAAAAAAAGAAAATCCATATTGTCTAAAACCGAGAAAGGATTTGAATATATGAGAGATTCATAAAAATCAACTAGAACATAACTAGAACCCAAGAAACAGCCCCAAAATGCAAACTGGTGGTTTGCACAGGAGAAACGCCAGAGAGCTATAAACCACATAAAGAGATGCCGCATTCCTTCGTAATCAGAGGAACACGAAATAAAATAACAGCGATGTTAACTCCATGCTCATCAGGTTGGTAAAGATTAGAAATGCAGAAAACTAACTATCTCGAGTCGGCGGCCGCCTGAGCCGTCTGGCCGTGTTTGGTCGGGTTAAGTATGTGCGTGATTTCTTCTGTCCTCGGGGTGTATTTCGCGTACATTCTAACAGGGTTCCATGAAGGACACCCTGAAGGATGCTCAGTGTGACACTGCCTGTGACGCTGGAAAGCTGGAGTCGATCCGTTTTCTCCATTATAGGAAGCGTATCAGTTCTAGATAGGTCTGTGAAAAGGGGAGTGTGCAGTGGTTAGAAGATGCGTATTGAATGTGCTCACGCAGCATCGATGAAGCACAGGGATATCCCTGAGTTACAATATCTGCAGACATTTAATGCGTCCCAAAAAGAACACATATAAATAAAAGGAATACATTAAAATCATCGGAATTATTGCCGTTAGGACAGGAAGCAAAGGGCAAAGTGAAGGAAAACGACACAGAACGAATACATACGGAAATATCTTAAGAAATTACACCTTATTCGTTATAACTTTCCTTGAATTCTGAAGCATACTTAGCTCAAATCTCAACACGTAAGACTTTTTAAAATGCACGAAGACATCAAAATGCTCGTCATATGGACACAAAATATTCTCAATGAGACCGTGTAACCACGAGTGATGAACTTTCCTTAGGGAACTCCTGCTAATCCTTCTTAGAGAACTTTCAATCGGTGTCTTGAAAGAGATGCAGAAGTTGACCGCTGACATAAGAGGGAGCATTCCGGAAATAAACGTGGCGTTTACGTCCCCGCCTGCGTCCTATTTGGCAGCCTCTCTGTATTTCCACATAAGTGTCGTGCTACTACCCAAGAAACGCAAGTTTGACTGATTCCTCCACTGCTTTAAACCTTCAGTGGCTCTGATTTCTACGAGCGAGACTACAATTTTTAGTTTCGTGTCTCACCACAACCCTCCAAATGCCCTTTGACCCCGTGCCTCTCGTGTCTCCGAACGGCAGACTGAAATGTCGGCTTGTGATAGGGACTGATCCCATCCCCCAGTGTGTCATTTGTTAGAGCGAGGACACTGACTGGCAAGAAATAGGATCCTAAAATCAGAAGGGATACCTATGTGCAGGTCCCGATGAAGCTGGGAACACTGAACCCCGAAATTCTGCTGCGTCATTTTCCCCAGGAGAAACAGCCCTTCCGCTGCTTTGCCTAAAAAACCTGTAATGGCCCCCCGTAAAGCAGTGGCCTAGGGAGACACCTGGGTCTCCTCAGACCTCCCCTCCCCCGACTTTGCTTCTAGACCTGTACCTAGACTCAGGTCACAGCAGGACCTGAAGGGGGATGTGCGAGGTGTGGCCCATGAGGGGGTGGCTGCCCTCCAGAAGAACTGCATGAGCGTTTCCAATTTTACACAGGCAGAAATCGGGGTAATATGGGTGGAAATGGGTATCAAGGGAATGGACGTGGGCGGAAGAAACAAAGTTGTATCGGCAAATTTAGTGACATGGGCCAGCTAAGCCGAGATTCTTGATTCCGTGTGTCGCTCAGGGATTGGAAAAGGCTCTGCCAGTTTGCTCCGCTGGCTGAAAGGTAGAACAAAAGGTGGTTACACTAAATGAAGCCCAAATCCGGAACTGGCTTGGTGTGCACATGCACATGCACGTGTGACTACGCGTATATTTATGTGTGTACATGCATCAACATGTATACATACATGCGTGTACACACGTGTAGGCACATGTAGGTACACAGATATACAGTATGATACATATATTTATGATGACCCACTGGGAGCAACACTTCCCACTTTGAGTGACCCGTGGAGGCTTTACTTCCAGAAGCTGCCTTCGCCTTTCCCGCTTTCAAATATCATTGTGCTGAGAATCGGTCTCAAACATCTTTATTTTAAGCATCAGATATGATCACGGAACTCGGGAGGGAAGGGTGGTCTGTTACACACGCTCATCTTTCTAGTCCTCCCATTGCCTCTCGCGGATCTAGGTCAAATACTTTATCACATCCTTTCTGTCTGAAGAATCTCCTTGAGCCAGTCTTTAGGAGTCGGTCTGCTAGTGACACAGTCTTTTAGTTTCCTTCCACCTGAAAATGTTTTTACGCTTCCTTCATTACTAAAGTGTAATTTTACTGGTTGTAGAATTTTCCAGTTACAGTTCCCCCCCCAACCCCACCGCCAGCATCTGAAAAGCACTGTGCCACGTTCTTCCGGCCTGCATGGTGACAGACCAGAAATCTGCCGTCACTCAGTTGGCATTTTTCGATGGGTACTGTGGTCTTTCGCACCGTTTTTAAGATTATTTCTTTGTCTTAATTTGTTAAAAGTATAATGTGTCTTCTTAAATTCTTGGGTTGATCATGTTTGTAGTTCGCTTATCTTCTTGGGATTGTAGGTTTGTGTTTTTTGCCAAATTTGGGAAGTTTTCTGCTATTTTTAAAATATTCTTTGCACCCACTCTTTTCCCTCGTTCTTCTCTTGCTTGGCACTCCAAAGTACAACTCTAGGATATTTTGTTATCGTGCCACTGGATGTTGAGGCTCTGTTCATTTTTTTTTTTCTTTTTCAGTCTATTTTCTATTTTTCAGATTGGGTGAACTCTTTTTTGGTCCTCAGTTCAATAATTTTTATCCTATGCTATCTGCACACTAATAATTAAAGTCCCACGAGGTTTTTATTTTTGTTTTATACTTTTCCATGTCTATAATTTCCATTTGTTTTTTTTATAACTATTTCTTTGCTGCATATTTCTATTTTTTCATTTGATTCAAGAGAACATGCACCAGAATACTGAAGCAATTTTATGAGAACCGCTTTGAAATTGTGGTCAGATAATTCTAACACCTGATTTTACTTGGTGTTAGTGTTATTTGATTTCCTTTTCTCATTCAGGTTGTGATAGTAATGATTTTTTTTTTCTGGATTTCCTTTATTCCACAGTGTGATGATTGTTATGATGGGCAATTGTTTACTGCATCTTGAACTTTGTCTATTATGTTAGGAGGCTCTGGGAACCATTTAAATCTTTATTTTAGTTGGCAGTCACACTCTTCAGAGTTAGCATGTGGGTATTGGCCTACTTTTGCGTGACGTTTCCATGACAACTTAATTTTCAGAGCGTTTTGGCCTGCTCGGCTGACCTAGTGCTGCGGGAACTGCCCGGCGGAGCAGACGGCACGTCCTCTGCCGGGGGTGGCTAGGATTCTCTAGGTGGGGGAGGAACATGGAGGGCTCCTCCCATCAAGACCCTCTGGCTGCCCCATGACACTCAGAGGTGGAGAGACTTGGGCCTGTGAGGGCAAAGAGGCTGCCTGTTTGTCACGGTCGGGTCTCTTCTGACTGTTCTGCTCACTCGTCAGGCCTTTGTGAGGAGGCCTGGAGATCCTTGAGCACTCAGGACAAATGAGCTTCTAGGACAAGGCCACTTGCTGTGACTAGATCCCTTTCTCTTTTTCCACCAGCCCTCCCAGTATCCCTGAGTGGGGAGGAGAGCCTCGGGCTGGAAGGACCTGCCTGCCGTTTAAAGCCTGGCCTCTCTGCCTTCTGTCGCTAGAGGGGGCATTGGAGGAAGGGAGGTCTGAGTGTTCGGCTCCCGTCTGCGGAGGGGCTGACGTGATGTCCTGTGACGCGTGTCCAGTCCTGAGGTTCCAAACCAGCTTGCCATCTTCTCAGCACCTTTAAGAGCTTGCCTTTACCTTTCTCTTTTGTCCAGAGCTTATAACTGTGATTAGCAGGATAGAGCAGGGGAAAAAAAAAAAGTCTACAATATCTTTCCAGACCAGACATCTTTAATTCTTCATCCTTAAAAACATGTTTATTATTTCTAGTTCCTTCTCATAGGATGTCAGTCGTTTTCTGTCCATCCCTTCAAAATATATATGTGTTCAACATCCCCATAAATGAATCCTGTGTCTATCTTATCTTACTGGTCTTTTACAGTTCATTATATCCTCATTTTACAATTGAGGGAAATTTAGGTTCAGAAATGTAACTTCCTCAGTTTTACTTAGCCCACAAACAAAAGAACAAGGATTAAAAGTCTAATTGGACTCGGTCTCGATACTATTCTCTTTTCTTGGGTTTACGTAGCCTCCTCCGTGTGAAAAGCACACGTAACTGCGTATTTCTTTTTTTAACCTATGAAGTAATTTAATTTCCTTTATGCTTTTTAAATAAAATCTTCGATGGCACTTCTGCTGTTCGTTCCTCACAGGTGAGGTTAAGCACGACGCACACTTTGTTGGGTGGTGTTAATATTGTTGGTGTTTTTGCTTAGCTCAGTATGTCGTTTCTAACTAGGCTGGTTACTGGGGAGACTCATTTTCCCACATGCATTTATCAATACAGCCTACCCTTGGATATACGTATATCTAAATGGATATGTGTTACAAAAGTGAGGAGTTATTTGCTAATCTAAAAGAACTGATTTCTTGACCATATTGTGGTTTGGCTTCCATTTTTAGAGTCATACTTATTATAACCCATTTCTCAAATATATATACCCAAGAACTCCTGATGTGCAGTAAACACTGCACAGCGATCCCCCTGCATGCTGATGATGACAAGGTCATCATGTACGGCAGACACTGTCTGCTGGGGTGACCTGCACTCCTGAAGAACCATCTGTATTTAAAGAAAGCGGTTCTTTTTTTTCTTCTCTACACCTAAAAAATATGCAGGGCTTATTGTGAGCTGCAAAATAATGTTTCAGTGCTGTTAATAAAAAGCATTTTGAGGAATTCTTCTAGCCAAGATAGGAATATAGAAACCAGATTTATCCTTCTGACTGAAATTATCAAATAATAAAGCAAAATATATGACATAATGGGTTTCAAGCCATTGAGCATTAAGTGACATAGAAAAGTGATCTTTAAACATGAGAATAAACAAGCTGAGGTGAACAACTCCCCAGCTTACTGCCTGGTCAGATTGTCCAGGCTGTGGTGCTGGGAGCAGGTGGCCAGGAGGGTCTGGCTGCCTCTCTGAGTTGAAGTGATGTAGCTGAGAGCTTAGGGAAGCCATGGCTGTTCAGCTCACAGGGCAGACAAGTGGAAAGGAGCATGGTTCATAGAGAAAACTCCAGACCCTTGCAGAAGGCTCCCTTGAGTACTGAGAATACTGATGAGCTCACGTGTGGGAAGACACTGCCTGAGAACGGAAAAATGCCACACGAGAGGACCAAAGGGAACAGTACTCAGTACTCACACAAAGCCCCAGACCAGGCCTGGTTTCAGCATAAATTATGGAACATAATTTGTGTCCGGTAAATTTTGTGTACGGTACACAAAAAGATCTTGACTTAGCAGTGGAGGACACGTAGACCTAGACCGAATGCTGCCCTAGACCTGCCCAACAACCTTAACAACAAGACGTGGTGACCGTGGACAGGTCTGCATGGCTCAGTGGGTACGAAGTTTTGGAAGTTCTCGAGGTCTGCTCTACCGCACACTGCCTGTAGTTAACAATACGGCACCATTCACTCCAGAATTTGTTAAGAGGGTAGATCTCCTCCTGTTAAGTGTTCTTATCTCCAAGAAAACCCAAACAAGCAACAAAAAAAAAACAGACACAGGAAAATCTGGTAAGTTTCTTTTACTATACGTAAAGTAGCATAATATCATTTAGAGACAGATGGAAAGAAGCTAATGATGTATACTATAAACTCTAAAACAACCACTAACATAAGTTTTTAAAAGACTTATAGCTAATAAGCCAACCAAAGATATAAAATGGAGTAACAGTATTTGATTAATCCAAACAAGGCCAAAAAAAAAAAAAAAAATCAAGAAAGAAATTGAACAAAGACCAGATGGAACAAATGTAAACAAATAGGATGAAAGATTTATACACAAACAATAATCATATTAATAGTAAATGAAATGAACATCCTAATTAAAAGGTAAAGATGGTCAGATTGCATAAAAAGCCAAGAACCAACAGTATGCTACCTTTAAGATATTCATCTTTAAATATAAAGACATACATAGTTTAAAAAAATGAAAACATATCTTGCTAACAATAACCTGAAGAAATCTGAGGTGGCTATTGTAATATCAAATAAAGCAGATTTCAGAGCAAGGAATACACTATTTAAAGAAGTTTATTTCGTAATGACAAAGGGGACAATTGATAAAGAGGTCGTAACGATCCTAACTCTAATATTATTAACCGCTTGATCACAGAGCTTCAAAATACAGGGAGTAAACACTGACAGATGCCCAGGGAGAAACAGATAAATCCACGATTAAACATTTAATACCACTCTCTCAGTATTTGAGAGACCAAGCACACTGAAAATCACTAAGGACAGAGAAGACTTATCATTTCAATGAATTGAAATTTATACACATTCCACCAAACAAGAGAAGAATGCACATTATTTTTAAGGACACATTAAATATTTAACAGGATATTCTTTCCATATTCTGGACAATAAAACATGTTTAATTTTTTAAAGAGTTATGTCATGCAAAGTATGTTCTCTGAATATAATGGAATCAAAATTAAAATAGACCTTGAAAATCCCAACTATCTGAATATTAAATAACACAATTTTAAATAACCTAGGCATTGAGGAAGAAATAAAAAATAAGTTCGATTTTTAACAGTATAAAAATTGAAAACATCACGTATTCAAATGTATGAACTGCTAGGAGATGAATTATAACACGAAATACCTATTTGAGAGGAGAGGTCTCAAAGAATCACAGCTTTCATTAAAAAAAACAAAACAAAACAAAACTAGAAAGTGAAGAGCAAATGAAACCTAAAGAATAATAAAAATGACAGAGGAAATAAGCAGAAAACAAAAATAATAGAGAACAATCACAGTAACCAAAAATTGGTTCTTTTAGACCAATAAACGTTGACAGATCTCTGGCCACACTGATTAGGAGCAAAGGAAAGAAGACACACATGACAGACCAGGAATGAGAAAGTTATGTTACTACGGATTCTATAGAGATTACAATAATACAGGGAATATCATTAACAATTTAATGACAGTAAAAGTTCAACAGCATAGAAAAATGGACAAACCTAAAAGCCATTCCTAATAAAAACTTTCAGTAAATAGAAATACAAGGAAACTTGCTCAACTTGAAAAACGGCATTTGCAAAAAGCTTAGCGTTCGTGTCCTATGTAATGATAAAGACTAAACACCTCAAAGATTACAAAAAAGAAGGATGTCCAGTCTTAGCCCTTCTATTTAACACACATTGCCTTAGTTGAATGTAATAAACATGCATAAAAATAAAAGGATTCTGACTAGAAAGGAGTGAATAGTTCTTATTTGTAAAATACATCATTGTCTAAGTAGAAAATTCAACGAATCTATACAAAAAGCTACTAGAATTGAAAAGAGTAATATTTCTAGATACAAAACCAATATACAAGAAAATCAGTCTGTGTCTATATATTAACAATAATCACCCTCCAAGTAAAATTTAAAAGACATCATTTACAATAGAGCAAAAACGTGGTAAACGGATTTTAAATTTCATTGGGAAATTCAGAGATCCTAATACAGGCAAAAGAACTTTAAAAACTAAAAAAATTGAAGGATTTCTAGTAGCTGATTTTAAGACTTATACCAAAATATATAGAGAATTTTTAAACTCTATCATAAAAAAACATAAACATCAATAAAAACATACAAAAACATTTTAACAGATACTTCACCAAATAAACTATACAGATGGCAAACAAGTCCATTAGAAGTGTTGAAAAGCATTACTAATTAATGAAATGTAAACTAAAGCTACAGTATGATACCACTACACACACATTAGAATGGCAAAACAAGCAACCTGATCACACTGAGCATTTGCAATAATAGGGAGGAATTGAAACCTTCGTACCAGCTGGGTGGGAATGTAAAATGATACAAGTTTTCCCACCTGGAAAAAAAGTTTGAAAGGTTTTCAAAGTGCTTTTTAAAATGTTAACTATAAACCTACCATCATTCTGATATTTCTAGGTATTTATCCAAGACAAATGAAAGCATATGTGCCAATACAAAGACTTACGCATGAACATTCACAACAGCTTTATCTGGAATAGCTGAAACCTGAAATCAACCCAAATTGTCCAAAAATGATGAACAAATCAACAAATTATGGTATAGCAATACAATGGATTACTACTGAGCAATAAAAAATTACAAATACATGACACAACATGCATGATTCTCAAAGTTATTGTGAGTGAAAGAATCCAGACAAAACCATACTCTCTGACTGAATTTGTATAAAATCCTAGAAAATTCATACAAATATATTTGAGACCAAAAAAAAAAACAACCAGATGAATGGTTGCCTGATAACAGCATGGGTGGAGCAGGGTTGGAAGGAGGAATTAAATAGGCAAGAGGAAACTTTCAAGGGTGATGGCCGTGTTCAAGTAATGGGCAATGGTTTCATGGACACATGTGCCAAAAATCATAAAACTGAACTCTTTAAGTGCAGTTAAATTTTGCAGGTCACAAAAGCAAAAAATATGAGGCCATATATGTTATATGTATCAACTCGAGGAGGTTAAATATCATTTGTAAAATCTTAATCGTTCAAAGCTTCACGAATTCTTAATCACAAGCATCTGTGTACAGACGTTTAGGTGGATAATGTAGCTGATGTGATACATTTATTAAGCCCTATGAGCTACATTACCAGCAATTATACTCCTCAAAGCTGATAGAACATTCATGTTTGATGTTTAAATAATTTCATTATCAAGATGAATAATAGGATTGACTTTGACAACTTTCTTAATTACTGATTTTGACAGGAAGCCAACACTAATTAGAATTTCATTTTTTAAAAAATGAGTACACTGTTATCAGCCAAACATCCCTCAATTAAATCAGAGCTCTAATATTGCCCAAGTTGTCATTTTAATTACTGTATAATATATGTAGAAAAATAAGGATTTATGTTAAAGTATTGCTTTATAAACAGACTAATTCATATGGAAATCTATGGTAAGCTACTGAAATTGACAGGTTTTTTTATTATATATGTGACAGAATAATATATATGGCAGAGACATAAAAAGTATGTTTAGCAGTTCAGTTATATTTAAGAACTACCAGTTTCTAAAGATTAACCTTTTCTGGTTATTTTAGAAATAATCTTTTACTCTCCTAGGGGAATGGGACCATGACAATAACCAGAACAAGAACTTAAAGCTGTTGTTGAGGTTCCTCAGCTGTGACCCCGGGAGCTCAAGCTGACGGGGTTGTCAGTGTTTTCAGCTTGCATCCCTCACCGGGCCAGCTGGTAGACCAGAGGGTTCCCAGCTCCCTTGGGGGCGGGTTGAGTCTGTTCTGTTTTGGAGGAACTGCCTGACGGAAAGAAGTCAGTCCAGTCTGCCGACAGCTAGGTGACATTTCCACCCCACAAACTGACCGAGAATGGTGGTAGTCCCCCTTGGAGGTCCCCAACAACAGCAAATAACTCTTTCCAGGAGCACCATGTGTGTCATTGAGATCGTACTCTAGGCATTAACTTTCATCCCCCTGAAAAACAGTGACTTGCATCTAGGGGTGGACGTAAGAGTCCTTCAAGTGTTTAAAGTCATGGAAGGAATTCAGGTCAAGGGAATCCACGCTCTCTTGGCCATGACCAGAGATCTCTAAGGGTTTACTCACCTGGCTGCCACTCAGATGTCGAAACCCTTCACAGTAGCTGCAGACTGCTGATGGTTAGGCACCATCATTATTGCATCCTTTGTGTCACGTCCCTTGCTATCTGGATGGTCAAATCTGTAACAGTATCTCCTACTCTTTCTTCACTCTGACCTAAGGAGACATCCACCACTCTGCTTCTCAATAATGCCAATATCCCTCTTACCCAATCATCTTCAAGGCACGCTCTCAAATCAGTCCGTTGGTAGTTTCTAGATGTTACACTGTATATCCACCATCGCATGCTGAGTTTTGTAAGTCTTTTGAATATTTCTTCAATTTACCGTGATAGTTCTAGTATTCGTACTTGGTCACTTTCTCTAAAGTCCCCGGGGCTTTCCCACCAGTGTGAGAGCACTGTCTCCTGGCCTCTTTGCTGGGGTATTTACTCCTTTATCATAGGAGATTGGTCCATGTTGGTAACATTTGCCGACTTTGTGTTCTGTTCCTATTGTTTTAGCTCCTATCAGATCCGTTCTCTCCCACCTGCTGCCAGTACCTGTGGCCCAGGTCCTACAGATCACTGAAGACACAGCCCTTTTTCATCGGGTTATATAGTGACGATCCTAATTATTGATCTTATGGCCAGGAGGGGAGGCGGAGTGTGTCCTGAGCAAGGCATGTTGTCAAGGAAGCTTTGGATTACAAGATTTTTGAGTGGATTTGCCCCAGTTTCTCAACCTCATGTCTCAGGGTCCTGGTCCTCCCAAATCAGGTTCTTACATTGGCAGAGCAGACTTGCTGATCTCGAGAATTCAGTCTTGTCTTCAGCTCTGTGGCTGACAAGGTGGATTTCTGAGAAATGTGCCAGTCTTAGGCTGGAAGTAAGGAAACAGCCCAAAGTGGGGATCCAGGCCAGGAGTGGGGGCTTTATCAATATATCAGCAGGA
>NW_006439191.1:1928553-1934501 GCF_000325575.1 Pteropus alecto
TTCCTGGCAATCAGAGTCTAAGATGAAAGAGTTATGGCAAGTCAATTTGGTTCCTCCACAGATTTGGTAAATGTCCAATTTCGGAAGGTGTAAGAGGAGGTTATTCAGATCGAGCCAGTAACTAGAAAAGGGAGGAGAAACTTGGATGATACCGAGGGCAGCCGGTCAGCCTGTCAGACACTGAGCCACACATTCTAGAACTTTGTTCCAAAACGAAGAGAAGGAGCAAGATAAAACTAGGACACAGGCCAGTTTCCGATGGACCAGCAGGTGCAAAGCAGACGCTCTCCCATCCTTTCTGGCTCCATCCTTCTCCTGACAATGTGGCTCCGCCCTTTCCTTCTCTCTCAAGCGTCTTCGTTCCTGAAAGTGTCCCCTGAGGGGTCGAGCATCCAGCTCACGAGGTCCACAGGAATCAAGAAGGAAGACAGGTTATTACGCAGAAACGGAAACTGAAGCACTCTGGGCAGGAAGGGCTCACAGACCCTGTCTGCAACCGCCATTCTTTCGTGGATGCAGAGGTCTGGCCCCTGGTGGCATCTCACTGGTTTGGGGAGAGGGATCGATTAGGCGGCTAGAGGCTGGCTGCTCGCTTTTGAACCGCCGCGGAGGAGATAAAGCGGAGGCAGAGCTAATAATCACCCACGTCCCAACAGGAAATCTACCTCGGGGTCAAGGAGAAAGATGGCTATGAATCTTTTTATTGAAACATACGATCAGTAGAAGGAAGTGCATATAGACCACAGGAGAAAGATATGTGGGAGAGAAGGCAGGAGACTCTGAAGGAGCAATAATTTAATTTATTGTTCATTTATTAGCCTATTTAAGAAAATTAAATGGAATCAATCCATTATTTGATCAAAAATAGGATGTGGATACAGTGTTCGAAGATAAGAGATGAATGTTTAAACGATATTAGCAATTAAAATAAAATGTTCATATTAAAGCCAACAGAGTTAGAAGTCTATTTCCTTTATTTCTTTATTGACTGCCCTCAGGAAAAAAATAACCATAAAGCCAGTAATTGCATGAACATTTCCTTTTAATGCCATAAAGGCTGCTGAATGCTTAGTAACTGGATTACCTTCCTGTAACGCAGAGTACGATACGGACGTAAATGTGGTGGTTTTCCTTCTTTCCAAATACATATAAACTAACCTCATATCATTAATTTAGGTAACTGTTCTCACAAAGCAATTTCTTTTAAACTTTTTAACTATAGTGTTTCCTAATAGGATTCCAGTATGTGCTATAGTTAAGAAAAAGAATGTATGAGACTTCAGAGACAATTATTCACTTTCAGAAAGAAGTCTGAGTCATTTATTCTCCTTGGGAAGAAAATGTTTAACTACAGAAGGGAAGTAGAAACTTTGTGAAGTTCACAATGGAGACACAAACTGAGAAAGATGTGTGTTACGCACCATCACCAGCAGTAAGTGTTCAGTGATGCCTGTATGCAGACCCTGTTGGTGGTCACACACACACACACACACACTCACACACACACACACACTCACTCACACACACTCTCTCCCCTCCCCCCACTCCACACCCGCTCTCTCTGTCGCTAGAGGGAATCGCTGTAGACTCGTTGAAGGGCAGCACCTGCTCGGTGTGGAGAAGGTGCCCGGGTCGTGGAAAAACAGCCGTGGGGCGGGGGCAGTAGACACTGGTGGCCGGGGGCGGCCTGCGGCCAGGTCGGGCGGGGCGTTCAGAGCTGTCAGCGCTCCTGACTGCGCGTGAAGTGAAGCGTGCGGTCACAGGTCTGCAGACTGAGGCGCACCTTTTCACGACTCTAATGCGCGTGCGTCTGTCTCCGGCGTCTCCGTTCCTCCCTGCGTCCCCGCTGTCCTTACGCCAGCGTCTCAGCGTTTTAAGCAGTGTGCCTTTAAAATCAGCTCTGAGATCTGGTGGCCTACGTTCTCCAGGTTGGTTCTTGAATCCCCAGCCTGGTTCTTCCTCAGGATTGTGTACTGTAGGTTACCAGCACTGCCACATACATTTAAAAATCATTATTTCAATTTAAAAATGCTGCCCTTTTGTTTGGAATTGTGACGATCAGAGTTTGAGGCAAATTAACATCTTTACAATACTGGGTCTGCTAATTTGTCTTATGGCATAGACCTTCATTTCTTCGGTCATCTTTAATTTCTCTCACTGAGTTTTCTAGTTTTCAGCTACGTAAAAGTGTCAGCACCATGCTAAGTGTTTTAACCTTTAGTAGCAACCCTCCGCCTGGCCCGCCCTAGAACCTCAGACTTGCCTGGAACCAGCAAATGTCCTCCAGGACCATCACGCTGCGGTATGTCGGCCTCCTTTCTGAGAAACTGCTTGTGTCTGTGATTTCTTTGCTGCTAAAGTCCTGTTGCCTCAGTAGCTTGCCAATGTCTTCAAACAGTGTTTTTGATAGACTGTATTTTGTTTGCATTTTATGTGGATTCTTTAGTTGTGCCTGGGGGAAGAATTGGTTTCCCGAAAGGGACTCACTCTTGCCATGCGATGTGCTCTTAAACGCCACAAATGAGAGTGACCTATTGATATTGGTTTGAAAACACATGTACGTAAACGCTCTGAACACCCATCTGTTATTAAAATGGGTCCTGTTCAGTTTTAGTCTAGAGATAGTATTAGTTTTGACTTTGTCAGGTATTATGTTCCTGTGGTTTTTCAAACAAAGGAAATGGATAAGTGTCCACAGCAGGAGTAAACAGCAGAGGAGTGTGTCTGACCATGAGGCGCGTGTGGGCGCCACGGAAACCGGGTGGCATAATGCATGTATTTGGAGTTTTAAAATATTCTTTTAAAATGAAATGACAAAAATACATTTAGTGATGGCAAAATAATTTGTTTTAACTTATCAAAAATAGCTTTAAAAATTATATAGCACCTCAGGATAGTGACTTAATTGCAAGTTGATATGTGTGTGTGTGTGTGTGTGTGTGTGTGTGTTTGTAAAGGTTTTATTATTCACTACAGTGTTCTTGGCCTTCTAAAGACCAGCTAGTTGTCTTTGTTTTTCCTGGGGGTAAAGGACTCGGTGCCCATGGTATTTTTAGCTAATAGATTTTTGGCCATGAAGAGTTGAGTTATTTACAAGATTGCTTTTTTAATAATACATGAGTTTGAACCCTATGATAACATTTTCAGAAGATAGTTAAGGGAATGGATTCAAAGGCATTTAAGTATCTTGTGAATTCTTGCGTTCTTATTCACTGTAAGAGCTTGTCCAAAATAAATACAATTTGTTGAATAATGTTCATAGGGTTGCGTTTAACACAAATCGACAGTTAAGTACTGTCTATGTGTGTATATTGTATATGCATGTGTGTAAATACACACATTGTGTTTATATATTGTGGCTGTTTCAGTGCTGCAAAGACTAACATCAATCCATATGTCTTCAGAATATTTAGTTTATATGAAAGGTGGTGGCAGAAAAATTGCATTATTTTTAAGATGTTTATTTCAAAGAAATTTAAAATGTTTTCTACATTAAAGTGACTATAGGAGTTTTCAACATTTGATAGAAAAACATACAATTAAATAATATGATTGAATTTGTTTTTAAACGGTTGGGTTTATTAATATTGTTACCAGGGTAATGATTCATTTAATGAAAACATCCTTTGACTGAATCAGATTTGGGAATTAAAAAGTTCAGTTAATAATAATTTATTCAGTGGATGAAAAAAAAATAACCTTTGCTTATTAAGAGGTCTTTATTCATTTTTATTTTTTAGATGAAAAAGTAGTGTTAATAGATTCCCAAAATGCATAATAGAGAAGCAAGTCAGATTACAATAAATAAATGTGGATTATTTCCCACCCAGGGCTTTTAGAAGAAAGGTAGCTGGCCATGGGTACTTTTGGAAGGTGTTATCACATGATCACCACCGTTACTAAAAGCCGAATGGCGTAATGATTAAGGGATGAGATTGTTTTGGCTGGTATCCCAGCTCTACAGTAACTAGCTGTATGATTTTGAAAAAAATTACTGTGTCTCAGTTTCTTCATCTTTACAACTGAGGAAATAATAGTATTAACAGGGTGAGCACTGGATTAAATTATTGTACACAAGGTGCTTGAGGAGCATTATGTAAGTTTTAGCTGTTCTCATTAAGATCAAATATTGAAATAGTTTCTACGGAAGACAGGTAATATATTCACATTTACATTTTCTTTAGATGCAGTAAACTTTCTTAAATTTATTATTCTTATGACTCAAAGGAGGTTTTAAAAAGGTGTCATAAACAAACATCTGTAATAGCCCAGTGTCAGTGTTTGCCCTTTTAAATGTTAAGAATTAATCATAGTGTCAAGACTTTATTTTTCTTATTCTAATTAATATTTCGTATGAGGTGTTTTTCTATTATGGGAGGTTGGCCCCTTTACTGTAGGATATGAAGAGAACAGAGACTTGACCATTTTTCAGAATGAGAAATTCAGGCAAGCTCCTGAAACCTAAGACCTGTCTCCGTCAGTGTTTGAGGACTTCCTTGGTATCCTCTTGGCAACATATTCCAGGCTCATCTCATATCATTCTTGACTAAGAATTTATTCAAGATATTTGGGAAGGTGATATTAAAAAAAAAGAAGAAGAAGAAGAAAAAAACCTGCCTGATAAATAATAGCAAAAGTGGCCAAAGGGTTAAACTTTGAGAGGAGATCTGTTAAAAAAGAGAAAGAGGTAGGTAGGGGTTAAAGGCTGAGATGCATCAATAAAAGGGAATCTTTGAAGAAACAAAGAAGTGGAGAAGTGGAAAAAAGGGAAAATAAGTAATTCGTTCCTAAACACGCCTTTTCTTCTCCCTTGAGTCATGAGAGTAAAAAAACAAAACCACAAACAAAAAACAGAATGAGGAATTCAACTTTATCTATCGGTTACAAATGAAGAAATGATCCATTATTCTAGAAATGTAGTAATAACCCTTGCTTTTCAGTAAAAGCTCACTAATTTCCTTATGTTATGGTTCCTCTGAATGTTAAAAAAGATTTGGAGAAAAATGAAAGTCATTCCCTTTACCCCAGAGTCTATGCAAATAGTTCAACTGCATTAATCTATTCAAAGAAGTTTCTTAAGCATTGCAGAACTCCTGAAAAGCACAGAGAACAAACTCATCAGCCACATGGGTTTTTCTGGTGTTATGTTCAGATTGGGTTTCCGAATTTTGAATAATGATACTAAACTCCGCAGATAATCTCAAGGGTAGTACATTGTTATTCCTACTTCTTGTGTGTGTGACAATAATCTCCCAGTGCATCACAGGCCACACTGCATGTGGCATCTGTAGCAGGAATCCCCTTGTGACACCTGGGGGAGGTGCAGTCTGACCTCCTAGAACAGCAGGGTTTTGAGAAGCTACCACCACTCACAAAGGACATTCAGACTCTTGTTGCGAGGTTAAGTGACACTTAATTTGCCTTTGTATTCCATCGCTTTTCTGTGGGCTGGTGGGCGTTTCGAAACGCTTCTAGGATCTTTTTAAAATAAAAACCCTTTCTCAAGCCTCTCATCAACTTCACCCGTCGCCATTATAGGAGGAGGTAAAATATACATTTTAGCTCAATATTCCACTGGCGGTAACTGGCACGAGATTGTTTTTTCCTTCATTTTGTCCATCAAAACCTTTATTCATTCATTCTCTTGCCTCTTTCTCCCCCTTACTCCAACACAGAAATTTAGGAAGTGCGTCTCATCACTGTGTTTAATATGGCAAGCACCACAGAAGATACAACAGACAGAAGGTCCTCCTTGCATGGAGTTTACATTCTAATCTGTAAATTTTAAACATGATTTTAATTGCGACTGGGTGCAGAATATATTATGAAGCATAAAACAGAGCACTTGGCGTAAGTTGGGTACCTGTTTGCAGAAACAAAAACAATGTGAGCAGCAAGGGAATATTTGGAAGCGACCTAGCAGCTCAGAATCAAAGTGGAAGTGGCGG
>NW_006439191.1:1934522-1936893 GCF_000325575.1 Pteropus alecto
CTCAAACAGGAACCTGGGGAGAGAAGGCACAGCCAACATCTTGCCACAGGGACTGTCATCTCAGGATGTCAACATATCTTGACTCTGTAGGTGCCGTTTTAAGTTGACTACACAATCCAACAACACTGAGTCTCTCCATCAGTATCCAAACGCCTGCAGTGGGTATATTTTTACCCAGTTATCAAATATAACACTCACCATGTGCTTCCGGCTGTTCTAAGATCTTTACATATTTTAACTCACTTTAGACTCATTGTAACGCAAGGAGCTAGACAGCTATAATGTCCTCGTTATCCTCATTCTACACATGAAGTAGCTGAGAAAGAAGGACCTTTCCCACGGTCACACAGCCAGAGAGTGGCACAGCCTGTCACTCTGCTGCCTGTACCCTGATGTCTGGGGTCTGGCGGACATGCACGGGCAGAGGACACCTGTGCCCACCTTCCTGCCCTTAGTGGGAGGTAGCACCCTGTTTTCCACATATCTTTGGATTCCCCTCAAGTTGGGAGTTTGGATGCCCGTCAGCCAAAATGAAAACTGTTCACGAGCCAGTCTGGAAGATAGCCCATATTTTATAAGATTTCTGGGGACTTTCAGTAGTTGTTGACATTTGGCACTCTATCCCCATCCTCCACCTTGGTCTAGCTCTGACTCGATCCTCAGTACGTGCCCTATACTTTACTTTCTCCTGGAGGAAGAAAGTAAAGTATAGGGCACATACTTCTCTCCTATTATCTCTAGAGGAGAGAAGCTCCTTTGATTGGTAACCTCTGTGCTGTCAACCCAAACAGCATTATGCTATCTCTTATTATTACTTAGACCCTTGGTTTTGACATTTAAAATGCAGAAGGAAGGATTTCAGTGAATAAGAAAAGTCATTATTCATTTTTGCCTTTGTGCCTTAGAAAATGCAGGTTTAATGTAGTTTTTAGTAGTATAGTGATAATTGCTAGTGCAATTACGAAATGGGAGGCACTTCTTTCAAATCAATGGAGAAAAAACACATCAGAAGATGAAGAGTTAAACTAAAAGCATAAAACAAAATAATAGAAACAGAAATCATACAAGTTATAAAATATACATATAACCATTTTCAACTTATTATATAGAAGAAAAGTAATGTCAGATTGAATTGAAAGTTATTTGTTTGGAAACATCAAGAAAGTGCCAGACATATACTTAATAAATATGTGCTGAATGGACAAACTGTTTCCTACTTTAAAAAAGATTGAAATATTAGTAGACAGTAAACAGAAATAAGAGGATGATATAATACTGATGAGAAAAGCTCCGATAATATTTTTATGATTAAAACGTAAAATGAAAACTAGCAAACTATTAATTTTAGACAAAGCGGAAAGAAAGGTATGAAGAAATTTTAAATTGTAAAATGAACAGTTAAAGGAAAACGGTTGGAAATATTTGAGCGGCAAATTACAGATCATCAAACATAAAGTGAGAACTGTGACATAGGTTCTCTAGTCGGCTCCTTGAAACTTAAGCAAATTGTAACGTGTGAATATCGCTTATCACAGTATGGCAGAACACATCTAAAAACACCATCATTACTGTCATTATTTTTGTTATTATTATTACCATTTTATAATCTTTCAGCATTACAAAGATATGCAAGTTAAGAGTATTAAAAAGAATACCAAAGAAGTCAGTAAATGTTAAGAATAAATACTAAGAAATGACCCAAAGATACCTGAAAAACTGTTTGCCGAAGAGACAGCTGATTGCCTACCCTACCATTTCCCCCGCTTTTTCTTCTCGATAGTACCCATACTTAGGTAAAGGACATTTTTGAGCAATCACTGCAGGCAGGTTCGGTTATGTGACTGTTATCTGGCACGTGTGGGATATAAGCTGAACCTATTGGCTATTTTGTGGGCAACTTGATAAAAGAAAGGGAGACTTCCAGACAGCTGGGATGATCGCATTTACCCTCCCACTGATGCCTGGAATACAGCTATGATGGTTAGAGCTCTGGCACCTTACGTTGACCCATGAGGATACAGCCAGGAAACTGGAAGCTAGATAATAAAAACTAAGGATGGAGGAAGAGAAAGATGGAAGCCTAGTTCTTAGTAAAACCATTACACTGCGATGTCAGCTCTGGACTCTAATCTCCAATATTTTTTGCATGAGAAAAAAAAATTTTTTATCTTATGTAATTCACTGTTATTTTTCAGACCTCTTAATAGCTGATGATTATAGTTTCTAAATAAAACTATTTTATACTATAAATATATCAGTAATTTAGCTAGGTAAAAACACATAAAGTTTAGGAGGTTTTCTTAAATGTATCATCATTATCAGTTAGAATATATAATGAACAAAAGAGCTTATTCACAGAAGCAACAGAATC
>NW_006439191.1:1936914-1965624 GCF_000325575.1 Pteropus alecto
CTTACATAAATACCGAATTCACTGAGATTTTAACAAGAGGAAAAAACATAGTAGTGGAAAGAGCAACAGAACATTGTAAATCAGTGTGATTAATGTATTCACAACTGAATTTCTTTTAAAACTGGAAAAAATGAGTCTTAGGTTTCTCTTGAGTGATAAATGGACAAGCATAAAAATTGATGTATAAAATGAAAAAGTTCTACCAACATAACAGTATAGTTCAAAAGTATCTTAATGATTAGTCACAGATTAATATGTTTGTTCAAATATTTATTTTAAATATATTTACTATTTGCTCATGTCAGCGATTCACTTAATTTGAGCAAACTCTTGAGAGAGCAATGAAGGTTTGAGAAGCTATAAGTAGAGTCTGTCAAAATGTGTCACTGACAGACTCACAGCTGTATAAATAGTTAAAAATATTTTAATGCATTGTGTTAAGTACAAAATTGGGACACGTGTTTAAAGTGACATGTTATACTGTTGTATGATTGATTTTTAAAACATTTTAAGTAAAAGCCTAGGTAGACAGCATAACTCTTATAAATTTTCATAATATGTCATCTGTCAGCGTTAACATTTATAACATAACAGGAATGCTATTAATCTGTCATTGAATGTGTTTGAAACGGTCGTGCCAAAGCCTGCCCCTTCAAGCTTGGGGACACCTTAAGGGATAAATACGTTGTTTCTTGTTTTTAGAGCTTAAGTTTCCTCTTTCTCATGTCCAACACTTTATTGAGTTTTTATGTGGGAGATGTACGGGCGGCTTGGAAAGCTGGTACGGGCCTTGCACTAAGGAGTGGAGCGTGTGACCCGACATGTCTTTTCCTCTCGGCCACTGTGTTAGGAGTGACCTAAATCGGTCCAATCAGAATGCATTGCAAAAGTTCGCTTCACCGAGATGCTTTCTTAACTTACGTAAAAAGAAAGCGACTCCAGGAATGAGGGGAATCGCCGCAAACCCCAAGCCTGGAGCCTGAGCGTGGACGCGGCCATGCCGCCTGCTCAGGCTGCGCCCGTCCGTGACACCAGGGCCGGATCTGTCAGCGTCACTCAGCCCCTACAGATCACATCTGGTTTACGGACACATGATTTGGGTTTTCCATAACTTGTAACTAGAAAATGATAATTGAGTTTACACACTTGGAAAATGACACAAAAGCCCAAGTGTATAAAGTGACAAAAGATGGTTTATAAAGGATCAAAGGCCTCAGGCTAGTTGTCCTGGTAAAGCTAACAGCCTGGTGGAACTAGCATCTGGGAGGAGCCGCTAGACACTCCCAGGGGAGAAGGCAGGAGGAAGGCTGACAGGGAACTCTGAGAAAAGAGACTATTCACCCAATGACCAAGTTTAAGGGGTGCAACTCGCTGAGTATTTACTGGTTTTGACAGATCACAAGCACAGAACAGCTATCCGATACAGTCCAGACTGAGTCCAAGCCAGGTGGCGGTTAGGCCTAGGGTGTGATACCCTTTGATAGCAAAATATAGCTGAAGACAACAAGCTTCGAAGTTTTCTTGCTGGTTTATAACCGCAGGTTATTGGTGAACAGTAATCGCCTCTCTTGGCTGACCGTGTAGTCAGTTACAGAAGCTGCAGTAACCTGTTGGGAGGAACAGTCGGCGACAGCCCTGCCTCAGCTCCACTGAACTTCTTTATTTCATTCACGATGCCCCATAAGCAGGGTTAGAAAGCGGCGCACCCAGGGGTTACACTGGCCTCAAACTACCCCCCTCTCCTGAATGGGAACAGGTGACCTGGGGAGATTATCGCACTGACCCCATAATTCTACTGAGACCAAGCAGTTTCAGAGCGCTGTGGTCCCCAGAGCGCTGGCACCCCCGCCCATGTGTGCCCGTAACTTTGCAGGGATGCCAAAGGCAGCACAGCTGGCTGACCACGAACGAGCATGCGCTCAAATGCTTCACAGCACAGTTGTTAGACCCTCTCTGAAGCAGCTTAACTTCTGTAAAACGAGAATAATAAAAACACAGTAGTGTTATCAGATTGTTCTGAGAATTGTCTAATGCATTTAAAGATCCCAGGAAAGGTCCAGAAAGAGAAGATTTCAATTAAAGATAGTTATCATTTCTTTTCTGTACTAAAGAATTATTCTCCAAAGATCAGCGAGTACAGTTGGTAGAAACCACTTGATGCTTTTGTGCTTGTCGGTGAGAGAAAGCACATGAAACGCATGCCCACATGCACCTTTATTTTATTTCTTAGTTGATAGATATTTAACCTGCAAGATATCACAGTGCATAATGGCTCTTCACCAAGTAAAACGGTGACATTCCTACTGAACTGTCAGAAGGGTGAATCAGAATAAACTGCATTGTAATAGTCTCTGGAGTACCAAAGCACATACATAAAATAATGTTGTCCTAAAAATATGCTCCTAAAATTCAACAAATGGCCTTGGAATATGGTTTATTAGAAAAAAATTACCAACAGTCACATAAAATAAAACATCTTTAAAAATATTAAGAAAATTTAGAAATTAGTAAGAAAAACTGTTTAATGCTTACATTATAAAAACGCAAAAGAAATAACAGATGGTTTACAAAATAAATGTACAGGCTAAAAACAAAGACTCTAACTCAAACTAAAAAAAAAGTGCATATAAAATTGATAGAACTATTAAAATGCTGTTTTCTCTCAATTCCAGGAACACTTAGTTATGACTTTTCATTTATTTTTTGTGGGAATGTAAATAGATAGTCTCACTTTCTAATTATTTTTAGCAATTTTAATATGCCTAGGAATAATTTATAAATGATGTGGAAATTTCTAGAATATAAAATAGCAAACTTATTCAAGTTATAGGAAAAAATAAGATTACTAAGATTTTTAAGTATCTTAGATTTATAAAATGGTCTAGTGGACCCATATAATTACAAGAAAGAATAAGTTTATTTTATTTACAAGAGTGAGATAAAAGTGAAATTTTTTGTTCATCGAAAGACTAAAAAAGATAAAGGTTATAAAATATCAATATTTGCCATTAGAACTACTTATAAAGATGTTTTTAAATTGACGCCATTGTGGTGATACATTGAAGATGAAGCCAAAAGATTAAAAGCAAAAAAAAAAGAAAAAAAATTGAAGTTATATAAAACTAATTTTACGTCCTAGTTATATTAAAATGGATTCGTTTTATCGCTGTTATTTTCTTCTTTAAAAACAAAAACAAAACAAAAACCAAAAAAATACTCTTTCCTACTTTAGCCCAGAGGCAAGACATAAAAATAATGAAAGTAGCAAAAATTCAAAATATCAACTGACACATCTAACACCTGGTGTCTGCTCTTTAAATGTCCTTTCCCACTAAAATGTCCAGGAATTTTAGAATAAATGTCCGATTCCAGGCCTCAGGAAAGACATGTACAAAATAAATCATCAATACAGTTATGTTCAAAGGTCCCACAAGCCAAAATGAAGGCAATGAAGGGTCTAAAAGGGCGCAATTTTTGCATAATAAAAACAAACGCAGAATTTGCTTTAAAATCAACTATATAAATATCTGTACGTTTATAACTTTAGAAAATCTTCACTATGTACCATTTTGAAACTGACAGTCAAGTAAATAAGTAATTATTTCATAGACTGTATTTCAAGATTATTGTCTTAACCTAGGCTTCTTAAAAAATAAAAAAGAAGAAAAAAAAGTTCAAAACAAGCAAATTAGCATCTAAGATCCGGTTTTGCATAGGGGATATTAAGGCCAGGATAAACTGCTCGTACACAAATGGTGTCAGAGTAACCAGCTGATGGGGGACAGTGGAAAAAGTCGTCTTTATAGAATGATTCTACCTAATAATTTCAGGAGAAGTGATTTTTTTATTATAAAATTAGCATTGGGATTCATAGATCTGTTTAATGTCATTACAACAAGGTGAACAGTTAATGGCAAATTTGTAAAAAAAAAAAAAAGGGATCAGATCAAAATCGTCTAGGCTCACCAGTTGGGAGACGTCCTGACTTTGTGTCTCCCAATGGGAATGGAATAGAAATGGCATACTATCACCTGTAAAGTATTTTTGCCCCAAGCCTTATTTTCAATATAAAAGTCTCTAGACTTTTTAAGTTTATAATACCTTTATTATTTTTCAACCACTTTATTGAAGAAGGAATGATGTAAAAAGCTGTACATATTTAATTATGCAACTCAAGGAGTTTGGGGATAAGTATAAACCTGTGAAATTATTAATATTGAGGCCACAGATATGTCCACCTCCCAAAGTTCCCTTTCACCCACTTCATTGTTATTGTTGTTGCTATTATCTTGTGGTAAGAACATTTAACATAAGATCTACCCTTTTAACACATTTTAAGTATATAGTGTTGTTAGCTATAGTCGCTGTGCTATACAGCAGATCTCCAGAACTTATCTTGTATAACTGAAACTTAGTACCTTTCACCACCACCTACCTGTCCCCACCACTCCCCAGCCCGTGAAACCACAAATATACTCACTGCTTCTATAATTTCGACTCTCTTAGATGACGCACATTAGTGAGAGCTTTCAGCTCTTCACCCTTGAGTATGGTGCTATGAGCCTGTTGTACAGCCTGTATGATGTGGAGGTGCATTCCTTCTATGGCTAATTTGTTGAGAGTTTTTAATCATGACTCTCATCGCATTTGTTGATGTGCATATGTCCTTGCATCCCAGAGATAAGTCTCACTTGACGATGCTGTGTGACCCTTGTAATGTGCTACTGAATTCAACTTGCTGAGGATCCTCGCATCCATGTTCATCGGGGATGTTATCTTGTAATTTTCTCTTTGTGGTGCGCTCGTCTGGCTCGGGTATCAGGGTAATGCTCTCAGGACTGCATTGAACCCTCGTCCAGGACAGTGAGTACAGAAAAAGTGAAAAAGAACCCCATCAAGACTCAAGCCAAACCGTAACGCGAGCATTCCAGAGGACAAATGTCCTGCTTTCTCCCATGTCTCAATGGGATGAGAGAGAAAAATGCGAAGGGAAGACTATCATAGGAAAAAGAAACTATGAGAAATCACATTTTTAAAAAGACTTTCTTTAGAAGCTGATTTCAATGTACTAACTATGAAAATATATTTGGGATATTTGAGGAAATATAACTATGAGGTAGTTATTGGATGATATTAAAGAATTTTGGTAGCTAATAAAGTATTATAGTCATGGAGAATATGAAGGACTTTTACGGCAGAGAGCCATGACGAAGTTATCAACAGGTGACATGATGGCTAAGACTTGTGTCTAAATACGTGCAATGAAAAGTTGTAGGTGAATAGGTGAATTAAATTTGTTAAAAACTGATGACTTTGAAGGCTGGGTGATGAGTAATTAGACATTATATATCATTCTATCTGACCCTTTTTTCCTGAAAATTTCCATAATAAATTTCACACAATACCATAAAGTTTCTTTTCACTTTCGTTAGATATATTTTTTTAACTATAATAACACGTTATATAAGCACTGAAAGTTATAAAGCAATCATTTTTCAGATTAGGTAATATTTTTAATAAGATTCTTATATTTTTCAGGTTACTCGTTTCTTTCATCTTCTCCATATTGTAAAATTGATTTTTTAAATGCAATCCTGCTTCTGAAATTTTCTCCTTTACTTTATAATCTATTCAACTCTACAAATATCCTGCCTCCAGCTATTCCTTCAGGATGAAATTGGAATTCTTAGAGATTTCTTGAGTCTATTAATAGAAAATTAAGCCCCAACCCCTTGTTTTACAGAAAGGAAAAGTAACTCTTCGCATTTCTTTGACGGTCACCCACAGTTTTGCCCCCATGAAAAGTCTGTCCGGTGTCACCACTGCTGTCTCTTTGCCGTCAGCTGTAAACACTGCCTGATTCTGGGCCACTGATGACTGTTTCTTCGCCACAGGTAGGAAAGGCTCCATCTATGCCTGCTTGCTCTCTAAAGTGTGTAGGAGACTTTTAATTACTCATAGCTCTTCCTGAGATCAAGCTATAAAAGTTTATAGGATTTAATGCAACCCTTAGGAAGAACAGCTTTGAATTAACCGTGTAACACAGAGTAACTTAAGCCTGCTGGTAGATGTATTTTACAGCCTTCTGGTCCTGACCCATGCTCGTGAGCTCTGAGAACACGTCTCATTCTTATTGCTGCCCTTCCTGCACAGTACAGGTCCCAGTGACCCCTCATCCTTGGAAGGGAAAAGAGCATACCTAGGTATTTCAGAGTTCGGATTGCTCTCGCTTCCAAAGATCATGAAAGTTACCACTATACACCACGTCAAGACCGAACATCTGTCCCTGGCACCTGAAACTGCTGGGGATGGGACGGTATGTGGATCATAGGTGACAGCAGACACTTCGTCTTTTACATTCTAAGTGGTGCCTTTTTTTTTTTAAACTATGGGCTATGAGGCAGTTTCGTCCATATCTTACTTCCTCTCCCCACACACATATCACAACTTTTAAGCATTTATTTCCATTGTTTTTTGGAATAAATTTCGGTATTTCTTGACCTTCTGTAAAGTAACCTATAATAAAATTACTGATACGGGCATTTTCTTATAGGTAATCCATCTCCTATAAATGACTACTTATAAAAAATATATAAACAGATTTCCATGGAAACGGCATTTAGAGAGAGGAAGTGCACTCTGAAATCATCTAGGAAATATCCCCACAGAAACCCATGAAACTGAATCACTACAAACAGTACCATCAACAACACAAAATGCAGTAACAACCACAAATATCGTACTTTGCATCAAAAGTTAGCTATAATGCTTATTAGTGAACCTCACAGTACTTCTGAATGTATTCAGATGACTAAATCTTCATTCAGATTACTGTGCTTTTCTCTGAAAACACTGGACCACTACCCGATTAATTTTATTTTACGTAGTTCATGCTCTGGTCAGCGTTTTCTCTCGGTTGTTCAGATTGGTCTGTCTCCCGGTTCCCTGATTCTTTCCTTTCTCGTTTCTGATCTGACAGTGAGTCGATCCAATGAAACTCTTATTATGGTTATTGTATGTTTCAGCGCTGTAATTAATTTTCCTTTGGCTCTCTGTTTCGCTCTTCTACATAGTTGCCGAGATTTCTAATTTTTGTTTGTTTCAAGAATATTCGTAAGTGCTCATTGAGGCATCTTTATAATTCTTAAAATCCTCGTCAGATCGTTCCAACACCTGAGGCATCTCAGCGTTACAACCTGTTGTCTTTTCTCATTCAAACTGTGATTGTTCTTGGCATAATGAGGCTTCAGCTGCACTGTATTATGAGACGCTGACCAGTGCTTTATCGTCCCTCTTATCAGGCAGTTGTTTGCTTAGATCAATTGTGCAGTTCGAGTCACGGTGAAAGTTCAGCTCCCTCTGAGATCTGCTGACATCTTAGGGTGAGAGAGACACAATTTTCTAATTCCTGTTTGGCTGGAGCCAGTCCTGTCAAAATTGTCTGGTGTTGGGACACCTTCTCCCAATCCTTGTCTCGAGGAGCAGACTCTCTCTGGGGTTCTTTCTCATGTGTCTAATGGTGGTTCTAGTTTGCTGGCTTCTCAAATGCCCTGAATTGAATGTATGAGAGGCAAAAAGGAAGACCCAGGGCATTCAGTCTTCCTATGCTAATTCGTTGCATTATGTCCAGTGCTTTTAGTTGTAACAGGGAGGAGAAGGGAGAAATGGGGTGACCCTACCTTGGCTAGGAATTTTAATAACATGCATCTCTAATTTCTTTTCAAACTCTCCATCATTGGTATAAATTTCTCTTAATACATTTTAATTGGATATCTACTGCTCCAAGAATGCTGCTTCTCAATAATTCTGAAGCAATTAAACAATAATTGTATTTTTACTATGAGTCTGCAGCTCAGCTTGGAGGTTCTGCTGAGCGCAGGTGTCTGACCTTGGCTGGGCTTACTGACATAGATGGCCAGCTGGTGGGAAGATAAGAAGCTGGTTGGCCTACAGTGACTTCAACTGGAGTGATTCATATCTGCTCCACATGGTCTGTCACACTGGATCAGGTTCCCCAGACTAGGTCTTATGACAGAGGTGTCCAGTCTAGCTTGAGGGATGAAGATGTGGGTATTCAGGAAGGATGCTACAGTACATTGTTTGCAAAGGCAGTCACAAAGACTACTGCCACGCCCCCTTTGAAACGTGATTTTGCTCCTCTACCAGTCAAGAAGTGGATCTAGTTTCTCTTTCCTTGAATAAACTTATTTTTGGCCAACAGAATGCGGAGGAAATGGCACTGTGCCAGTTTGGGGGCCCAGGCATTAAAAAACCAGACTCCCACTTTATACTTCTTGAATGCCCACTCTTGGATCTTTGAGCTGCCATATAAGACATCCTACTACTCTGCTAGAGAGACCGCATGGAAAAGATCTGAGAACCATGAGAACAGCTTAGCCGAGCCCGGCTGCGTGGCCTTCCTCCCCAAGTCAGTAGATGAGCGACTGAGGGGATCTGAGACCTTCAACACCGGCCGGCGTGCAGCTGAAACCTGCTCGGTGTCCCCAGTCGACAAATGAAGCAGAAGTAGCTCACAGCTGAGCCTGTCTCAAATCCCTCACCTGTATCTTGTGAGAATAATTTTTTTTTTTAAGCCTCTATCTTTGGGTGATTTTTATATATGGCCTTAGATAACAACAATTGCATTCCAAGGCTTCTTCCTTTTAAATATGCATTCGGAGCTATTTATTTCCTTTCACATGCCGCTTTAACTGCATCTCATAAATGTTGTATTTTCATTGTCAATTCAAAATATATTTAAAATTTTTGAGTTCTTATTTAATATTTAAAATGTTATTGAATTTCCAAAAATTAGAATTTTCTATTTTTCTCTAATTGATTTTTAGTTCAGTTCCACTGTGGTCGGAAAATACTCTGTACAATTTCAAATATTTGCAGTTCTTGACACCTGATTTACATACTAGCATTTGGCCAAGTTTGGTAAATGTTTGAGATGTACCAAATTACTGATTTTTCTTGTTCTTTAAACTACACGGTAGGTATCATCTAAAGATGTTTTATCATCATGATATTCAGGACCAGGGTAAAAAACAAAAACAGAAACGTGACATTGAAGGCAGATTCTATCTCCCCCATAACCCGCAAGCAGCAAGGTTGGTAGAAAGGAAAAATGAAACATTAAAGCAGCAGATTAAATTACTAACAAGTAAAAGCACCTTGACTGGGTGGAATTAAGTACTGTCACAGGCGCTAATAAACTTGAACGATCAAGCAGGATGGCCTGCTACCCCACAGGCCAGCCTGGGAACCCCTGCCAAGTGGCTGTGAGTTCCCAAGTTTATGCAAGCTCTAAAACATTTGGGAATTAGTGTCTAGAGAGATCAAACAGATGGTTTTAAAGGAATCATCAAGCTCAGAAATTTAAATGGAATATTTCAAGGAAACCCCTCTTGGCTGAGCTGGTCATCTGAGTTCTGCTGATGCTAGATCTGTTCTAAAATTAAAACGAGGCTTTGTGTTAGTTCAGTGAGCTTTGGTATTTGCAGATTGGGAAATGAGGATGTGTGTTACAGTGTGGTGCTTCCCTTCTGTGTTCTGTATGCCTGTGATACGTCTTTATGGCCGCACGCAGGATAATTTAACTCTCTACAGTGTTGAATGTATTAGGACTGACAGAGCAGTGCTCGTTAATTCCTCACTAATACATTCTAGTTGATGATTAAACGTGTGCCAAAGTTTGAAATCATGGATATAATCATGTCATTAATTTGATCTCATTCAGATATTAAAGAGGAAATTCATATTCCCCTACATTGAAATATATTTTTTACAAAAACACTTTAAAACAAAAAACTATCCCATCATACAGTATCACTAGCTATACGTCGAGAATTTGGCCAATGAGTAGAAACACATTTTTGTGATTCAAAGTCAAGGCTGAAACTGTTAATTTGAAGCCAGTGAAGAAATTATTTCTTGAATAATCATGAATTTCCATCTAACAAAATGAATGTTGGTATAAACTGTTTAATATTTTTGGCAATAAAGATAAATTACTGTTTTATTGTGCACCATGATAGGAGCATTTATTTTTAAAATCTCATTCTAAGAAATTAATTTTCACTAATTAACTGTTTGTGATGTGACAAACTCTGAAATATTTTATCAAATAGTATCTAAATTACATTGACCACTTTTAGCTCAGGAGTAATGTAGTATCCCTACCGACACGAGTCTTTATCTTCTTTGATTAATAAGACCCTGAAAAATAAGACATAGATGATCAATTGGAGTTAACACAGCTTTTAAAAAACAAGCAGTGGAAGTGCTTAATAGAAAATTTATGTTAAAAAATAAATAAATAAAAATAATCTTTTCCTTAACCTAACTACACACGATTGTTCTGGTATTATAAAAATTAAAAATGGTGAGTACCTGAAGCAGAAATAAAAGGCATTGCTTCATGCAGGATGCCCTCCTTCCGTCCCCCAGACTGTGCACTGGCGTGGCTGGAGAACGTTCAGTAGCCCATCCATCCACTCTATATTTGTGAGGCTCATGCGTGAACATAGCTTTTAGTTGTGTTTCCTGCAAAAATAACTGATTCATTGAATAAAATGTGTGCTCCTGAAATCAGGGGCTTTTTTCTACCTTTCTCAGCACTTTTAGTCAGTACATAAAATAATCCGTGTCATGAAACTGTAGCTGTAGATGTTGATTCCCTAATTAAATTAGGACTTAAATAAGATATGCTTCTAAATATTTGCTTTTTTGTGTATCTGTCTTATGTGAAGTGCTCAGTGGATTGGCTTTTTAGAAGTTTGATTTAAAGGAACAATGTTTTTCTAATCAATAATGAGACAACTGATTTGTAAATAATGGAATACAAGCTTTCTTCCAGATTTGTCAGCAATTCGTATTCTTACTCGGATGACATTCAACTGTTACCTAGACATTTCCAAATGGGGTGAGACACAATTTAAATTGCGTTATGTTACTTGGCTCAAAGTGGCCTCATCCAGACAAATTTCTGATCCGAACCTGCTACTTAGCTGTGTGACTTAGGATCAACATTTTAGTTTATTAGGGTCAGAGCCTTATTTTTTTTTTAAATGAGATTAACTGAATATTTATAATTCTCCTTCCACTTTTAAAATTCTATGATAATAAATAGTGGAGAAACAGATCAAAATTGGAGGAAGGCTTGCTGACAGAGACCCAGAGGTAGAAATTAGAGAATTAACATGGACTAGCTATCTAGAATTAGAAGTTATTAAGGGTGGTAACTTACTTAAACTGGCAAAAATAAGGTTTTTAAGAAATTATTTTAAAAAATTTTTTTAGAAGTAAAAAGACTGGCTTTGAGAAAGCTATATTGTTGATCCGGAGATAGTAGACAATAAATAAAGCTATAAATAAAATAAAGCCATAGAGGAATTGGCTAATACAAAAAAAAAATGTGTATGTATAAATATTCATACACACACACACACACCCCCATCCTCACTGAATACGAGATTTTTTTGTCTATAGAACATTTATATTAACTGGCTTTATAATTAGCCAAGTGAAGCTTTATAAAATATAAACAAAAGAGGTTTTATAGGATATATTCTCTGAACAAAATCTAATAAAAATAGAAATAAAAAATAAAGTGACCAAAATCTTATTTACATTGAAAGTTAAAAATGAAATTCATAGATAATCCTGTGTTGAGAAAATGAAAAAGAAATTTCAAAATTATCTAGAAAGCAGCCGAAAGAACACTTATTAAAACAAATGGGACTCTGAGAATTTTACTCTTTGGAAAAAGTATAGCCTGAAATGCTTTTACCATTGAAGAATAAAGAATAAAAATAAAGAAACTTGGCACTCATCTCAAGAAATGAAAAGACAAAGAAGTACAGATACAGAAGGGATGAGTAAGTTCGGGAAGTGGTTCTCAAGGAAACAAAGAAGGTGGGGCAGATCGGGTTTACCAGCGTGTCAGAATAATCCCGCCATAAAAATTAACTGAGGCAGTTACAGCGTGAGAGGGCCATTTAAAATGATCTGATAAACGCTTGGTTTCTGTTATTTTTTTGTGATGTTAGAGCTCAAATGATGTGATTTCATGCCTCTTCTGGATAAATTAAAAGTGAGATAGAATATCTTTTGCCTTTTATGGAATCATATCACCATTTGGAATATTGCTTCTTTCAAAACCTGACTGCTACTCGATGTACCAGAAACCACTCTTTGCCTCACAGGTGTTGATGCTATTGTCACAGTATATTTATTTGGATACTCCTGACTTATTTGTTTTTTTTCTAAAAGAGTTCACTGTGCATTCAAAGCGTCAAAAACGTGCAGAAATTAATTTGTATGACACTAATCTTATTAAATGGTTCATCACAACGAGTAAAAAAGGATTTCAATCAAGATAAAGCAGTTCTTTTTTCTCTCAATATCTAATCGGAATAGCACGTTTCTACATTTTAGGATGTTTTTATATACCATATTTTTGACTACTTTAGATTCATATGTCAGTACTACAATATGGTCTAAATAGTAACACATTTCATTTGTAAATGTTGTGACTTGTGGGGACTGGAGTCCAAATTCTGATTTGTTCATTGGCTTGGAGGGTCTTTCTTCATGAAAGAGAATAATATATCTTCAGCAAATAATCTGTTTGCCAAAATATTGAAATATTTTTTCATGCAAATACTACACAAGGTTAGAAAGCTTTTTCTGAGAGCTCAGCGAGAGTCAAAAAACACTTCTAATACCTGCCACTCTTCCTACCAATTTCTCTCTCAAAGCATTTCTTTCTTTCTGATAGTATGTTGTTACAACATATATTTCATTTTTCCAATGTTATGCAAAGTATCAAAACATAGCAATGAAAGTCAATCTGTTTATGATACAATGTGATAATATACAATGTGTTTCTATTTTATTACTTTTTTAACTTCCAACATATTCATTTTAATTTAGGATAAACTCCCCAATAATATTTTAACCATACAAAAAATACTTTAACTGCACATGAGGAAAACATGTGGGCGAGCCCCTGAAGTCCGTAAGGGGGAACATCCCTAGCACCTCACAGCTCTGTTTGGGAGCCTTTCAATGACTCGTCCCTTCCTCTTCCCGTCCCTCAAAGTACATCATCAGACTTTTTAAATAGCAACCTCGCCTCACTTTTCTTGGTAGTTTTTCCCCTAAACACTATCATTTAATTCAGAATGGTTTTGAATTTTATATAAATGGGATCGTAAGGTAAATGAGTCTAAGTCTGTGTTCTTTAACTTTGTAATCCTGTATTGTTGTCTGCATCTATAGTCTCATTTTTATAGTACTTGATTTTGTGAATACAGCACAATTTATTCATGCAACTGTTTTATTAAGAATTATTGGGGTGCCATTCATCAGTAAAATCCAGTAAGTTCCAAGTGCGCAGTTAAGCAGTATGTTGTATATATTATCACGTTGTGTGTTCACCACCCATAGTTAGAGTTCCTTCTGTTACCACCTATCTGACGCCTAGTCCGCATTTAACTCCCACCTTCTCTCTGGTAACCACTAGTCCACTGTCCATGCGTCTGTTTGTTTGTCATGTTTGTCTGTTGCTTTTAGATTTGTATCCCACACATAAGTGATATCATGTGGTTTTCAACTTTTTCTGTATGGCTTATTTCACTTACCATGATAATCTCAAGGTCCACCCATGTTGTCACAAATGGCAGTATTTCATCTCTCCTTATGGCTGAGTAATATTCCATTGTATGTACGTACCACAGCTTCTTTATCCAGTCAGCTGTTGAGGACACTTCAGTTGCTTCCATGTCCTGGCCACTGTGAATAATATTGCTATGAACATGGATGCAAATACATCTTTTCAGATAGATGTTTTCACAAGTTTTTTGGGTAAATAGCCACTAAAGAGATGGCTGGATCATATGGTAGATCAATTCTTAGTTTTTTGAGGAACCTCCATACTGTTTTCCATAGTGGCTGTACCAATTTGCAGTCCTACCAGCAGTGTATGAGGGTTCCTATTTCTCTACATCCTCTCCAACACTTGTTATTGTGCTGTTGATGACAGCCATTCTAACAGGTGTGAGATGGTATCATTATAGTTTTGATTTTCATTTCTCTAATAGCTAGTGAAGTTGAGCATCCTTTCATATGTCTGCTGGCCATTTATATGTCTTCTTGGGAGACGTGTCTGTTCAGGTCCTCTGCCCATTTTTTAATTGGATTTTCTTTTCTTGTTGTTATTGCTTTTTAGTTTGATGTAGTCTCATTCATTTATTTTTGCTTTTACTCCTTTTGCCTTTGAGGTCAAATTCATAAAAATCCTCTTTAAGTCCAAGGTCCATGAGTTTAGCACCTGTGTTTTCTTCTATTCATTTTATTGTTTCAGGTCTTATATTCAGGTCCTTAATCCATTTTGAGTTAATTTTGGTGTGTGATGATAGACAACAGTATAGTTTCATTCTTTTGCAGGTGGCTTTCCAGTTTTCCCAGCACCATTTATTGAAGAGGTTTGCCTTTCTCCATTGTATGTCTGTTTTTCTGCAAAAACCATGCTATTTTGATTATTGTCACTTTGTAGTATAATTTGAAGTCAAGCAAAGTGATACCTCCAGACTCGTTCTTTTTTCTCAGGATGGCTTTGGCAATTCGAGGTCTTTTGTGCTTCGAAATCTGATGATTCTTTGTTCTGTTTCTTTAAAAAATGCCGATGGGATTTTGATGGGGACTGCATTAAATCTGTATAATGCTTTAGGTAATGTCATTTTAACTATGTTGATTCTTCCAATCCAAGAACATGGAATGGTTTTTCTTTTCCTATGTGTCGTCTTCAATTCCTTTTAATAGAGTCGTATAGTTTTCATTGTATAAGTCCTTCGCATGTTTTGTTAGGTTTGTTCCTAGGTATTTTATTTGTTTTGTTGCAAATGCAAAAGGAATTGTTTTTTTGTTTGTTTTCATTTCTTTTCCTGACAGTGCATTATTAGGGTATAGGAACGCTATGGATTTTTGAACGTTGATTTCGTATCCAGAAACTACTGCATTTGCTTATTGTTTCTAGTAGTGTTCTTGTGGAGTCTTTAGGGTTTTCTACATAGAGAATCATGTCATATGCAAATAGTGACAGTTTGGCTTCTTCGTTTCCTATTCAGATGCCTTTTATGTCTTTCTCTTGCCTGATGTTAGCTGAGTGTTTGTCATATGTGGCCTTTATTATGTTTAAGTACTGTCCTTCTACACCTGTTTTGTTAAGTTTGTTAAGTTTGATCATAAAATGATCATAAATGGGTGCTGTATCTTATCAAGGCTTTTTCTGCATCTATTGAAATAATCATATGATTTTATTTGTTTTGTTTATGTGGTGTATCACATTAATCGATTTGCTTAGGTTAAACCATCCCTGTGCCCCTAGGATGAAGCCCACTTGGTCATAATGTATATATAATCTTTTTAGTGTTGTATTCTATTTGCTAGTACTTTATTTAGGATTTTGCATCTGTGTTCATAGAAGATATTGGTCTGTAGTTTTCTTTTTTGTGTTATCTTTACCAGGTTCTAGTACCAGGGTAGTGTTGGTAAGTATTTCCTCTTCTTCGATTTTTTGTAAGAGTTTGAAAAGCATAGGCATTAAATCTTCTTTGAATGTTTGGTAGAATTCACTGGTGAAGCCATTTGGTCCTGGACTTTTGCTTTTTGGTAAATTTTTGATGATTGTTACAATTTCCATACTGCTGATCGCTCTATTTAGAGTTTCCCATTCTTCATGATTCTGTCTAGAAAGGTCGTATAATTCTAAGAACGTGTCCATTTCTTCTAGGTTATTAAATTTGGTGTCATGTAATTTTTCGTGGTATTCTCGTATGATCCTTTGTATTCCTGCAGTATCTGTCACAATTTCTCTTCCTTCATTCCTGATTTTGTTTGTGTCCTTTTTCTTTTTTCTTTAGTGAGTCTAGCCAGGGGTTTGTCAATTTTATTGATCTTCTCAAAGAACCAGCTCTTTGTTGTATTTATTTTTTCTATTGTCTTTCTGTTCTCTATTTCATTTAATTCTGCTCTAATTTTTATTATTTCCTTTCTTCTATTGATTTGAGGCTTCGCGTGTTCTTTTTCTAGTTTTTTAAGATGTAGTGTTAGGTTATTTGGGCTCGTTCTTATTTGAGATAGGCCTGAAGTGATGTGACCTTTCTTATTACTGCTTTTGCCCTGCCCCAAAAGTTTGATATCTTGTATTTTCTCGTTTGTTTCTATGTATCTCTTGATCGATTTACTTCTTCTAAGACACAGTCATTCTTCAATAGCATGTTGTTTAACCTCCGCATATTTGTGGTTCTTCTTGCTTTCTTTTTACAGTTGATCTCCAGCTTCAAAGCATTATGATCAGAGAATATGATTGGTTTGATTTCAGCCCTCTTATATTTGTTGAGGCTGTCTCTGTGTCCCAGTATGTGGTCGATCCTTGAGAATGTTCCATGTGCTCTAGAGACGAAAGCATAAGCAGCTGTTCTGGGATGAAGAGCTCTATAAATGTCGACTATGTACAATTGGTCTAATGTATCATTTAAGGATGTTATTTCCTTATTGATTTTCTGATTGGATGATCTATCCATATCCGACAGTGGGGTATTTAGGTCCCCTACTATGACAGTGTTTTGGTCAGTTTCTCCCTTTAGTTCTGTTGCTAATTGCTTTACATATTTAGGGGCTCCCTGATTGGAAGCATAGGTATTAATAAGTGTTATGTCTTCTTGATGTGTGGTTCTCTTTATCATTACGAAGAGTTTCTCTTTACCTTTTTTTTATCTTGAAGTCTACTTCATCAGCTATAAGTACAGCTACACTTGCTTTTCTCTAGATGCCATTTGCTTGAATTATCATTTCCTACCCTTGTACTTTGAGTCTCTATCTACCCTTGTAGCTGAGATGTGTCTCCCAAAGGCACCAAATGGCTGGGTTTTTTTTTTTTTTTATCTTATCTGCTGCTCTGTGCCTTTTTATTGAGGAATGCAGTCCATTTACATTTAGGGTGATTACTGAAATATGAGGTTTTCCTATAGCCATTTTATCTTTTGTTTTCTAATAGTTCTGTGTTTCCATTGTTTCCTTGGCCTTACGGTTCTGTCTGTCATTTTATCATTCAGCTCTTGATGGCAGTAACACATACTTGTTTTGGCTTTTACAAATGTGTCTCTGTGCCCTTGTGTATGAACTGCTCTTAGGGAGACAGTCCAGTTTTAGTGGTTTGGCAGCTAGCGAGTTTTCCATCTCAGAACACCTTTACATTCTTAAAAACTAATGAAGATCCCAACACCGTCGGTTGACGTGTATTATTTCTACTCTATTTGATATGGCATGTGACATTGATAATTAGAAATTAAAATGGGAACACTTACATTTTTATGTATTAATTCATTTACAAACAATAATACTAAGTCCATTACAGGTAAGCGCAAATAAGTTATTTTTATGAAAAGCATGCATGTTTTCCAAAGAAATAAAATACCGAGCAAATGGCACTGGTTTACATTTTTGCAAATCTGATCAGTGCCCTGCTCTCATGTCTGCACATACGCTTCCGCATTTAGTCTGCTGGAGTATCACACATCACGTAGCCTCTGATAACGTCTACAGTATGTGCATGAGCTATAGAGAATGAAAAAAGAAAATCACGTCTGAGCACAATGAAAACATTCAACTCACGGATCTTACGAAAGTGCCTCAGGAAGCCCAGCAATCCCAGGACCGTCGTGAACGGCTGTCGTGGTAGGCGACGGCCAGCTCTTCCGCAGAGCAGCTCTGTCGTTTCGCATTTGTGAGTCTGCCCGTGGCCTCGCATCCTTTCCAACAGATTTATTGATCTGTCTGATAAATTTAAGTCGGTCTGGTGCACTCATCAGTTATGACTTAATAACAACTTGATTACGATTTTATTCTAGGTATTTTACGGTTGGTATTTGACTCCTTTGGCATAAGAGTTGTTAAAAGATCCCCTGTGTGTAGCGACATCACAGAAGCAGCAGAGCAGAGAGTTCCAGAAATCAGTCCCCCTTCTGAAGCAGCCGTCACGCTGGGAAAAACTGACAAAATCAACTTCTTCGAAGTCTAGAATCTAATCAAAAACTTAGATAACCAGGGGTGTCTAATGAAGAATGAGGCTACTTGATTCTCGAAACTCAGCCCACCCACCACTGCCCGTCCCCCAGATCTGCATCAGCCGGGGCCCATGGTCCTGGGCAGCTGGCCAGTGCCGGGAGCGGAGCAACAGGAATCTTGTGTTCAGTCTGGAGGACTCTGCGAGTCCAGCAGAGCAGCTGACCTTCGCTCCACTACTCTTCTGAGCTGCTGCAGCTGCAGAACGCCGTGAAAGGCACGCACCACCAGAGCTTCCCAGAGCGAGGGAGGGCAGGCCGAGCCGGCAGCAGTCAGAGCCGAAGCGAGGGAAGGGGCAGCCTAGGGAGGAAATTCTTGGAGGGCTAAGGGCTTAAAGGGGCTACCGCGTACACCAGGGAATCTGGAGTGCCACGCACATGCCCAAGGACGGATGACCTCTCAACAGATCTGAGAGGATCCTAGGCTCGTGCAGACGGAAGGCGAAGGCTGGAGCAGAGTTGTAGACAAATGGGCTTTCGTGTCATGTGTAGGAATCTGTGGTCAAATGAAAGGTCATGATGAATTCCCTGTATTTTCTTTTACAAGTTTTATCTGTTAGTGCTTATTATTAGGTTGATGATTAATTTTGACTTCAAATATGTTAAAATATGCAAGTTAAAGAAAAAAGGTAGAAGGAAATATTTTAATATTATTTTATGAACACAGGATTTGTAAATATTCTGGAAAAAGGTAGGCAATTACACTCTATTCAAAATTAACTGATATTTTAGGTGTTGATCCTAAGAAATTTTAAGAAGTTAAATCAGCCTTATATTAAGATACCAGAAGAAGAAAAGAAGATCCTAGAATCTGTGTGTGGGCTTGGGTTCAACAGTCATATTATAGGGAGGAGCTATAATTATCTTGCATTTTAAGAAGCTTCTTTGCCCCCACCCCCCAAAAACGTTAAATACGTATTTTATCATATCCCAAGCAACAGAGCAAGTTCACCACCCAGAATCCTTTGCTATCAACCTGATCAGGACAGGCCTCGGAGAAAATCACAGACCGTGACCGGCCGAGAAGCCGTGCGGATGCACCACTCGCATTCACCTTCCCAACTCCTATGAGAAATCAAGCGTTGCTGAGTTGGGCTTTTCATCACCTTCCTTTGGAAATCCAATTAAAATAACTTCACATACACACCAAGATAATGATGCTCGGCCACTGCTCATGACTTCCTCATTAACACCCATCTTTCTTCTGGCCAATCATTCTTCTGGCAAATAGAAATAATGGCATATGAGCGTTCGATGCTGTTCACCAAAAGTCAGGTGTCGAATCTTACTGAAGCCAGGGGCATATGGTATTACAATAATTAATCTCATTTTTGTATAGTTTATTATATCACATCTCTTCTTACATTGCTTAATAAAATATAGACTTGGATATAATAAATCTAACATTTAAAAATGACAACACTGCAGGTTTTTATGATATGTTTTCTGGCATTATTTGAGTTTAAAGAAGTCGTAATGTCCTGGCTAACCAGAATACCATTGTCTTCAGAGGACAATATTTATGGAGTCCCCTAAGTAGGTGGATCACACGGTACCTGCTTTAATCGCATCTCCACTGATGGGAATTCTATGCTGAGTCAATGGCATATAATAATGGTATTAATAATTTAAGTAATATTTCTACTTCTAAGAAAAACTATAAAGAAAAGTGAGTCATACTTTTCATAGGCACATGTGGAAAAGGATCAGGGTTAGTTAGAAGCTATGCTAAATGTAATTTCACTGAAATAGATTTTATACTGATTAAAGCTAAGAAGCATGTAATACCATCCCGGACACACAGACTGCTCCGCTTACGTATTGTGAAGTGTTTTCAGAATAGAACAAACAAATGCCATTCTGTCCCCTCCTGGTTGCCATAATTACATTACAAAACCAAGATTCATTTGTAATCCTCATTAGTTTTAGGAGGAAATGGAATCGTGTCACTTAATGAAAATCTATGCCAAAATGTTCTGTGAAATTTAGTGTTGTTCTCAATTTTCAGGCACATAAGATGCTATAATTATCTAACAGTATAATGTTTCTCATACTCCAAAGTGCCAGAAAAAAATGTTTTATTACAAGAGAAAAGACAGATGGACTTTAACTAATCATCTTTATATTATTGAACTGGTCTTTCAAACACTTAACTTGGACGGAAGTCCTAAGAACCTCTGAGTTCAAGGTCATTACAGGGTCAAGAATCCAGAGCTTCTGAAAATTGAATCGAAGCTACACACTTTGAAAAACACGAAGTGAATGTCATCTGGAGGTATTGATTCAAACAGAAAATGCTATTTGAAGTTTACTTTTATGAGGTTGGCAGACGGGAAAGTATTTGGGGAAACTCCGCTGATGAAAGACAGAATGGGACACTGACCTTTCTCAGGCTGCAGTTCACACGCCTCGTTTCCCACGCTCTCCTGGCAGAAAGTCACGACATGCTCTGGATTTTCTGTCCTTTTTGTTTTTTTAATAAATTTATTGGGGTGACATTGGTTAATAAAATTGTATAGGTTTCAAGTGTAAGTTTGATAACACATCACGTCGCACTGTGTTCTGGATTACGTTGAGGGCTTGTCCTTCTCTTCCCGTTCCTGCAGTGGTGTCAGTCCCAGTCCGAGGAAGCGGCGGGTCCCCCGCTGCGGCCTCCAGTCTGGCACATCACGACAGCAGGAAACCTTGATGCGCATAGATGGTGATGGCAAGCGGCAGGATGTTGTGTGTTTGGTTATCGTCTTGTTTATTTGAGCTCTGCTGGGTAAGATGACTAAGTCAGGATTCAGAGGTTAGCAAGAGCGGTAGCTTGGGACTTTTCAGTCAGTTTCAGTACAAAGAAGCAGTACAAACAAAAGTCATCAGCTGGGCAAGGGGACAAGCATGTGAATGAACACAGCTCTTACGGTGAGCACAGGTTCAGAGAGGGGCCATCTTTGTCGGTCAGGCAGTTTGCTAGGAGTGAGATATCATTTAAGTCAATGCGGCTCAGTCACGGCCTTGCTGCCTTCCAAGCAGTTAAGAAGACTGAGGAGTAATGCTTTATGCCACCTACTGCTTACTGATTAATTGCAGGCCTGGCTGTGCAGAAATGAGGGGTATGTTGGGAACATATATAAAGGTAAACCGGAAGGCAGCTTCAATTCATATTTCTCTCTCATTGCCTTTATATATCCATTATTCTCCTTGATAAAAGCAACACAGAACCTATACCTATTAGACTGTTTGCCGAAGGTCACTATAAACCGCTTCCTATGAAGCAAAAGATAAACTCATGTTTACTATAAAGGGATATATTAACAGTCGAGAGCAAAATGAGGCATTCCATAGAGTAGTCACTAAATCTTAGGAAAGGGAATGTAAAACTTTCTAGAAATAACCTGAAACCTAACACCTGCTGTAACACCTCTACTCACACAGCTCTCATCTGTGCTATTATTAGGCTTCTAAGAGTTAAATTAGTTTCCAATTTCTGGATTGCTGGACCTCTGTTACACTGGGCATTCTGATCACTCCAGTCTACTTTAAATGTTCCCTTGGTTTCTGCCATATTTCATCTTCTCGTTCTTACACTTTTCTGATTATCCCTTCTCCATAGGGGATCTCTTCTAAAAGACCGCTATTTCCTCAGGATTCGCCAATGTGAAAGTTTATCTACTCTTCCTGGGTTTTTGTTTGTTTCATTAGCTGGCAGCATCCTCCAGTCAGGTGCCTGAAAGTTAGACTCTCGTTCTCATTTATGTCCCATATCTCACCAGGTCTGAGCTTTCTCAAAATTGTCCCTGTCCTCATCACCGTTGTCCCACAATAGCCTCCACCTGTTGCATTGCGGTGCTCAAAATTAACTTCTCTGTTGCTGCCAGAAATTCACTTCCTGGTGCCCGCCCATGTGACGAGGTGAGAGGCATCCTGGATGCAGGAACCTCTGTGAACGGCTTCCTTTCCTGTGCTCTGCCCCTTCTTGCACTGGACTCTGTGGCCATGCAAAGGTAGACTGTGAATTTCGACTCTAGCCCTACAGACAGACAAAACACACAACTCCAGGATTGTGCTTGTGCTGTCTCCTGGCGGGCTCATGTGTCTGGATTAATTTGTTCTTTCCTGTTTCCAGAAAAGACAATTCTTCCTGTAAAAATCTGGACTAGCTTCACTATTCCAGAAAACTACTTTGGTCCTAATAATGTGCCGAGGGTCTCATCTGGACGTACGTTACTTATTTTTGGACTCGCGCAGGGTGCTGTGATTGCCTTTTCCTAAAACTGCGCAGTAATTTTTGATCATGTTTGTCCTCTACGTCGGTGAATTCTTTCAGGTCGGGTGAAGTCAGGAAACGTGCCTTATTCAACTTTTGGGGTTTTTGTTGGTTGGTTGGTTTGTTTTGTTTTTGTGTAATGCAATAACTGGTGTGGGCTCATCAATTTAAAAAAAAATAGTTGAACAGAATGAACAAATACAAGCAATAGCATATCCGCATCCACCTATGTGCGTGCACACGCTTACAAGGCCTGCTCATCTGTAACTGGAAATTGACTAGAGCGTTCGGGCTGTTCTGAAGCAGTATTTATTAAACGGTACCAAGCTGTCTCTGGATTGCCCTTTAGCAGAGCCAGCGGAATTAAGTGTCTATATTTAGCATAGTGGCTTGAGAGCCTGTATGGAGCTACTTCAAACTCATTCTAAGTCATTTATTTTAACAGCTAGAGCATTTCTTTAAGCCTACCCTGCCTAAATGCTTGCCTCCAAAGCAATGCTGGCCCTGCCATAAGAATAATACACGTAACTCTTATCTCCCGAGTAGCAGTTATTAAACAAATAATTTACTTATATTTTTACACTTTTGACTGAATATTACCATAATAATAAGCACAGCCATTATTGGACATGTACATTAAAATATATACATATTGTTACTGAAATATATTTTGCAACTTTCAGACATCATTGCAACGCATGTATGTGTTATCTCCAATAGTAACTGATATTCATCACGCCATCAAAACCAAGTATAGGATTCTACATTCTGGAAATAATATTTCATGGTACCTTCTCACATGTTGAGATGCCAAAACAACCCATGTTATCAGGTGTCTATGAATAGATACTATAATATACAATTTATATTTTTCTACATGAAAATATGTCTGAAAACTCCATCTAGATTTTAGCCAAATTTTAACCCTATTTGGGGGCAGCAAAATTAAGGTAACAAATTAAAATGCTACTAGTTTTTTAAAAACAAGTGTTAGCGAAGAATTTGGTTTCTCAAAAAAGCTCGTATCAAGAGAAATAAACATCAATTCTCACAATACTTGCACTAGCCCCTAAAATGGCTCGCCTTGAGACCATACTGGAATGATGAAACAAATGTGGAAAATATTTTAACAGGAAAAAACTGAAAATAATCATGAAAGATAAAGAATAGCGTTAAATGTATAATCCAACCAGACTTCTCTTTAGCGATATATCTTTAAAATTATTTGTAAAGGTAATACATGTACCCTATTTAAAATTTTATAACAATAGTTATAAAATAACAAATAATATCAGTTGTCTAAGCACTGCTAAATATAAATTCCAAAAAATCCTGCTGCTTAGATATCATTTTTAACATGTTTAATCCTTTTTTGAGACTTTTTCCTCCATATTACATAACCGTCTTTTGATATTTCAGTTTTAGAAATTGTTAATTTTTTATTTTAAAAGATGAGAATTCTTCATCTATTATATCTAGTTCCACCCTGAACTTTCCTCTCTAACCCTCCCAATATACTCTTCATCACCACTTCCGTTAATAATATTCTGATTTTATAATTTGATTATGTAAATATTATAGCTGATACACAGAACACGGAGATTAAATTGCATTTTTAAATGACATTTGTTTTTCTAACCGAAGCAATATTGCATTTTTTTTTTTCATGTGACAACAGAATCCAAATTTTCCAACCTACTCTCATGTATCCAGCTGGGCTTTAAACCCACTGCACAGTCTGTTCCCTGGGGATCCTGGCTGGCAGGGACTTTAAAAAGAAAAACCTTGAACTTTGAAGGAAAGTGCTGCAGAGGCGGAAGTGCGCCTCTTGACGGCTGTTCACATGTCAACCTATGCAGCGAGCTCCCAGACCAAGAATGACACTTCCCGGACCCGAAAGTCCCCGTTTCCCCCACTCCTGGTCACTTTTCTCAGCATAACTTCCGACTTCTAACACAATAGATTAGTTTTATCTTTCGTACTTTTCATAAATGAAGAGTGAAGAAGAGCATACACTGTTTTTTGTCTGACGTTCAGCAGTCCGTCCCGGGGACACAGCCCGTGGGCTGATCGTTCTGCTGTCGGGCATTCGGGCAGCCTCCTGGTTTGGTTTGGCTTCGTTACAAGCAGTCAGTCCTGCTTAGCTTGCAATTGAGCATTTCTTGTTATTCTGTCTCTCGTGCTGTGACAATCCACAGCGATGGGGTCGGATGTGTGTGTGCGTACGTGCGTTCATTAATTACATGCAGCACACAAGAGGTTACATCAGTCTCAACACTGACACTTGCGGTACTCAAAAATACTCCGGTACAATTCGTCTGATAGTTTATACCCATTTCATTTCTTCTTTCTCTTTAAATTTCTATTATTTGGATTACTGGGCCTCTTGAAATAATTTTCTACATTTCTTATTCCTTTCACTGATATTCCATTGTTTTTTGTCTTCTCAGAAGATTTCCTTAATCATTTCATTCCTTTTTTGAATTTTTCATTCAAAAAATTTGAATTTATCATATTTTTATTCCCAAAAGCACTTTAGAATTCTAATGGTTTTTTTTTTTTCAGTAATTCCTGTGTGTTTCAATAATGTAACATCTTTTTTCTTTAAATACATGTATTTATTTTCTTTAAATATATAAAGGTAATATGTGTCTACTGTCTTTAAATATATATAATTTCACAGTATTTTTTCTTCTTTGTCCTTTTCTTGGGGACTTGATCTGTCATCATAGAGACGTTTTACAAATATCTGCGGTTCTTTACTTTCACATTCATATTTAACAATGAGGATCTAAGCTGTTGGGTCGGGGGTCTGTCCATCGCTGGGCGCGGAGCACATCATAGGAATGAAAAGACCTGTAGCGACTCTTTTTTTAAAGGTCCGTTTCTCCCAGCAGAGTTCTACTTTCCTTTCCTTTAACTGTGCGGCTAGCTGCGTCCTGAGGGGGACGGGTAGAGGGCTGGAGATCTTGTGGTCGGCACACTTTTACTTAAATCTTGTGTTTTCATCATGGCGTCCGCCATTACTCCATGTGATCTATCTCCTGCTTCCACAATTTTTTGAAATACGTGTATTTCCTTCTATTGTCTCTCATATTATTCTTTTTACATTTTTGGCTTATGCCTTTAAAAAAAATTCTCTTATTGCAGTTTTAGTGAAATTTCAGTAGAAAATGGAGATGGAGATAAAGTATATTTAACCCATCACATTAAACTATTCGATCTCATTACACTTCATTAACGTCCTTGCAAGTTAGAGAAAGTGTGAAAGCTTAATTATTTAGTTATATTTTATATCTTTCATTGATTTTTTTTTTTTTTATTCAGTCATTTAATAGTTATTTCTTGACTGGTTAGGTGTTATGCTGCGAAGTGTGTGACAGCTATTAGCCAAAGAGACATGACATCTCCCTCCAGGACCTGCTCAGGGGTCCCTGTGGAGTTCAGAAGAGGAGGCTATTCCCTGAAGAGGGGCCAGGTGAGGGAGCCAGGACCTCCATGCAGGGCAGAGAGAGAGAGAGAGAGACAGAGACAGAGAGACATCCTCCATGCAGGGCAGAGAGAGAGAGAGAGACAGAGAGATACAGAGAGATACAGAGAGAGAGAGAAAGAGAGTGTGAGAGAGAGAGAGAGAGTTTACACCTGATTGTTCCTTCTCCTCTTCGCCACCTACTGGGTGAGGGACACTAAGTTGACCAAGAGTCTTGCTCTTCCTGGGCGAGGAGACCAGGGTGCCTTGTCACCAGCTGTCTGCTGTCTACTGTCTACTTGTTAAATACCGTGGTTTCTGGGAATGGAACGTGTACTGTGAGGAAATGGATAAGAGCATGTAGTGAACATGAAGGTGGCTAATCCGATCTTAGATACCTGGCGGCTTCCTCAAGACACTGATGGTTAATTTATATCTGAAGGGTGAGTAAAATTAGGCACCGTTCATCTGGGAGCAAAAGGGAAACCCGGGAGAAAGAGCACTGCAAGCATCAGGAAAGGCGTAGAAGCGCAGGAGCGATGCTGGCAACTCGGATACACCGACGAGAAGCCGTGATGTGGTTCCTTTAAGGGAAAAGATGAGGAGGGAAGTACAGAAAGATAGCGTGTGAGAGACACACGTTCACACAGCTCCTGTCACGGTGTATTGTTACAGTTGTTCTATTTTGTCATTAGTTGTTGTTACCCTCTTACTATACCTAATTTATATATTAAACATTATCATAGGTATGTTTGGGAAAAAGCACAGTATATATAGGGCTTTGTACTAACTGGTTTCCAGCATCTACTGGGCGTCTTGGAACGTTATTCCTCAAAGATAATGAGAACAACTGTACATGACATCTTTTGAAATCTTATATTAACATATATAACATGAAATATTAATATTCTATAATTCTATAAGTAGAAATAAAAGGAAGTGTGTTGAGTGATGAAGAAACACACCCATGAGTTGCTATTCTAACTTAGTGTTAGAGCAATTTTCACAGGATAGATCTGGTAATCCAGTTTCACCATGCATCAGTGGTGTGAATTCAGGCAATGCAATGTTAAGAAATCAAAACAGAAATCAAACAACATCTAGTGTTTCTTAGAGAAACACCAACTACCACTAGAAGTGTTGACACCTCAAGAGAATGGTGATTGGCGGAAGCGCACTAGAAGTGTTCATTGAGGGAGAATATTTTCAAATACCTTGAGAAGTTGGCTAGAAATGTTGACACCTCAAGAGAATGGTGATTGGCGGAAGCCTAAATAAAAGATGAGCAGCAGTTTTCAAAAGGTTTGAGACATGTGGGAGCTAAAGAAACATCCACAACTTCTTTGAAGTCTATGATATTCAATTATGTTTTGTTTGGGTGTACAGATGTCGGCTGTGTCCGTGTCAATTGAATATTAGGAGGCTGCGTTTCACCTCATTCACATATGAGTTTATGTGTTGTGTATGAAACTACATGTGAGAATTTGAAGAATGCGTGGGCATCAACTTTCAACTTCTGCCAGTTATGGCTTTTGGTGTTTACTCCAATTATATGTTCCTCATAAAGAGAGAGGCTCCACATGTCATGTGGTTTACAATTTAACACAGAATAGTAATAATGGTAGGATTGTTCTGAGAAATGAATAAGATAAAACATGCAAAACACAAGACTCATAGTTGGGCCAAACACCTTTATTATGAAGTATTCATCTAACCAAGTGCAAGAAAAGGGAAACCTCCAGCAGCTCATGTGGTCTGTGGGCATCTCCCACCAACCCACGCGCCGTCCTCACGGTCCTCAAGATGGTCAGGTACTGAAGTGTTGACGTGCTGTCCCTGTTGGGGAACCTTCACGCTGGCCTATGACACTCTCTTGTGTGTTTTATATTCTCATATCTTTCTGGAAGTTGAAGGCGACTAGCAGACTTTCCTGAATGTTCCCTTTCATAGGCTAAATAGCTCCAGGTTTTTCAGACATACGACAGGCTTTACATTTCTCCGTCATTATTGTTTATAATCCTTTGGCACAGGCTATCAGGCACATCGAGCTACTCACTTGTACCCTTGTTCTGTTGTTAACCCCTTGCTAAGCTGCTCTGTGTTTAGTCCTTTGAACATACCAAGATTTTTCCACTTTCACGGCCTTTGTAATCTGTAAGATTTAGAATGCTCTTTGTCTCATCTGTCATGAGGCTGGCTTCTCATCATTTAAAACTTACCTTAAATGCTAACTGTTCACAGAGGTATTCGCTGATAGCTAACACCTGCCAGCCATTACTATTCATTGTGCAATCCTTTGTCTCTTAATAATTTCAGTAACATTATTTTCTATTGTCCTCTGCTTGTTTTTGTCTGCTTCCTCACAGATATGCCATGTTTGTATAAATGGAGGGTCCATAACCGCATTCAAAATTGTTGTTTCTCTAGTACTTCAATCAGTAACTAGTGCACAGTAGATGCTCAATGAATATTTGTTGAATGAGTTAACAGAATAAGTATGAGTGGGATCATTAAATGTTAATTTTTAACTCAATATGTTACGAATAATTTACTTAACCTTTTTTAATCAACGGAGCTATATGGTATATATAACAGTGCACCTACTATAAGCTGTAAATATGAATATAAGTAATCTGTTCTTTAGTTCTCTCATACTCATTATTCATCTGGTGCCTTTGAATCACTTAATTAACAAGAAAATATATATATTAATAATATATATATTATTTATATATAATAATATATATGTGTGTATGTGTGTATATATATATATAAATCTAGAATTACCCACCTAGATCAGTATCCAAGCTACTGGCCCCATAAACATTATGATTTCAGAATAGAAAAAATTATCAAAA
>NW_006439191.1:1965881-1973651 GCF_000325575.1 Pteropus alecto
TACATTAGAAGAAATACATGGTCCAGTCATTTGGGGTAGTGTCTGGTTTGTGATGCGCTATGCAGATATCAAAACAGAAAACTCCAGCCCGTCGTGTGTGTGATGTCTGTGGGAGTGCGAACGTGCCCATCAGGGGAAAACTGCTGGAGGGGAAGGAGGGGGCGGTGTGGACGCAGGAAATTGAAACCGAGCAGGCTGAGGTCAAGGTGAGCAGAGACTGGTGAAGGAACCGAGGAAACCGAAGCAACGCACAGGAGAACGGCAGAACGTGACCTCATCTCTGCGTTACTCTGCGGTCACTATCACCCCATCCCCGGCAAGATCCACTTAAAGTCCTACAGCCTGCTCCCCGACTCTGCCACGCAGGAGTCAGCCCCGGAGTTCAGACCCTCGCGCTGGTGTACCCTGTTGCTACTTGCACTTGGACCTGCATGCTCCGAGCCGCTGCACGTCACTCAGTCAACTCCCGTATTCAAACCTCAACATCTCTCGGCTCACCTCCGAGTGGTACCGTGCCCGTTTAACAGAGATCATCTCCATTCTGTGCTCAATGCATTTTAATTCAGTAATAGTGAATTTTTAAAGCCTCGAAACAGAATAACAACATGAAAATATTCATGACTACTCAAGAAAGAACTTTTTATCACCATTATTACGAAGACTTGGTCTTCGTAAGTCGTGACGGTTTGCATGTTCTTATAAGGGAATGCAATATGATTCCTTCAGAGAAAGATGTCGCGTCACACGCAGAATGAGACAGTAAGAACAATCTCCTAAGTGGAATGATGTTCGAAATTGTGTTGTGGTGATGTGAGCTCCAGTGTTCTCTGGAGCTATTCACGTAGGACCAAGGAATCCGAGGATGAAGATGATGAAGCTGTAGCTGCAGAGGGAACATGTCACCCTGAACGCAGTGGTTCAGAGTCGCCCAGACGCTCAGTCCAGTCGCAGCTGCTTCCTTCTGGCTGTGTGCACTATTTGAACGGGCAAAATGGTTTTGGTGCGAGGGGCCCTACTGCGGGGTTTAGTCCTGACCCTTCCGCCTCCTCTCACTGTCAACACGGGCAGACTCCCCAATGCCTCTGTGATGTTGGGATTAAGACAGTGCGGGACCAGTATGAAATGAGAAGATAAACAAATTATTTAAAAAATTTTATTGTAAGAGATAAATGCTTATTAATTAAAAAAAAAAAAGACGTGCAAAATAAAAGGTAACATTTTTCAGTCTTCCAACTCACTCCCATGCCACTTTTTGGAGGTGACCACTGTTTAGCAGTTTGCCATGTATTTTTCTAGAACTATCTATGCATTTACAGGTGCATTTACTTATGAACTCTATACAAAATAAATAGTATTATACATACATAACTTATTCTTTCCAACATTTGTTTAGAAGTCTACTGTAAGTATATACTATAATTAATCAGTACTTTACTGATGGGCATTTAAGTTATTTCCAGCATTCTTAAATACTACCATAATGAATATACTTGTACATTTTATGTACTCGTGTGAGCTTAATTGTAGAAATGTAAGGTTAGTCATACCAATTTATAATCCACCAGCATATAAGAGCTCCTATTCAAACTTTCAAAATACCGAGCATTATACTAATAATTATTCTTGAATTTGCATTTATTTCTTAAAAATATACACGTACTATACCTATAGACTTCATGAGGACACAGTTTAGTCATACGTAGCAATCTGCTGTGCCCTAATCAGTAAGCTAATGCGAAGCAGGGATCTCAAGTCTCATCTCACTTCAATTAGTTGCTTGGCATAAAACGTTGGCAATTCACTTACTAACTTTCGGCCTTAGTTTTTAATCTATACATGAAGATAATTTCTGGACATACAGAAATGCTATCAGGGTCAATTTCTGATTTTTAAGCCTAATACAAGAAAGGAATTATATAAATTTAAACAAGATGGCAAGTCAGCAAATAAAGCTTATCTCAACACTGGAATGTGTTTGGTTTTCCCATAAACTTCCGGTTTTCATGGTTGAATGTTAGTGATACCTGACTCTGTGAAGGTATTGTTTGTTCTGTCAAGCCCATCAATGCTCAGGTTCATATCCACCAGGTAATCCCGCATTTCTGCTCTTCTCTCCGTGCTCATCTTCTCCTTCAAAAACTTTCTGTAACATTCTTCTAGTATAGATTCTGATGGTTAAAATCAAAAGAAAACTCAGTTTACTTTTTTTTTTAATATGCTTGCTCATTCTCAATATTCAAAGACATTTTTGATTTAGAATTTTAGAAAAGTGGTGTTCTTTATTTCCCTTTTGGAATTTTATCAATGTCTTTCCATTGCTTTCCGACCTTTATCATTTCTGTTGAAAAGTGAGTCATCTGTTTTTTGGGGTTTTTTTGCTGCTGCTGCTGCTGTTTTCTGAGGGAGGATTTTATAATTTGATCAAAATGCGCCGTGGTAGAAACTTACATTATTGTTGGTTGCTATTGTATTTATGCTGCTTGAGGTTCTCTGAGCTTCTGGGGGATCTAATATGCTATTGAAACCATCTATCAAGCTCTTAGTATCAGGTATTATATTTTCCACTCTTAGAAAATCAATTGTTTTTTCTAGATTCTAAATTCTTGAAAATTTCCATACTTTTATGTATTTTTGTCATTTTGTTTTCTTGAACTTAGAAACTTAAACAGTGATAGTTAATATGTTATTCAGATCTTCATTTGGTTTGTTTTTCGGATAGATAGTCTAAACTAGAGAAAACAGAGTTATGGAATCATAAGGAAGAAACCCAGTTCTGGTGATAAAATCTTACACTTTAAATGAAGGTGCCCAAAGCATCATCACTATTTCTGGACTTTTCAGTTATGTGAGCAACAATATTTATTTTGGTTGCGCTGTTGTATCAACCGCGTAGCAGGATTAGGGGTAAACGGGTGCTGTACATAAAGGGAAGAAGGCCTCAAGGTACTCAAGTGAAAATGCTCGAGTGCAGTGGCATTTTCCACCCCAGGCTGAGGCGGCTTCGGGGCAGGACAAAAAGTATTTTAAGGAAATCGACTAGTGGTCCTGACAGCACAGGAGGAGTATGCGTTTCCCATCTTCCAGATATGATTTGTATGATTATTTCAAGTTCTTTTTCCTTAGAGACTAGTCAGTGTAATGAAAAAGGAGATATTTTCACAAGGTTATAGGACACAGAATGTCCCACTTTTCCTCTAAAAGGGAGATTTCACAAACTTGTGTTTACATTACAGGTAATTGACTCTAGACGCCTGGCTCAGATTCACTGTCATTCTCACAGAGTTAACAATTGTTTTGTCTTTCATTTCCTCTTGACTGTCTGCTCACCCAGTAAACAGGTCTGGCATCATGAATGCAGAGAGTATCATTTTCTCAGGAGAAGCTACTGTTATAGGTCACTCTGGCCCCTGCTGTGCCATTTTGGAGTTTAAATATGGCCATGGTGACCTTGGAAGTCTGTCAGTGTTCTGGAACTTAGAAAATGGCTCTAGTTCTTTGGCCATGGAAGATTTGGCATTCGGTTATTTCTTACTTATTTTTTTTACTGTTCAGGTGTTACATAAATATTTCACCAGGTTCTAAAGAAGGAATTTAGCCACAACTCATACTTGGCCAGAGTAGAAAAAGAAAATTATAGAAGGCAGACATGTGGCCTATAATTTCTAAGTTTACTAAGGTATTAATTGTTGGCCCCTTTTGTAAGTTTGTCACTAAGGGGAAGGAATCTATTTCTGCAGAAGCATTAACAAGAGGAGTTTGCATATTAGTTGGATTATGCTGCCACAGAGCACCTGGTGGAATGGACCTAATGTGAGCTTGAGTCCAAGAACTGCAGGCCTAAGTCACAGTTCTGGTACTCAGATTGAGCTAGTCCCTAAACCCACCTGTGTCCTTTCTCATCTCTGAGATGGGTGTTACAGTATGATCTAAGTGTATATTAGGCTTTAAGAAGGTCATTTGTTCTAGTCAGAATTTCATCCTTCAGAATGACTAGCCTTTGATTACGACACTTTGATTGGCCACACACCGAGGGCATTACTAAAAAGCTGTTATCTTTATTGGCGGTCAATGGCCGAGGCCTTTCTATGCAACACTGGGAATATTAACATTTAAATTTTCATTGGTGAAATTGGTGACTAGTTCATTTGCCTAATGAATGATATGCTGTGGATAAAATAAGCAGTATTCAAGATGTGTGGATTGACTAGCATTACTCCTTGCAGTTCCTTGTGCAGTAAGGCCTGTCGTATTCTATTGCAGTCTTGTGTCCAACTATTTGGTGGGAAAAATAGTGAGGGGATATATTTGTCTAAAAAGAAGGTAATAGAATCCTGCCTCTCGAATAAGATTGCATCTTTTTTTTTATTATTAAGTTTATTAGGGTAACATTGTTTAATACAATTATATAATTTTCAGGTGTACATTATAATTTGACATCTATATATTCTATTATGTGATTACCACCCAAAGTCCAGTTTCCTTCAGCTACCATATATTTGATCCCCTTTACCCACTTCACCCTCCCTCCCCCCAATATTTGACCTCTTTTATCCCCATCTAACTCTCCCCTCCTCCCCTACCCCCTACCCTCTGGTAACCACTAGTCCATTGTCTATGTACCTGAGTCTCTGTTTGTCCTGTTCATTTGTCGTTTTTAGGTTTCTATTCCACATATAAGTGATTTGTGAATTTCTACTTTTTCAGTCTAGCTTATTTTATTTAGCATGATTATCTCATGGTCCATCCATGTTGTTGCAAATGGCAGTATTTCATCTCTTCTTATGGCTGAGTAATAGTCTATTGTATATATGTACCACTGCATCTTCTTCTTCAGCAAAATTTTTGGTCAAGATATGTTGGGTTGCCTAGCAGGACAGATAGCTGGAAACTACTTTGTGTCTATTTACTGAGTGCCTGTGTAATAAATGAATGGATGTATGTGTTGCTGCCGACACTTTTACAAAAAAAAAAAAAAAAATAGTTTAAAGGTTGTGCTTATCCTGTTTTAGTTCAGTTAACAACGATGGTTATTCCAAAGTTAGTTATTTCATAGGGAGGGACTAAGTAAGGTCAAGCACTTAACATGGTGTAGATGTATATAAAATGCTAGCTCTGCTAATTAGAATTAGAAGACGAATGGCTCATGTTATGTGTGGGAAATGAAGTTGGATGGGCGAAAACTCAAGAAGGAAATTGAGATAAGTGATTTTTGCAAAGCATAACTTTAGAATAACTTGTTTAATGATTGGATTCATTTCACAACTTCCTGAGAATATCATCAGTGTGAAACTCCTAGAGTTGATCTGTCCATTTACCTGGGGTACTTCAGAATGCGGCAGACCTGGAGGCAGTTGTTAGGTGGGGTAGAACTTTCCTGGCTAATCCAACAGTCTCCTCCTCTGGTTGACTATGGGCTTGTCTCTTCAGTCTAACGAGGGAACAGGAAGAGCTAACTCTGGAGGAAAACTGACAACTGGAAAGAAGAAACCTTTTGATCTTCTCCTGTCTAGGCAAAGGGAGTAACTAACCTGAGGGGTTTGATTCTAGGAGAGTTTCATGGATAGTCTGAGTAGTGGAGGAGCCACTGAACGTTCTAAAGCCATATAGTTAATGATTCTTACTTTCTTCATACCGACCATACTGAGTAAACAGCTAGGCCAGAGTGTGTTTCCAAGAGCAGGGGTCTGGGTACTTTGCTCTTTTCTCTCATGAATACTATTACTCACTTGGTTATTGTTTAAGTCCATCCTGAAGTCTAGAAATAAGAGTAAAATCTGAAATTTGAGTTTAGAAACTAGATTTATATACACACACACACTCTTACAGAGTCCATAGCATTGAGAATTATTCCACAGAAAATTTACCACTAATAACATTGTATTTCACCAATTCTGAAGCATTTGAATATACACTAGAATATTTTATTTTCATAAAAATTCTGTAAGTTTGTATATATAATAAATATTTACATGAATGCTATCTATGTTGAATACTTCAATCTATATAGTAACAGAACAAGAATTTAAAATACAAATCATTTTTGACTATATTTTAAATTTAGAAAAGATGATAAAAATTTGTTTCCTTAATTTTCAAGCAGAAAAGAGCCCAGAACCAAATCTAGAAGCCTGGGCTATCACGTTTACTCTGGCCCCACCTCTCACGGCAAGACACCTGGTGGCTGAGCAGGAAGAGCAGCCAGATGGCCCTGTGGTCTCAACCCCCTCACAGGTTTGGCCCAGGCAATTTCTTTTCATGCCTCTAGAAGAATTAGAAAGATATTGTTATAGTGATTAAAATGGAATTTCTCTTTTGAATTAATGACTTTCATATATCTAGAAAACATGTATTTTTTTTTATCCTAAATTTTAGAAAGCTGGATTTAATGAAAGGCTTGCAGGAAGAGATCAATGGTGATTCAGAACTCATCGCCAGGACTCTACAGAGGTGTCTTCAGGAAGGCAGGAATAAACTGTAACAGATGTAGGATGATTTGAGACGAATTTGTGACACTCAACTCAAGGTAAATCAGTAACAGTTTAAAGGTTTGATTACACCAATCAGATATTATGTTTTATAGATGTCACAGGGTTTATCATGTTTCATATTACTTCTTTGCTGTGGAGGAATCAAGTGGCTATGACGGATAGGCCACAAACAATTGAGTGCACTGTGGACCTGGGGACACAATTTGTTCACTTATTCTCCAAGAACTTGACCCTGTGAAGAATTCTTTTCTAGAGAAGATACAGGAGACAGAAAAAGTGTTACAGACATGTCTGTACTGTGTAAACAGTGAAAAGTTAATTTTTTTTTAGAAACTTAGGACAATTATAAAGTAGAAAACTATTAATAATGTTAAAATAGTCAAGGAGAGCTAAAGTTATAGATTATTCTAAGTGTAAGATTTTTATTAAAGTTGTAACTGAGCTCCTGGAGTTTGTCTAGATCCCTCAATATAGGGTCCACTTCTCACTTTAACGGATTTGAGAGGTCTCCCCACTTATCACCACTGATACCCCAACTCAGTTGTAAGGCCTTTCCTAGACTCAGGTCGCCTGATCCTTTATTTCAAAAACAATAAAGACAATCCAAATAAGGAAAAACATATGACAGGATGTGGGGTGGGTCACCAGCTGGCTCTCAGGAGGGGGGGAGTCCACCACTCAAGTCTGAAACAATGTTTAAGCCTTTATATTTCTTTTCAAGAACATGAGAAAGTGGATTCTGGGATTAACACCCAAAATTACAGCCCACCTGGTATTTTTGCAAGGGGAAACGGTCAGTTCGTACTGGGAATGAGAAGGTAAGAAAAGGCCTTGTTGCAACACTAGAAGAAGTGAGTCTGTTAATAAAGCGGTATCTGAAGTGAGCCAACAAGATACAGTTCTCATAAGGCAATTACAGGTTTCATTACATGTCACTCTAACCTTAAGGCAGCCTGGATGCTTTCTTTGTAATAAGATGCAAGAATATCTGTTTCATATCATTGTCTGTGACTAAAAAAGGAAATGCCATCTTGTTAGAATGGTCTTAGATGTGAACTTTCACAAGAACCTTATTCATTAACTAGAGTTTAAATGGGTTTTTAGAGAAGTCTCCTTAGTTAGAAATGAGGTTTTTTTCTCTCTAGTTTGCAAGCAGCAGCCTACTACACTGACTACATGTTTTTTCCTGATTTTTATTGCAGCCTCAGTCATAATTCCAAGTCTCTCCCTCAGTGTTGTCTTTCTGTTCATTATAACAGCGTCTAATTCATTTTTTTAAAAA
>NW_006439191.1:1973676-1974349 GCF_000325575.1 Pteropus alecto
AGTGATTTCCTGACATGAAAAAGATACCCCTCTAAGAGACCACAGCCTGGCTCTCGGGTAGCTATTACAATTCAGGTTCCATGTGAACACTGACTATCAAGAATTTATTTTAAGCCAATTAAACTCAGCCCATAACAGTTTCTCTCCCCAGAATCAATAAAAGTAAAAATCTCTCATGCCTGGCAGGTTGCCCCGTATGTTATATAGGAAGTAACCATGCTGTCCAATGCACAATCTTGCTAACTTTTTAAATAAAACAGACTGAAAACCAAATTTATATGTTATCGGATTTGAAATTGCTATTTTTCAGTGTAAAGAATAGCCAATAAATGAATCGACTCTAATTTAGAAGACACAAATTAACTCCATGTCCAGCCAGATAGAGATGTCTAAAGGCCAGTAGATTTGCAATGAGGCCACGCTTCACCCATCAACTGGCCAGTTGGGGAAGGATGGCCTCAAACGATGGTGCCAAGTGCTCAGGAAGCAGGCTTGAGAGAGGGGCGCTGCCTTGAAATGTCTATTTGCAGGAATGTAAGGGGACAAAGTTAAGAGCTGACAGTAGGCCCTGTTCTAATTTCTAAGTGTTAATGCATTCAATCCATCATAGCACCGCTATGTTGCAGACACTATGATTAAGTGTATTTTTGGCATGAGAAAACTGAGGGAAAGA
>NW_006439191.1:1974512-2045607 GCF_000325575.1 Pteropus alecto
ATTAATCACCTCACGGAAGGTTAAGTGCTGAGTTAAGTGGCAGAACTGGGATTTGAACTGAAGGAGCTTGACTGGGGAGTCCACGCTCTCAACCTCCATGTTTTACTGCCATCTCACAATTAAAAAGTCAATAACTCTTGGCCTCTGAAATAAGAGACTAGAACTTAACATATTCTTTTATAAATACTACAAATTTTCTTAGAGAAAATTTATCCATCTACAATCTACTGTATTTTCCTCATTATAGATCTGACATCATCCCGAACAATGAACCTATGAATAAAGATTGAACAGTCCTTAAAAGCTTAACAGGTAATTATTAAAATTTTGTCTTCTACTTACAGAATGGATAAACTGGTATAGCCATACAATAGGACACTACTTTGGAATAAAAAACGAAAGCACTAATAATAACGCACACACCTCAAAAGCACCATTGTAAATTTAAAAAGTCAAACCCAAAAGGTGACATGCTGTTCAATTATATGACATTGCTGAAAAGGCAGAGCTTATAGGGAAATAAGGACACAGGTTTCTGGGGGCTATGGGACACAAGGGAAATTTGGGGGTGATAGGAATAATCTACATCTTGATTGTGATGATAGCTATTTGACTCTAAATTGTTGAGTCAAATCCATAAATCTAAAGGGAGTGAACTGTATATAAGCTTATCCCAAGAAACCCAACTTTTCAAATATAATTTTTGACTATATCCACTTATAAAAGTTTCCTTTGTAAAAACTCGTATTTGATACTGAGAATTTAGTTGGTTTACACAGATTATACTTCAGCTGACCAGGCACCGGAAGGGCACGGTGCCTGGAGATACAGCTGACCTCTCAGTTTCCTCACACAGCATCTCCTTGTTCACCACAACGACTCTAAGAATTACGGGTATAGTCATGGAACAAATAAGCCAGCAGGCATGTCTAAGAATAGAAATCATGGCCAAAGCTACATAAATAGACTATTCCCTAAAAGGAGTTATGGGCTCAAATACACAGTAAGACTATTATTAGACTAGGCACATTTAAGAAAGAAATTTTTATGTCAGTTTGGATAGGTCATTTTTAATCCACAGTAACAAAAACAACCAAACATAAAAAACAGAAAATCTTGGTAGCTTAAAATCACCCGGTTTTACAATGCTATATCCATCCTGCGTCGATAGGAAATCTCTTCTCATCCTGTCACTCGGAAATCTAGGCTAATGAAGGGAACCACCACCCCAAATATTTCTGGGTATGATGTCAGAGGGGAAAAGAGGAAGCACTAAAATAGGTTTTAATCTCCCAACCAGAAGTGACACATGCGACCAAAGCTCGCCTTCCCTTAACCAAAGAAAATCTTGGCCAACTCTAAATTCGAACTAGTGAAAAAGTTAAATTCTATCTAAAAAAAAAATTTAATAATTCAAAGCAAGTCAGTTGTTTTCTTAACCCAACTGTCTTCTTCATTATATGATTTATATACAGTTGAAATGCACCAATTTTAAATATACAAGTAAATGTTTTTGAAAAGTATATTAAACTTATAGCTACCATCACAAAACTCTATCTACCCCCTAAAACTCCTCTAGGGCCCCTTTGTTACTATATACAAAATTGTGCCAAAATTACATTAGTAACTCATGTAATATGTCTTTCAGTTATTTTTTTCAAAATTATTTTAGCAACTATACAATGTTCCTTTTAAATTCCCTATGAACAAATATATAAAGATTGCATTGATTCTACATCCTCTTATGTCATTTTGGACCTACCTGCTTTTTCTGGAAAGACTCATGTGATTTTTTCTCTATATTCTGTTAATAATATGAATTACAGTGATTTTCAAATATATAATCCATCTTGCATTATTAGGATAAAGTCCATTGGGTCCTAATATATTATCATGTTATATTTATATATTGCCTTTTTTTTTAAGGATATTTGTAGCTACTTTTTTCTCGTTAAGATCTCTTCCTGCATTTTGGATCAGAGGTATAGTGGGCTCAAAATGGGATGGAATAAATTCTCTCTCTTTTCTCCAAATGTTTATGCAGAGCTGGTATTATTTCTTTAATATGTGATTAAAATTAATGAGTGAAGCTATACAGATCTAGATTTGGTTCTGGGAAAGTTTTTGTTTACAAATTGGATTTAATATATAAGATGTTAAGAGCTGAATGGTATCCCCTAAGAATTTGTATGTTAAAGCTCTAACTACCAGTACACCTCAAACTGTGACAGTGTTCAGAGACAGAAACTTTAACGAGGTAACTAAGTTAAAATGAGCCCTTCAGACCTCATCTCACATGGCTGGTCTCCTTATATGAATAGGAGATTAGAACAGACAGAAGACCATGTGAAGACAGGAAGGCCTCACAAAAGAATCAACCTTGTAGCAGCCTTAGCAAACTAACACAGAGGCCTATTAAGATTTTCTATTTCTTTCTGTGTCAACTTGGTTCTTTATTTCGAGAGTTAGTCCATTTCATCTGAGTTGTCTACTTTATTGGCATATAGTTGCTCATAATAATCTCATTTTCCACTTAATTTCTCCATAATCTATGGGAATATCCCTTCTTTCATTCCTCATATTCATAATTTGTGTCATCTTTTTCCTCATCAGTTTGGCTATAGGTTTATCAATTTTAACTCTCTTTTTAAGAACCAGCTTTTAGTTTTATTTTTTCCCTTCTATGGATTTTGGGTTTGATTTGTTCTTGTTCCAACCTTTTAAGGTAAATGATTATCTCCTAACATAAGCATCTAAAGCTATAAATCTCTACCCAGACAATGTTTTAACGGTCTTCTATGGCTTTTTCATATGTTGTTTTCATTATCATTCAATTTCAAATATTTTCTAATGTACCTTTTGATACCTACTTTAAGCTATAGGTTGCTAAAAGCTGCTTTCTAAAGTGGGCTCTAATGGTCTATGGGGATTTGTTTAGCTAGTTGGAGCATGACTGGGGTCAGAACGGCAGGTTGGTTTCATCCTACTGTTTGAAGTCTTATTGATGTTGGCCTTGCTTAAATGCTCCATGAGATCAACAGAATGGATCTGGCCCCAGAGTAGCCTGTTCATGGGAACATTTACCAGAAAGACTAGACAGTACAGACATATAGACAGGGTGGTGAATATTATTGGAACGCCATGCTCCGTGGGTCTCACATTCCTACAAATCTTGTGAGCAAGTCACAAATTACCCCTTGTTTTGTACTAAGTTTTCAAGGATGTTTTAGTAGCAACTAACTTTGGAAGATAATGTGTCTTTTTCTGGAGTAAAAGGCAGATATCCTCACTGTTCACTGGAATAAAGAACAGTGTCACCTTCTGAGGCTAAGGTAGTCACGCTTATTTCCCATTATAAAAGGTTCAGCTTCCTTAAGATCCTCTCCTGTAAGACAACCTACTGTTCCACACAATCCTTTGCATTGCCTGGGGGAACTGAGAATCAGGAAACCAACAAAAAATACTTATACTCTGCTTAGTACTCTTGCTGCAAGTAATAAACTATCCTTTGTCTCAAAGCCAGTGGTCTTGCGTCTCCTGCCGGGTCCCTTGAGACTAAGGCAGGCTAACTACCATGTGAACATAAGAGTAGGTGAAATTTCATTCGGACCCTTCAGAGTTCTTGTCACCAAGCTTCTAGCAAACCAGCTTAATCTTTTAAAGACTTGAGTAGTCTCTCCTGTGTAAAGTTTAGCCCTGCTGCGAAGGTGGAAGTCCCTCACAGGTTCCCAAATGCCCGTGATGTCTAAAGAAGGTCTTGACTCTGACCGGCAAGAACAGGCAGATCCCAGGTACGTGCAGCTACGGCTTCCGCACACTTGTCTCTGCTTGGCCTTCAGGATTTCCTACACTGAGACGTGGTAGCTCCACTTTGCTGACTTTCAGAACTCTAAGTCCCAGTTTTCTAACCTGCAAGTTCTGCTGCTGTGACCGTCCTGAGCTGCCCTCTGTCCCCCACAGAGGGCAGCAAGACCGCGGGGCGTGAAGGCCAGTCCCACTACAGTTAAGTTGCTTACTAGCAGCACCTGCTCCCTCAATATTTGAGTTTCTGAGAGGGGTAGTCATTGTCTCCTTAAATCTATTCTGCAATCACTGAGCTATGTTTTCCATAAAGAATCTGCGTTTTCTAGTTTCGATTTTGTGTAGACTTTCCTTCCTCCAAATAAAAAACACAAGATACAATTTCCAACCTTTTTCATCCTTAACATAAACGTTTTCTCTTACTGTATGTTAAAGCTCACAAATTATGGTCTATATTAAATATCTAAGCATTCTTTTAAATACGAATAAGTCTTCCCTCTAAAACTAATAATTTGTTCCAGCTCTATGAATAATCCACATTCTATGCTCCACCAATAATTCCTTTATTTTCTTAAACAAAAATGAAAAAATACAAATTTAATTTAATGCTCTATTCAGTTTAGACACACTCTATTAAATTCAACATTTAATTTTCGCAGAAGTAGTGCTAAAGCTTATGCTTTCATTAATTTACCGAACACTTTCTCTCAATCCATGACATGGTACTGTCCATACATTATTAAGGAGAAAGCAGAATGCCTGGTTTCATCTGCAGTGAGCAAATAGAATGAGGAATACATTCTTCTTTACTCGGTTAAAAGAAAAAGAACTACCTCATTTGACTACAAATATATAACTTTGAACTCAGACCGAGGGAAGCACTCACCAGAAACCTAAATCCTGCTTGATAGGACAATGATAGTGAGTCTCTACACTACATTACTTGACAGAAAGTGTATTTAAATGGAAATACTTTGTCAGACTCTGTCATTATCAAAAGTCACTTGAGATTATCCTGTTGGAAATGATGATATCATTTTTCATAGCTATGTCTGTCTTGTTCCAAAATCTAAGTTTAAAACACATCCATTTGAGCCAGGGTGATGACAAAGGACTACAACCAATGTCGGTTGACAACGCTAATATTTTTTTCTACACATCAGATGACACCCCAGAGAAAAAAAGTCATCTGTGCCTCTACTTCAACCATATAAGCATGTTTTTCTTATGAGCAACTGCATTTTTAAAGTAAAATATAAATACTACCTGGGGTTTTAAAAATAATTCTGTGTCACTATTTATTCTATTTAGTTCCTGAAGGACAATCGCTGCACAAATAGAAATAATGAAAACAATATATCCAGTCCTTCGCTGCACTGGACAATCTTACTGAAGACAAAAAGGCATCAACCCTTCTGCTTTGTTACTTGGCAAATATACACCTAATGACGTGGAGCTATAGCAGAGAGCAGTTCCGAGCTTCTCTCTTGGCCCCTACCTGTCCTTATAACCAATTCAATGCTCTTCTGTAGCTGAGTTTAATCTATTTTACTGAAAAAGGGAAATAAAATATGCCCCCTTCTTTCCACCGCATATCCTCATAAGGTTCCATAGTGAAAATAAGAAGATCATGAATTGGAAGAATATTATCAAAATGTTCTTGATAATATTACAGATTTAATAGAGTCCCTATCAGAATTCCGATGGCATTTTTTTTTTTTTCACAGAAATAGAACAAACAATCCTAAAGTTGATACTATTACAGATTTGATACACTCCCTATCAGAATTCCAAGGGCATTTTTTTTTCACAGAAATAGAACAAACAATCCTAAAATTTGTATGGAACAACATAAGACCCTGAATAGCCGAAACAATCTTGAAAACAAAGAACAAAGTTGGAGGTATCACACTTCCTGATTTCAAACTATGTTACAAAGGTATTACAATCAAAACAGTATGGTAGTTGGCTTAAAAGAGAAATATAGATCAATGGAACAAAATAGAGAGCCTAGAAATAAACCCAGATATATACAGTCAATTAATTTTCAACAAAGCAAGCAAGATTATACAGTGGAGAAAACAAAGTCTCTTCAGTAAATGGTGTTAGGAAAAAGGAACAGCCACATGCGAAACAGTGAAACTGGACTGTCTTACGTCACATACAAAAAAACTCGAACGTAAAACCTAAAAACTTGAGAAGGGTTTGACACCAAAAACAAAGGAAACAAACAAAAAAATTAACAAATGGAACTGCATCAAACTAAAAAGCTTCTGCACAGCAAAGGATACCATCAACAAAATGAAAAAGATAACTCGTGGAATGGAAGAAAATGTTGGCAAATAGATATCTGATAAGGAAATAATATCCATAATGTACGAGAAATTCATAACTCAATAGCATAAATACAAATAACACAATTTAAAAATGGACAAAGTACCTACATAGACATTTTTCCAAACAAGAATCTAAATGGCCAACAGGTACATGGAAAAAAAGTCTTCAACATAACTAATCATCAGAGAAATGCAAATCAAAACCACAACGAGTTACCACCTCACACCTGTTAGGACATCTGTTATCAAAAAGACACCGAATTCTGGTAAGACTATAGAGAATGGGGAGCCGTACTGTGCTGCTGGCAGGAATGTGAACTGCTACGACCAGTACAAAAAAGACTCCGGAGTTCTCCCAGAAATTAAACACTGAACTAACACGTGATTCAGCAATCTAACTGCCAGCTATAGACACAGAAGGATCAACGCCATTGCCTTGAATACGTGCTCCCATGTTCACAATAACCAAGTGACGGATACAACTTAAGTACCTATTGAAGGATGGATGGATAAAGAAAATGTGATACATACACACAGTGGAATATTATTCGGCCTGAAAAAAGAAAATCTTTTCATTTGCAATGAAATGAAGGAAATTGGAAGGCATTATTCCAAGTGCAATAAGCCACATAAAGACAAATACTGTGTGGTATCACTTATATGTGCAATCTAAAAAAAAAAAAAATGAAGCTAAGGGCAGAGGAAATAGGGAGAGGCTGGTAAAAGGGTACGAACTGTCAGTTATAAGATGAATAAGGTATGAGAGTCTAAGGTATAACATGGTGATTATAGTTGATAACACTCTATTGTATAATTGAAATTGCTAAGAAAGTAGAACTTACACGTTCTCACTTAAAAGGTGAAAGAAAAGAGCGTTCCCTTCTCTCAGAACCACTGGGCCTCCTTTGCAGGTGTCTGCATCCCTGACTCTGCCTGGCCTTCCACTGCTGACCAACCTTTCTCCTGCACGACCGACACGGTTCTCCAGACAGCTTATTGCCATCAGATTAGCTTAGTTTCAAATCTAGCTTTGGCTGTGAAAGTCAGTCTGTTTCCTAAAGCTAATGTTGAATATGTCTTTATTCTGATCCATTACATATTGATTATGTAATTTAGCTTGCAGAGAGCAGCCTTCATTCCATGTTCTTGAGAGAGATCTCTTTTAAACATAACTGTAAATGTAACAGTTTATATTTAGCCGAAAGATAGAAAAAATAACTATTCACAACCTTTTTTTTTTTTTAACAGGGAAGTAGCCTTGGTAAAAAAAGAAAATGCACAAGGGGTCTAACGCCTTGTGACTGTGCGTGCACCTCGCGCCTGATTTGGGCGCTAGCGGTTAGGCAATGTACCCGGGTTCAGCACTGCCAAGTCCTGAAGCCTTGTTTAGACCCAACCTGATCTTGGGTGGAAGAAAGAATTAGTCTTAATTAGTAAAACATTTACTTCCCGAACATTTGTTTCTAAAAGGCTTCCTTTATAGAGATTTCTATTTTTTTTTTTTTTTTTTTTAGCTTACCGAAGTGGATTCAATTTTTTATATAAAAGCATTATTTCGAATGCTTGAAACAAACTTTTAGTGTACTGGAAAGAACCCAAACCCTGACAAGAAGGTCAGAGATCTGGATCACGATTCTAATCTGGCCATTCACTGTGTGCGGGAACATCGTCCAAACCCCTGGTGGCTGAAATGTGTTCTTAATAAGTAAAATGAGAAAATTCTACCAGATGGCATCTAAATTTATTCTAATTACTATACAAAATGGGCCTCAGGTTGAAACCCGTGGAAAGCCTTTTTAAAAAGTAAGAAGAGTAATCATTTATATGAAGAGAAAAGTGATTAACCACTGCACCTTTATTCACCTAGTAATTCACTCATTATTAAAATATTTATTAAAAATCTATTAAAGCTAGAAAACCTTTCTGATGAAATGTCCTTCTATGGGCCGGTGATCAGTGCACACACGTTGCCCCACATCTCCATGCTCTACCCCCACATTTCAGTCTTTCTGGTTCTCATTTCTTTAGCTGCTCAGTCCCTCAATGTGACTAACAGTTACATGTTAAGAGGTAATCAGAATAAAAGTAAAATAAAGTTCATATTTACTTTAAAACGCCCTATGCTAATAGTGAGTGCGGAAATACATTCATTGCAGAAAGAGTTTTCAAATACAATGGCATTTAAGCAACTGCCTAACCATCTGAAAAAAAAAATACGTCTTGACCTTTACCACACATAACTTAAAAAATTATCTTAACATGGACCATAGATATAGATTGTACAAGTTTATAAAACACAGGAAACGAGAGCAAAATTTTGCAGCCTTGGAGGTTACCAAAGAAAGATATTTTAGATATGACACACACAAAAATAATCCATGAAAGAAACACATTACAGTTTTGGTCTTCTTTACATACTGCTAAAAAAATAAAACGTAAGCCACTGTCAGGGAGAAAATATTCCATACATATCAATCGAAAGGGTTTTATCCGGAAAATATAAAATCTTGCAAATCAATAAGATGGCAAACATCCAAGTAAAAAAGAGCGAAACATTTCAACAGACGCTTTGTAAAATAAGATGAAGTGACTAAAAGAATATAAAAAGATGTTCAAAACTATAACAGAATTGCTAATTAAAACACAATATGATATCACTACGCACTAGACAGGCTAAAATTTACAAGACAGACAAATACCAAGTGTTGGTAAAGATACAGGGCAACAATGACTTCCTACACGGCTGGTGACAATGTACAACTGTAAAACCACTCTGGAAAACAGCTCAGTGGTGTCTTATAAAGTGGAATATGCACTCACCCTTTGATCCAGCCATTCTAAGTCCTAGGTATTTACACACACAGAAAAAGAAAAATCTATCTCCATACATCCTTGGATACCAATGTTCATAAAAGTCTTATTGATGAGCATTCAAAACTGAAAGCAACTCAGATACCCATCGACAGGTGCATGGATGAACAGCCTGTGCTACATAGCCATACACTGGAATATCACTTAGCAACAAAAAAGAACTGCTGGTGCACACAGCATGAATGAATCTCTAAAATATCAACCTACGTGAAAGAAGTCAGATATGAAGAGCAAAGACCGCGACTCCATTGATACGGAATGCAAAGAAAGGCAATATGATCAGCTGTGATAGACTACAGATCAGTGGTTGCTTAAAGCCACAGATTAGGGATGAAGATTAACTGGGAAGGGACACAAGTAAACCTGTTAAAGTGATCAAAATGTTCTAGATCCCGAATGAAATAATGATTATGTGGTGTATCCCTTTGTCAGAGCCCATCAAAATCTATAGTAGAAATGAATGGAGTTTATTTTATCTACATTATACATGAAAGCATTGGCATTTTAAAAACTAATTTATCTCAACTAGAAAGAAACTCCACCTGATTCAGACACAAGTTAACGTGAGGAGGAGATACATCAGAGGCAAGATCAGCTTTCTCTTTTGGAACTTGATCTTGGCCCTGAACCTCAAGTTTTTTCTTTGATCATTTACTCACCACAGATTCTACACATCTTTCAATAAAGAAATTCTGCCCAGAAATCAATTTAAGAACTTGCCGTTTGAAATGACTGAAAACCCTCTAGAGACAAGTTAAAAAGTGATGTACATATCAGTGGTAAACATAAAATGTATTGCATAATCTTAGAATAATTTTGTCATCGTATATAAAATTTATTAGATAAGTTACATTTTGACACCCTTATGGATACTGCTACAGAACTATCACCAAATGACTAGAGTAAGAGCAATAATTTAGGACACCGAACCTTTAAGGTATAGCAATTCTGAGTACATTAATAAGCCTCGTCTTATGTATTATCAAAGCACTCTTCAGCACATCACTCTAGCCTTGTTCTATAATGTAGCAGACTCTATTATTTAAACATGGTAATAATGCATGAGCTCTTTTCATATCATATCCGATGATGGGTAGCATAGACACAGTGAAATATTTAATATACTGAACTAGTACATCAATTTTCTATTGCTCTATAACGAAAGTCCCAAAATATATAGGCTGAAAAATAACCACCAATCTATTTGGGCGCAATTCTGTGGGTCAGCAGTTTGGGCCAGGCTCAACCGGGCGGATGTCTCAGCAGGGGCCCCCGTGTGGCTGCAATCACCTGACAGCCCAGCTGCAGCTGGATGGCCTACAACGGCTTCACACGGGATCTCCCACCTTCACAGAGGCTAGGCTGGTGTCTTCACCTGGTGTTGACAGAGTTCCCCAAGAATGACAGCAGAAGCCACAAGGTCTTTTGAAACCTAGGCTTAGAATGCCTATAATACCACTTCCGCTCTAATCTACTGGCCAAAGCAAGTGACAGGGGCAGCGAAGATTAATGGGGGTGGAAAAATAGACTATCTCTTGATGGGTAGACAAAGTACTTGGCAAAGGGGTGTAGAGAGATGGGAGGAATTTCTGGCCGTTTTATGCACTCACACAAATATGAATAGTGAAAGATGAAAATTTTTAAAGCAACTTTGAACCCAGTCGCAGGTAGTTATCTCCTGCCCTGCCCTAGACTGACCACGTCTCGTACCCAGTTCTCTTGCTCTCTCTCTCCTAGAATTAGTAAAAGGACATTCAGATTTCGGACCCAAACACGATATCATCATAATTCATAAACTTTCCTCCTTCTGGAAATTATATAAAATTACAAGAAGAATTTTAAATTCCACACACACCAATTTCGGGCGGATTTAAACTTCTGACTTCAAAATACAGGAAGGAGCAGGACAGCACATCTTATTGGGCAACTCCAAGGGCAAGGAGGCTCAGGGGATCACTGAGTGGACCACGGACAGGCGATTTCAAAAGGTGACAACAAATATACGCTTCTGGACTATGAGGGGGCTACCCTGGAGAATGGGGGCTATAATCTTCAATAGAGGAAGAAAAAAAATAAGAATGTTTTATAAATAATTTTTCATTTCATTTCAAGATCTACGCTGATCTTACTAGCCTCTGTTCTCCTACTACAAAGTGAAAAGCCTTACATTTGTTTTGTTAGCAATATGCAAGAACAAAACAATTTGGGGCAAAAAAACCCTTATGATTATATATAAACATGGTATTATATATAAACATGGATTGTCTGATATTTCACAGAGATTCGATTTTACACCAGCAGGTAGATGCAAATGAGTATAGGCGGCTCCTCACTTGCCCTGGGGCACGTCTATGCTTCTGCGTGTGCCACTCTATCACAGAATGAGAATGTGTGTAAACAATGGAATTAGTCAGAGATACGGAAATTTTACTGGTACTTTCCTAATTTTAAAAGAGAAAACCATCCTTAATATTTTAATGATCAAAACAGGCATATGTAATCATACTCTAAGAATATGTTAAAGAATTCACTAGTGCCACAGAAGAAATCTTAAAATCTTTATCCAGACTTCACAGAATTGTCAGATGTCCTGCATGCTTCTTGAATGGTCACCTGACAGACATCACTGACTACTGACAAATACCAGCATTAGGACGGGAGGCGGAGTCCTCGGAGATGAGATCTGTGCTCTTCAAGAGGAGAGCAGCTCACTGTCCTCCCTCCATGCGAGGACTCGAGGAAGCAAGGAGGAAGCGTCAGCCGTCTGCACCTGGGAGGTCCTCACCACAACCCCACCGTGCTGGCCTCCCGAGCTCGGACTCCCAGCCTCCAGAACTGTGAGCAATACATGCCTGTGGTCTCTAAGCCACTCGGCCTGTGGTGCTTTGTCACAGAAGCCTGAACTAACCCAAGAAACACCAGGTGGTGCCACGGGGACAGGGGCGCATGCCCCTGACTTCTCAGCATACGAGAAACTGATCTTTTCTCTCACTGAAGTCATAGCATCTAGGTTCAAGATTTAAAAGAACAGAAAGGAAGAACACGCCCTTCAGCCTGCTTTGCTTCTGCACTGCCAAAGTCTGAATGAATCCCTCCTCCTTTCCCTGGACGCTGCCTTTTCCTCCTCAGAGACTTAGCTGAGCTGAGCCTTCACCAGTCTGGTTTTCATTTGTATTTTTAATCTAGGATCACAACTACTTTGGCCCAACTAGAATCATTTAAAAACAAAGAGCCACCTGATACGTCAGCTAATTCATTAACGTACACAGAAATAATAATCAACTAATTTAATGATGAATGTGACGAAAATAGAAAAAAAAGAATTGTATAGTTCATCTATTGTTTATACTTGTAAATATAAAGGACAAAATATAGTGTAGTCTTATAAGGATAAATTTATACAGTTAAAATTATTGATAGAATTATAAGCCTCTTTGATACTTAGAAATATTAAGCTAGACAGTTCAGTCTTTCATTTCACCTTAAAGATGCTGCTCATTATTATACAAAAAACAAATATTCATTGCTATATATAACTACACAATTCTAGATATTATAGGTTTAAATAGAGATTATTTTACCAGGTGTTCAAATTTAGGTATGATTTTTTCTCTTTTGCTATCCAGACATGAACATATAACGTTTAGCTTTTAAAAAACTTATCTAGAGGACAAGTGGACATCCAAATGGAGAAAAATGAATTAAGATACAGACCTTACACCCCTCGCAAAAATCAACTCAAACTGGATTACAGGTCTAAATGTAAAACATAAAACTACAGAACTCCTAGAAGACGACATAGAAAAAAACCTAAATGATCTTGCGTGCGGCAATGACTTTTTAGACACAACATCAAAGGTGGTGATGATAGAAACATGATAGAAATCACTGATAAGCTGGACTTCATTAAAATTAAAAACATCTGCTCTGTGAAAGACAATGCCAAGAGAATGAGAAGACAAGCCTGGACTTGGAGAAAGATTTGCAAAAGACACATCTGATATTTTGTTATCCAAACTACAATAAAGACTGTTATCCAAAATATACAAAGAACTCTTAAAATTCAACAATAAGAGAACAAAGAACCTCATTAAAAATGGCCCGAATACCTTAACAGACACCTCACCACGAAAGATATACAGATGGCAAATAAGCACCTGAAAAGAGACACCATATCATATGTCATCAGGGAGATGCAAATTCAAAGAGCAATGAGATACCACTACACGCCTGTTAGAATGGCCAAAATCTGGACACTGACAACACCAAACGCTGGTGAAGACATGGAGCAGCAGGACCTCTCATTCGTTGCTGGTAGAAACGCAAAATGGTGCAGCCACTGTGGAAGGCAGTTTGGCAGTTTCTTACAAAACGAAACATACTGTTTTTTCTTTTTTCTTTTTTTTTTTTGTGGGATGGGTAATAGTGTTGACATATAATTCGCATACCATACAATTCACTCATTTAAAGTATACAATCCAGTGGTATATTTGTATCTTCACAGGGTTATTCAACTATTAACACAGTTGATTTTTAGAACATTTCATCGCCCCGAAAAGAAAACTAATCATATTCTTAAGACAAGATCCCAGGAACTATGCTCCTTGGTGTTTACCCTAAGGAGTTAAAAACTTACATCCAAACAAAACCTGTACATGAATGTGTATAGCAGCTTATTCATAACTGTCAAAACTTGGAAGCAATCAAGATGTCCTTTACAGGTGAATGGATATATCAGCCATGGTACATCCAGGCAATAGAATATTATTCAGTACCAAAACGAAACAAGCTATCAAGCCATGAAAAGACATGGAAGAAACTTACATGCATGTTACCAAGTGAAAGATGCCAAGATGACAAGGCCACATACTGTACGATTCCAACTACATGACATTCTGGAAAAGGCAACTCTTATGGAGTCAGTGGTTTCCAGAGGTTAGGGGGATGAATATCCAGAGGATTCTACAGCAGTGAAAATGCTTTGAATGATTCCATAATGGTGGATACACGTCATTATACGTTTGTCAAAACCCACAGAATGTGCAACACCAACAAGAGTGAACCCTAAGGTAAGCTATGGACTCTTGGTGATGACAATGGGTCCTGTAGGTTCGTCAGTTGTAACAAGGTGACACTTTGTTGTGTGGGGCCACGGGAAATCTCTATAACTTGCCTTCAGTTTTCCTGTGAACCTTAAAATGCTCTAAAAATTAACATTTTAAAAATGTGACTAGTATGGGTTTTGGAGGTAGATTTGCTTTTCTCTCATAGGTAAGTCCCTATGAAGCTGACACCAGCCTGAGGCTGCAGACCCCACCTTATCCTCAATCCACTCTGAAATGTTTGCCTTTTGTTAACTATTCTCCATTAAAAGGCCACACAATCCAGAGGCCTTACTAAAACAGGCCAAGATTTCATGGCAGCATGTTAATTCCTTTCTCTTTCATGTAACTGAAAAGGTATACTGAGGTGGTAGATTAAAGACAAAAATTATCAGAAAACTCAATATGAGAATAGTTAAATAAAACTGTAAATTCCCAGCTTAGTGAAAATTGGGTGGTTGTCTAAATGCTACTATAAACTAATAGTCCATTCTGTATTCCAAATATTCTTATTATGAATATTAAGCAACTTTTTATAATGTAAAACACTATTTTAGGTGACATACACACATATATGTACATATCCATCTCATAGCACAGAAAACTATACCTAGTGGATAAATTAGAGGTATTATAAAGCATCCCTTTATGTCACCAAAAAAGACAGGCAGGCAGAAAATATTTCATTTCGAGGAGATATTGCCCTCCATTTTGAGTTTCTGTGTTCTGAGATCATCTGATTATGCAAGTTCATTTCAAATTGTTATTTGATGAAGACAAGCGTTTATAAGGTGCTGCTCCTGGCATTCAGATTTTAATGAGGTAGAAGCTGTGTCATGGTGAGAACTGAGTCGTGGTTGTAGGCTCAGCTCAGATGAGGAATCCACAGATAAGATGGGGACCTGAAACCATCTTGGCCTGTCAGGAAGGTCACAGGTGTGATATCGTAAAAGAAAGCTGAGATTTAAAGAAGATTTAAAGAAATCAGAAATTCAAATTAGAATTGAAAGCTGTCAACAAGAAGCTGCATTAGGAAGTTGGGGAACTCAAACTTCCTGTTCAAAGTACCTGCTTGACAATTTTGCATTTTTAAGCAAGGTATCTTGTTATCAACTTAACAGTCCACGTTTAAAAATATATACTCAAGATTTACACAGAGCAAGCAAACAAGAAACATTAGAATAATAGATCACTCAGTTTTCACAGTGACAACAGAGTAGACTGGTTTTAAGACAACAGAAGGGAGTAAAATAAGCTATTTTTACTATAAAAATTAAACATGAACAGAATACAAATGTGAAGTAGGACAAGCTGGTACAAATGAAGAGAAAAAGTCTCGTTTGTTGGCAGGACTGAGGTCCACCGTTACTGTTCCACGTGACCCGCTGTTGCCCCAGAACCATCTGTACTCACAGGGGCCTGTCCCCGGCCCCTCCTGATTCCGGGTCAGAATCTCTGCCAGTGACCAATGTCCGGCAGCTTTAAAATACGATTCGGTATTTGGTAAGGCCATACTCTGCCTACGTTACTCTTAGTTTTCAGAATTTTTCTGCTATTGTTACTAATAGATTTCTTTCCTTTTTTTTTAAATTTTCCTTTTTATTCCCTGCCCCCACCCCATTTCCACCCCTGACCTATAGATGTTGCTGTAGGCTTGGCACGCCTGGAGCCTGGCGCACCCAGGGTATGGTCCACGGCTCCACCTGGGGCGCGAACCCAGGACCGTCTGTGTGTAAAGCAGACGTGCTAACCACTATGCTATGGAGCCACCCCATTTTAAACCTAATAAAAATGAAAATAAAGTTCAACTAGAAATCTATCTGGAAATGTTACTGACATCATATTGACATTATAGACTTCATTCAATATCACAATCTTTACATGGAATATTTAGTATTATGAAGATATATATTCTCCCCTAAATTAATAAACTTGTGGGGGTAGGAGGAAAGCTATCTGTGAGGAATGGGTTATGAAACCCGTCCGTACACACTTACTATAATAAAAACATTCCAATGAGAAAATATTTTGGCTTCTTCAGATAAAAATATATGACCTTGAAGAAACTTTCTTTAGCAGGGTCCTCAACATTCCAAAATCCTATAACCAGAAACTAATATTTTCAGAACCAGCATATCTTAAAGGGCAGTGAATTACTTGATCTCACAATCTGAGCATTAGAAGGTGGCATCATAAACGCCCCCGTGCCTCACATTAAAATCTGTTAGGTAGAACAAAAAGAGTTATATCCTGTCTTTGCATTGCATTTGATGATGTGAGGCTTAAAACACAGGATGTGTCAATGTATTAGCATAAAGAGAAAAAGCCAGACTCTATAACAAGTTGGAACAACCAAAAACAGGTTTAGAAATAAAAGTGAATGCCTGATCACTGCAAGTCCTCTCTGCCATGACTTCTACTGTGACATTCAGGTAAAAACCCACACAGCGAAATGTTAGAATAGCTCTGGAATTGAGATCAGAAAATCCGTTTCATGTTCTACTCAGCAAGTAAACCGACCTCTGCGAACCTCGTCAATAACGGACGATCGTGCCTCCCGAAGTCCTCGTCGACCTCACGAGATTACCTGTTGACCCTGCACCATAAAACAGAAAGCATCACACTAACTATAAAACCACCCCAATTTCTTATTAGTTCGGCAGAGTAGGGGTTCGGTCAAAATTATGCGGACCGTTTCTCTGGAGCGTCGCTGTTGGCGGGAGAGGCCGGCTGACGTCGGCACATACAGGCCTGGAGCCCACGCTCCTCGGCCTCGGCCCAGGGCCCTGGGCGCCAGCCTCGCCTTCCCGGGGCCCGTCGCCCGCTGGCCGCAGCGCAGAAGCCACTGCCCGGCCTCTGTTTTTCAGCATACTTCTCCTTTCTTTAAACATCAGCCGTCATTGCTAACCCCGCTACAAGAACCGCCAAAAAGGAGTGGAGTGATGTGAGCAGTTTAATTACAAGTTTGGAAAGCCTCTTTAGCTAGGCACATCACATCCAGTTGTCATCTTTGTCATTTGCGTCACTTAAAAAGAATTATCAGTCTAGCCATGGCCACTAAAATACGTGCCTCAACTAAACTGTCTCACGTACCGTTTGCCTACGTGTTAACAGTTAACATATACAATCCATGCCATGTGGGATTTGAGACCCGATTAAAGACAAATGCAATTTCTTTATCAAGAAAGGGTAAAATAGTTCATTTGCCTTCATCAGAATCAAGCATGTATGACGAGCTGAGGCCAATCATAGCTGCTCAGGGGGTTGATGAAATATATTTCTTCCCACCTCGAATTGTTTGTTTTTCCGCTCATTAGGAAGCTCTCGGGAACACTGCGTGCTCACTGGCTGCACTTAATTTGAGGCAGGGAATTAACGCCTAACATTTCTTCAAGGCTGAGTAAAGCAAATCACACAGCACTCCCCGCACGCCTTCTGCTCATGTGGCCCACCTAAAAGGCACTTCTGCTTGTCAGCCCAGGGCGCTCTGCTGAGAACAACGGACAAGGACACTGTGGGAAGATGGATCCAGGTCTCGCAGCTTCCGCCATGAGGTGAGACCCCCGAGAAAAGCAGCACAGCATGTCAGCATAATATTTCTACTAAAAAACAGGCTGTGGAGAAGGGTGAGTTAAATGATCACGAGCTTAGAAACGGTGAATGGAAAGCCACAGGATGACTACGAAAAATGGCCCAAATCGAGAGTTCAAAACAAACAGCTTCCTGTGTACCAATTTGCTCATCTATAAGCTGAGAGAAAAACATTCAACACTCACATGGCTTCTCTTAGAAAACCGGCCCTTATGAACTCTAGATAAATATCATTCCAATTCTTACTGTAACAAGTATTCTAATCAAATGTGAGATAATACGCAGATATTATAAACAGAAGTTGATGTTGAAATTTTTTGACTTATCCTCATGAATTTTAAAGTTTTTGTTGGCTTCGATTTTTGTTTTTAACATTTAAATAGACCTGGTTAAACTTATGTTAGCAAGCTCATTTTCATAGTATACGATAGCAGTTTGTTCTAGAAAAGTAATGGAAGCTATTATCAAATAAAAATTAATTGACTGAGATAATCAAGAATTCAAGGAAGCCTTATCAAAGCAATAGTACTGTAAAATTAAACAGCCATAGCCTTTAATTAATCAACTCTCCAAAAGAATTAATGTAGTTAGAAGCAAACAGTTCTAGCCACCAATAGAATATCCTTACATCCTCTCGTGTAAAGAAAACAAAAAGCATATGAAGATCGTCAAATCAGAAAAAGATATAGCTATACCACAAGCAGATACACTGAAGGATCAAGAAGTGACAAATGACAGAGAAGAAATGTACAGAACTGTAACATGAAAACCCAGTCATTAAAAAAGCACACCATTTGATGCAATTCAACATAACTCTGCATTCTTGATTAAACTCCAATAATTATGTCATAATTATTCATTTAACAATCACTATTTATTAATTGGTTCTTATGTGTAAGAAGCCATGCTTGTTTCTGGAAAAACAATGACAAATGCTCCCTTTCTCTATAATATTTGCCATTTTATAAGGATGACGTATGAGTAGTACCATAGGCAATGGGACAGTGGTCCTCAGTGAGTCTGTGGGGTGGAAGGAAAGAGACGAGGAGAAAGGAGAACAAAGTTTCCTATGTAAATCTTTACATTTAAAAGAAGGGTTAGGATTTAGCCGAACCAAGAGGAGGAGAAACTCCAGGCAGCATGACACTCTACGTGACAGAGAAAGGTGTGTGAGAACTGGGTCTCTATGACAAGGAGCCAGGGTGGTGGAAGGCGTGACGAAAGGCACAGATGGAGGGGTCTGCGAGGACCAGGCATAAAGCTGTCATCTGCCACATGATGATGGGACTTTATTCTGAAAGCTGAAGAAAACATCTGAAGGGAGGTTCCGAAGTTTTTTATTTAGTAAGATGTCTCTGGAAGTTTTATGAGAAATGGAATTGGGAAATTTAAGGCTAAAGACAAGACTCAAGATCCAGCGTCATCAGGAAAAGATTAAATAATAATTTCATAAAGGAATTAAGAAATTCAAAATTGTTAATGTTTAAATCTTCAATGTTTAAAGTATCAATCCTCAGCCAACCATCTCGAGCTCTTTGTTATTTAGAAGAATTTATCTCCAGGTGTTCTAGTTAATTTTGACATTACGGTGTAACAATGGTTGAGACCACGGAATTTAATTATTATTTTTTCACCCTTTTTATAAATAAAATAACTCATAACTGAAATTTTTGCATTCTAATAATTTTATTTTTGTAAAAAATATAAGGTGGCCATTAAACAAACATCCTTTTTGAGAACAAAATATTCAGTAACTGGTTTTTACCTCTGAAATAAACAAAATAACTACTTTTGCTCCATTAAAACTCCAAATATAAGTCTTTAAATTATTCTTCTTTTCTGATTTTATTTTTAAAGTGTTAAATTGAGTGTAGGCTGAAGAAAGTATGGGTAAATATGTATTTTCTACATATTTAATGAGATTTCAGTAAATATATAGTGAAATTAATAAAACTCAAGCTTTTAAAATACTTTTTTCTTTTGGAATATTTTAGATTGAAAGGAAAAACTGAAGACATAGTTTAGAGAGTCCTCATCCACCTTTCACGCAACCTTCCCACTTGTTTCCAGTAAGAAATCAAATGTGAGCTTCCTCCGGCACCACCCCCAGCTCCGCAACCCTGGCTCTGCCTGAGACACCCGTGTTTTCACAGCTGCAGAAATGAAAGTGCCCAGAAGGGAAGAGAGGTCAGCGGAGGAGCCGAAGCAGAAGGGAAATCTCTAATGAGGGAGATACCATTGTTCTTAAAGAAATTTGAAGTGAAGCATCATTGATTCGGATATTACCTTTCAGGTTGTTACAACTAATTCTGGTCATGTGTGATCTGTAGTATACATTCCACACTCCTTTAACACACTTTAGTCCCTTCGTTTTTATGCAATAAAGTGAAAATTCATGAGTTGAGTCCAGCACATCATTATAAATCTCTAGGAGTATTCTCGGAAGCTAGAGAGAAAACCTGAAGCTACATGGGTCACACGAACTGGAGAAGTCAAATAATGATGACCCACTACTCAGAAATATCACCAACTGGTATTAGAGTTTTATTACAACAGATCTTAGAAGACTGGAGGTTTTCATACCTATTTGGTTCATATTCTGAATGGTTAATAAAAAACTGAATAATTACAAGAATATAACTGCTTTGGATTTGGTGTAATCAGTCAAGAAACACTTAAGCATTAAGAAAGTTCCTGTCACAGTTCTCATTTGTATTTTTCTGCATTAATTAAAAGCTGGTTTTTATCCAAGAATCAAAGAGAAAGAAGAGAAACAAACACTTTAGAAAATTAATAAGGTCATTTAAGGAATTCTGTGGTAAAACCTTCTTGAGATGTTATTTTTGAAGTTTTTTGTAATTTTTCAAATGGAAATAAATATGGAACAATTTTCTAGCTTTAAAAAAGTATACATCATGGAAACATTTTCTAATATATGTGCATCTTTCACTTCAAAATTTTGTTGTTTTAAATAGGTCTAAATGACAATTTTTACATTAGAAAATTATATTCTAGGCAATGAACAAAATCCGGTCTTGGGGAAACAGGACAAATGGTCTAGTTTCATGAAGAACAACAGGAAAAAAAAAAAGGGAGAGAGAGAGGGAGGAAAGGAGACAGTGGGGAGAGAACGTAGAGATTAAAAGATACTCCAGAGAATAAGTGATGTGTGGATGTTATCTGAATATCAGTCTAAATGAATGAAATGTAAAAAAAAAAAAAATGTATAAGAAAATGTGAACATTGACTATGGTATCAAGAAATTAATAAGGTGTGATAATGGTATAGTGATTACTTTGTCTCTATCATTTAGAGCTAAACACTGAAATGTTTACAAATGATATGAATTCTGGGATTTGCATACACGTAATCGGGTACAGCAGAGGGTAGGGTGGGTCATGATAAAACAAGACTGGCTGTGAACCAAAAGTGCTCAAAGATGCCATTGGAAATATGGGATTTATTATATTATCTCCTTTACTTTTGTAAATGTTTGAAATTTCCTATAATAAAATTTTTTCAGAAATATATTCTAGTACCATTTCTGTGGCTGACTACAAATAAACCATGAGAAAATCAGGTAACTACTTTTGTTTCCTCATTAGTAAAACAATAGATGGAATCCAGTTTACTTCAGTCATTCAATAAAAACTTGTCATATTCATTCCAACTCCAAGTAATGTGATTTTCACCTTCTCAAAGTTCATCACAACTGCCAGGAAAGCACAGACCCAACATTAACCAACTCTATGTCCTTTTAAGAAACACTGAATGATTACTCACTGATTTGTTTATTCATTCAACCCATACTGAGTGCCAGTCGATATACTGGAATTAAAGATGCAAAATTAAAGACACTAAATTCTGACCTTATTGTCTATAAAATAAACATAATTGATGCAGTGAGGTGAAACTTACAAACTACTAACGTATGTGAGTTAAACTGGACTTGTTTTTCTGCAGTATGAAAACAAGATTTTAGACACCCTTCCCCCAAAAAGCCTCATTCATGATCAGCATCTCTTCTCCACTAAAAAGAGGGCAACTCTCCTTCGAGTTGGCCAAGAGAGAAAGGAGACCCTTTCACAGAGCCCGAAAAACACTCATCCTTAGGGCAAGATGCAGAGGGGATGTTCGGGACAGAGAAATGCAATAGGTCTCTGCTCCTCCGTCCTTCTCATTTCCCCTTTATAAAAATGGAAATATATCAACACAGAAATATACAACGAAGAAAAATGGCAGCGCATACTGTGGGGAAAATGCAGCTGACGAGAGGCAGAGTCCTAGCTGATTCTTTTGGGCATCACCGTCATTGCCAGCCACGCTGCAGTGCGCACAGACGGGCCCACGGTGGTGAGCACACCCCGCCAGCACAGGACAGACCTGAGCCGTGTCCCGTGGACTGACCGACAGCTCACTCAGCTTGTTCTCACAGGGCCACAGCAAACAGCGCCCCAGGTTTTATGAGGCCCATTTAACTAGGATACACACAGCATCATTTCCTAGCTCTTGGTGAATGTAGATAAAACAGGCTACATACTCCTCTTCCTTTTTCCTTCTCCCCCTCTTTCTCCCCTGACCCCATACAAACCAAACACGAGAACTTTAAAATGTTTGGTTACATAGCTTATCTCAAATTGCTGCCTGTACACAGCAATAGTCACTGATTTCTTAGACCTTGTTGAAATGCAAAACATTGTTAGGAAATCAAGAGACATTACATCATCTTCATAAAGCTGGTTTTTTTTTTTTTTTTCTATTTTCAGAAATGTTTCTTTACAATGTCATGACTCATGAGTGGAGATAAACAGATATAAGTAGAAGCCTTTTGAAAGCAGTGTGTGACAAACAGATTTCAAGAACTTGAGAGAGACATTAAAATGCAGACATCACAGGCTCGAATTTACAGGTGCATCTTCCAATGACTACTGAATCTTCTAGTAACTGTTCTCATCTACAGTCTTTTAAGCATTATTTCTTATCTCCTGGTGCACTGAGAAGGCTCCTGGATTTATGGGTATATTACTTGGTATCATTCTCTACACTCTAATATAGTTTAAAATTGTGATAGTTTCTTTAAAGCCTCCTTTGCCAGAGAATTTCTATTTCATTATTGCATATAAGACAAAGGAGTAAGATACTGCACCTGTTTATTTCCATTTTAAATATTTTGGATGCTTGTCACTAATTCTGTTCAGATCAGCTTTCCTTGACTCCTGGGCTCCACCCAATTTTCCTTTTCTTTTCTTTTCTTTTTTTTTTTTAATTAATCTCTGCCCGGTATCCATCCCCAACAGCACCTCTCCCCTGGGCTCCTGATTATTTAACACCTTGCTGTTTCATTAGTCGTGAGTATTTAATACTTGGAGTACTGCTCTGGGTGATGCTCTATGCTTACTGTGTCTTTCTGTCATCTCCATTCCACTTAAAGTCATTTCTCTTTTTTCTTATATCTGGAATAATTCAACAAATTCTAGTCAAAAAGTGGTCACACTCCACCAAAAATAGTGAATAATGATAATGGTCTACGAGATTTTCTTTAATTTCAGTAGCCTTTATATTTATACTTATTGACATGGTCCATAGAGGTAGTATGGGAAAAAATGCTTTAGTACATTATCTGTTATGTTTACAATTCTCCTATTAAGCAGGTTCAGTTTTACAGGTAAGCAGTTAGGAGCTCAGAGAGGTTAAGAGGGCTGGGCAAGACAAAATGGCTGGTGTATGGGACCAGGATTTAACCTTAGGATTTGTGTTGGTCATGTCCCATCTAGTCCCTTCCTACTGAAAATATAATCCTTGCATGAGCAGCACTGGCCTCACCTGGGAACTTGTCAGAATCAGAGACTCGGGTCCCATCTTGGACCCCGTGAATCACAATCTGCGTCTTAACAAAAACCCCAGATGAATCACGTATTTCCCAGGCGAAGCGCATGACAATTTGAGAAACACTAACCCGCACCTCCCTGCCTCCCTAAAAACTAATAATTTCAGTGAACTTCTTTCACCCACAAATACAAGTACTAGTTTTCCCTTTTTGAGCAATTCTGAAGCATTTTCAGACTGGGTTGTGAATTTTTATAAGCGTATGCGTATAAATTTCTTCCAAGCAAAAACAATATGCGGGCTCTACTCTACTTGTCAAGATTTTATTTGGAGATTAGAGATGGATACTAATATCTTCAGATCATTTTAACTGCAAAGCACGAAGAGAAACAGAGGTTATGATTTAACAGAAGGTTAAATGATTTTGTTTTTGCTTTTTATTGGAGATATTTCATGCTCCAAAGCATCTCCCAAGAGGTCTCACCTCAAGTTGCAACTCAATCATACTGTTTAGTTGTATTAAATTGAACAGATACAACATCCAACTATGGTTTATTTTTGAGCACTCTACAAATTAAGTAAATTGAATTTATCCTTATTTCCTAATAAAATCCTTCACCAAAGATCAGCTCTGAGAACTTGTTATGGTAGCAAATGTTATTTTTCAAGCTAAAAGACAGACTCAGGCTAAACAAAACTGTATCAATACTCTGCCAGAAGGCTTCAAACGAGCATGGAGATCCACAAAGTAAATTAAATTTTCTGTTACTATCTCAGACTCATGACCCTTCATCTAAAATTGCCACAGAAGTTCTGTAACTGGGTCAGGCACACTTGCTTGGGGGAAGAAAGACATATTAAAGAACATTCAATTATGTCTCAGACATAAGGGGCAAGTGAAGCAAATGTAATATCCTGTCATAAGATTCGAGCATAATTTTCCGCTGTGTCCCAGCATTCATCCTCGATTGTCAACATGTGACTCTCTTCCCCGACACTCACCAGGGATGCTTTGACTAAATTGCTGAACTTATTTCGCTCAGCATTTGTTTTGTCCCACATCTATTACTTGTCTTGTCTATAAAGCCAGCTTTCCCGTGAGACCAGCACGGTTCCTCCACGTCGCAGTCTGAAACCTCCGCAGGTCTGATGTCTTCTCTATTCCTCAAGATTACAGGATGATTTTCCTTAAATGCCAAACTAGTGCAGTATGTTTGCCAAATTTACCCCATCATATCAGGTCGTAGCAAGGTGAGCCCTGGGGACTCAGCAGGTAAGAGCTCAACTGCCTCCTCAGAACTCTGAACATGCTCGAGGTCCACAGAAGTGGAGTCGGAGGTGGGCAAGCCTCGCTTCCCCACTCGCGGCCCATCTGCTCACTCGTTAGCTCCTTGCTGGCACAGTCAGCAGCTTCTCTAGCCAAATATCCCCAAACCACTGTCTCAGGACGCACACATAACTGGAGGCATTCAGTGAGCCAGAGGCAAGAGAAGGAAAAATGGAAAAAAAATCAGATCAGAATATAAGGCCTCCATATGAGGACTGACTTGGCAGGCTGAAGAAATAGGTGTCATTACAATCTGGTTAACAGGTTACTAATACATGTGTAGATATGTATGTAGATTAAATGTGCTAGATTGACTTAAATTTGGCGAGCTTGCCTATAATCATTTCCAGGAGATTTTTCTTAACATCGGTCTTTGCATCAATAATAAAATCTCATACATTCTTTTATCAAAACTACTAAGGGAAAAGAATTGAAGATAATAAATAAGACAATAGACAATCTATAAATATTCCCACATAGAGAAGAACAAAGGAAAAGACATGATAGGTAAGTAGATAAGTCATATTATGCTGTGGCAACATGCCCAGATTTCCACCACTGACAGTGTCACCAAGAGATCATTTTTGATGGGACACAATGGTTAACCACCACAGCATCCTCCAAATATTAAAAATATGCCCTGAACACTTCCTTTTAACAGCTTATGAGTAGAATATTCTTGACTTTACTACACAAATTTTAACCATTTCATATTTTCAATGTGTACCTGATATGCTAGCCTCAAATCTCAAACTTCTGCTGTTTTATAAAACTCCCTAAAGATACCTCCTTTAAATGGAACACCTTTCTATCATGGATTCAACTTACCTGATCACTTCTAGGCTTCCCACATACCCCTTGTTCATAGCTTTTAACTCTTTTATTTCTAAACTTAGTTCTGATCCTCTTAGTACATCCATATGTGGAGTATCTTCCTTTTCCTTTTCCTATACTTCCTTTGGTGCTATTGTGTCTTTCTTGGAATGGAGCAGCCAAAACTGCACGCAATACTCTAGGGAGCATCACAAGGTATGTCTTGAGCTGAAAGCTCAGAACTGTAAAACCCAGAGGGCGTATCATCAAGTGATCTGTGAGTGGTGAGCCATCAGGACAAACTGGGAAGGTAAACTGAGTATCAACGGCTAGTCAAAGAGTTCAGAAAACAATTCCCCACGCCACTGGTGGTCCAAGCAAAGGTTTCTGTGGTTAGACCTTTGGGAAAAGGTTTTCAGAATCAATAGAGAAGAAGAGTTTTATAAACTAAAAGTGAGTGTGAGGAAGCTTTTCATTGGACTACGTAAAAGAAGAGAAAATTCAACTCCTTTTGACATTTCAGGAGCAGTGTTCCAAAGGCCATTTCCTTCCCTGTCATCTGACATTGCTTACATAATGAGTCTATATTTATTCTCAGAAATTTAAAATTGAGGAAGGAATGGTTTTTGGCTCATTCCTGTGTTAATTCTCATGATTCGCCAGAGGCTGCAGTAACATGTGAGAGGTTAGCTGCCACATTAACCTGGAATAGAGCATAAGCCATTATATTTAAATCTTCCATGAGCACACATTTTATAAGTCTGGAAAGCACAGTTACAGAAAATAATTAGTCCCATCACTCCTTCCACCTACTTCTCACCTCCCTGAGCGTGTGTGTGCACATACAGATTGGGGGAGGGACGAGGGGCCAAGAAGTGAACTACTTAAAGGCGCAATTCCCTGCAGTGAAATGAAAGCCGTTTAGCTCCAAAGCCACTCCTCACCTGTAAAATGTGGGAAGTGAGAACTCACGATTTCAATGAGTAACAAAAGCAACTGTACACGCCGAGCACTTCCCAAACCACGGGGACTTCACCAAGGTGTCCATGAACACTGCGTCGGCGCCGGTGCTACACATGCCCCCGCTCCCCACCTCGGGGCAGCACAGGCACCGGCGGAGCATATCGAGGTGTCATCTTGGGAATATCTGGAGCTTAGGTAATCAAAAGATGAATGAGACTGTTTCATATTTCAGACAGCACAGAGCAGGATAAAATCGTGTGTAAGGAGGCTGCTCTGCCAGCTGTGTGATCTTGGACAAATTATCAAAACATTTTTAAGCCTCTCCATCTGTCAAAATGAAATAATGGTAGCATCTTTCCCATTCAATTATTTAGGGCATTCACAATGATAAACTGTAGAAAGACACGGCACACAGTAAGCTCTCAATGAGCACCAGTTATTAATCAGTAACCCATGGGTGCATGCTTCCAACAGCCATCTCTGCTAAGCTTAATAGTTGATCTCTATGAATAGATAGCTTAATGGAAACAACACAGCTGTCAAACTCTAAACGTAGTCAGGCTTGCTTCGTGTTTCAAGCACTAAATTATATTTGACATTTCATTTAAAAATATCAGAGCAACTAAATATAAGCCAAACCCCCCACTCACTTTTGAAAGATGTGGTCTTGAAAGGAAATAAAGTCTTCCCCATTATTATTTGGAAAATGGTAAATTTAAAATAGTTTTTTGACAAATTTTTCTTGGATAATCTAACATTTTTGCAAACGCATATCACTTTGGGTAATTTACTGATCTCTAAAATGTCATGAATACAATTGTACATTGTGACACAATTATTACTAACACTGGAAAATGGATTTTAGAATAGTGATTAAAAGTGCTGGCAATTGGAGTTAGAATAAACTTGGTTCAAAACCCTACTCTGCTTTTCACTCCCTCTGGGGTTCTGGAAGATTAAATTTTCCAAAAATGGCTGCAATGATAGCTCCCGTCCCCCATGCTCCCCATATGGTATACCTTGACATTCATCCATTAGGTGATAAACTATATATTCCTTCCTCTTGAACCTGAGCAGACCTTTACGGCTGCCTAGCCCAACTGAGTACTGTGAAAGTGACACTTCTAACTGCCGAAGCTTGATCATAAAGACAGCCCACTCATCTGCTCTGCTTCCTCGGAGTGCTTGTCCAGACCACATGCCCTGAGGAAGCCTGACCAGGGCATGTGAAGAGCACACCTGGAGAGGCCACGTGCAGGTGTCCAGACAACAGACAAGCTGAGAGCCTAGTCAAGAGCAACCTAAGTCACCGTGCACAGTAAAGGAAGATGTCACCAAAAAAGAGTACAGCCAGAGTCCCATCACCCCCAGCTTCCAAGGCTTCCCAGCCGAAGCTCCAGCCATCATGTCATCACTAGGCCCTGTCCAAATCCCTGACCCATAAAAGCTTTAAGACTAATAAAATGGTGGTTGTGCCCCCACTTATCTCCGGGGTGATTTCTCATGCAGTGCTACTAACTGGAACAGGAACCCTGGGCGAGTTATGTAGCCCCCCAACCTTCACTTTCCAAAGTCTCTAAGCTGGGGAGAGAGCCCCTAACCCAGGGCGGTTGTGGAATACATGGCAGAGGTACCTTGCTAGTAAAATTAAGTTTTATTAAATTTCATTCAACATTATTTTTTTGCATCAGAAAAATGGATTGTTACTTCTATGAAAATGAAAGAGTTCTAAAATATATAAAGTTTTGGCAAATATTTCCTGGGTGCATTTACCAAGAATAATACAAAGAAGTGTATATACTGCATTAATTCTTTCCTCAAAATGCCTATATTCTACTTGGGAATAAAAGGAGCAAACATATGAACAAAGTAAACAATAAATACAAAGAGGTCAAGTTACAATTTAAGCCAAGAATAGAAAATTCTTCATGAAAGATTTCAAGAGAAGAATGCAAATCAAAAGTGTACTGCACTCAAAGAACTGGCTACGTTCCGGAAAGGTCTGGAAAGAATCCTATAGGTCAAGGGGCTAAACAAAGCCTTGATGGAGAAATAAGATCGAGGAAGCAGAGAGAAGAAAAAATGCATTCTGACCCAGGGTGTGAAGCTGAAAAGCGATTTTTTGTGCCGTTTGGTTAGGTAGTTGGTTGACTGGCTGGCTGATTGGTTGCTTTGCTTTGCTTCCCTTTTAGGCAATGAGCTGCAGCAGAAAAGATGTAAACGAGAACTCAGAAAGTAAAAACAAAATGGTGGGGAGCAGATGAGAATGAGTCTGGTGAAGTTTTCCTATAGACATTCAGGAATCGCTAAGAACTTTAAAGGAAAACAGCAAGATAAAATCATCTGAAGTCCTGCAGGCAGTGTGCAGGGTGGGACGGGGAAGCAGGACAGGTGGTTATAGTTACTGCCGAAGACCTGAATTGTTCAAACACCATCGACTCACATAAACACTAAAGGCTGAGAGAGTATTCTGAGATCACTAAGTACCCTTGATTTAGAGATGATGAAATTTCAGACAAACCCCCATGACTATATAATCTAATACGTGTTAGAGCCAGACCAGAAGCAAAATCCTAAGGTCTTCATTCCACTCCTTCCTTCTTTGATACCATACATTATTCATCATTTCTACTGGCAATTGATTGCCTAACCCCAGTTTCCATCTGAATAACTGTCTCATCTGAACTCTCATGTTCCAGAATTTCTGTTAAATAACGTCTCAGCCACGAGATTACATTAGAATAACAGCGATACATTTAAATGAACCTTGTCACAGTGACGCGTATATAAATCACGACTTGGAGTTCGTGCTATCATAAATTCAGCACCGAGGTAGTAGGTAAATCTCCCTATCACTCTCAACAGGTGAGGTCAGGTCTCAGGCAGACACCTAGAGTGTCGGCCCAGGCTACGCATCAAGGTTTTTTCTACATGTCTTAGTTACTTTCACATGCTCATTTCTGCTTTGTTTCTGGGATTATCCAGAAGACTAGGAAACTGACAACAGGACAACAGGACAACAGGACAACAGGAATGGTGTTTTAGGCCGTACTGCGATGGAAGCTGGGAACTTTACCCCAGTTAACACTGCAGAGCCACGAAGATTTCGCATCTCCTGAGAAAGTCGCCATTCCACGATACACTTGGAGTGTGCTACCGAAGGAGCTTTTTGATAAAATCTGGAGAAATCAGTGGGTTTAGACTAAGAATCATTTTACGTTTTTAGGGTTGAATATAGCTAAATGCTATTGCTTTAATATTTGCTCTATACATGACCTCCGTTAAATCATTACTGCTAATGTTTAGCCAACTGAAGAGTTGTGTGTGAGTGTGAGTGTGTGTGTGAGTGTGTGTGTGTGTGTGTGACTGTGTGTGTGTGAGTGTGTGTGTGTGTGCTGAAAAATATACGTGGCTTCTCACAGCAAACAAGAAGTGCTTCAGCAACCATGACGAAAGGCCAAAGCATCACCACCAGCGGATTGCAGCCGCTCCACTGCATGCCAATTATTTTGAAGAATAAGAACTTCTTGAAAATAAGTTATCTTAAGCTAAACTCTGAAAATTCATAAATTAACATCATCAATGTCACGACTGCGTAGATTACCAAAATAAAGCATTTTTTCATCAAAATTTTCAAATTTTTCATCATAAACATCATCTCGTTCAACACCATTTCACATTCCTCCTGGTCCAAATGAAGCTACTCTGAAATGCAAACAATTTTTAACCTATTTCATTTATTTACACAGACATTCATATATATTATATATACACAATCTATTAAAATAACACTTTCAATACGCACAGCACTTTATAAATTTGAAAGTAAGTTCCCATTAACTACTATGGACCTTTTGCTGAGGACACTAAAAACACTATCGAAATCACTTTTTTCTCTAAGTTCACTAGGAGGTTAGTATTTTCGACTACAATCTCTTACACTATTTTCTAGTAAGTTATTTCACATTTCCATATTTTACCGAATAGCAGCAATCTTCACATCCGTCCACTGTAATGTATGCTGAGAGAGGAACACGTAAATAACATGAAGACTCGGCGGGGAGGTGTCCTGGAGTTACTGTAAACACCTGGAACAAAGGCGAAGTGATTTCTACAGCAAAAGAATCAGCAGGGACAGAAAAGTGCCAACTCTGATTAGGAGCCTTCAAAGCACAAACTGCAGCATCTCCAGGTAAAACAGGATTTTCAATAACTCGCCCTGCATCACAGCACTTGTAAGTGCTGAGGGCTGATTAGAGGGGGAGACAGAAGTGGACCTTTTCTTAGTGGAGTCAAAGAAAAAGTTCATCCATTGAACTGGAAGCTTTTAGTGGAGTTACTTGAAGACAATGCTACATGCTTGAAAGGAACAGAAATTGCCGAGCTTCACAGTTTTATCAGAGAAGGTGCTTCAATCAGTTTACATTTGATTGAAACTCAAAGAATTCCTACAGAACTGCTGAACAGTCACTGCTAAGATTCGAAATGTCTCATAAACGTCACTATTAAATTCATCACACACAGAACACAGCAAAAATGCATGAACTTCTTCAGAACACGTAATAGCATAGTACAGCGTATCAAAGCATATTAAAAACCGTCTTCAAGGGGAAACAAAAGCAGAGCTTGTAAAGCGTTAAAATAACTGTCCGTCTGTACACAAAATATACCCTCTTTCTCTTTCCACGGAGCACTGAGCTTTTTCTTTTCTTTGGAAGTTTTGGTGTTAGAAAGTCTCAGGTCTGCCTCCCATGGGATCTGTCTTATTTAACCTGACCATGAAAATCCAAGGTTTTTTTAAAAGTTAATTTTAAATTAATGATGATGCTAAAAAGGTAAAGAGCTTAAATGAGGTGAGTTTTTTTAGGTTTGTGGTAAGCTGTTTCTTTTCTTTCTTTTAAGAAACATTTAACATATTTAGGTTGTCTCTCCTTTATCATTTTAACAAGGTAATTTCACAAAGTAACTAGCAGGGGGAGTTCTGGCTAGTCAACCCACAGTCTAGATCTTAGAAATAATTCTATAATTTGAAAGGAAGGAAGCAGAATTATTCTGCATCTAAAGAACCCGATGTGAGTCATCACTAATATATTGCTTTTTACCCAGCATCTTGCACCAATAAGCAGTAAATAATAATCATGAATAATAATGAAGAGGTAGATGACTCATCACCAGAATATATTCCCCAGTAAGAATCCACATGAGATAAGTGTCACATTCTGACAAAAGCACTAATAAACAGAAGGAAACAGTAGTGCAAACTAATAAAATGAGCACTTAAGAAGTAAAAAAGTAAAGTAAGGACCGGGTACAGTCACTGGAATAATCGCTTCCCAAAGATACCTCCTTCCCAGTCCCCAAAACATATGGATATCTTACCTTACATAACAACAATGAAAAAGTCTTAATTTACTAAATTAAGGATCTTGAGATGGGAAGATTACCCTGAATGATCCCGGTGGATCCAGGGTGATCGTCAGGATCCCTATAAGAGCCAGGCAGGCGTGCCAGAATCAGAGGAGGACGTGTGATGATGAAAGCTGGGATGAAGATGGGGGAGGGGACCGGGAGCCGGCCACCTCAAGGTTCTGGAAAAGAAAGGAACTCGTCCTCCCCTGAGCTCCGGAAGGAAGACCATCCTGAGGACACCTGGATCTGAGGCCAGGGATTCACGTCTGACTTGATTTCCAGAACTGTAACACACCGGTGTCGTTTTAAGCTACCGAATTTGCGGTGTTTGTTACAGCAGCAATAGGCAAATAATATACTGGGCTAAATATTACTCCTTTGTTTCTAAACTCGCTTTCAATTATAAGAAGTCATTTTCATTATAAAATAAGAAGCGGGTAAGCAAAAGAACACAAAGAAATATGTGACATTTTCTACTCTGTCCGTTTTAAAGGATACCCTTAATCTGATCACACATAACACAGTGTGGCTCACGTGACGGGAGAATGCACTCTTCTATGACTGTTAAGTCGAAGTTAATTAAGCTGAAATGCCACCTCACCGTCTGAAGGTTTCCTATCTTGCTGTTCAAAATATGGCTAACAAAGAATACTTCGGATTTTCAATTTAGAAATGACTACTTTCTTTTCTTCTTTGTCAGATCCTAATCAGCATGAGAATCATAATTAAAAATAACTCGAAACCTTGAGAAACAGAAAGCCAACAGTTCCATGTTTCATGCAAATAAGCCCATTTTCTTTATGATTCTTCTAAATGAACCTGCTTTCTCCATTGTGCAAGGAAAAGTATCCTTTTGCACTAATAACCTTTCACTATTATTAACTATGTTTTCCTTTTAGGTCCAAAGTAAGTACCTGGTTGCTGGTTAAGATAAATCTCTCGAGTGGAATGGCTGCTAAATGGGGTTTGTTTCTATAAACACAAAATATGTCATTAATCCAGTTTTATCCCACAGAGGATAGTTGTTTACGTGCATTATAGTGATTTTATTGTATCTTATTAAGGAATAATGGCAAACTAAAGCAAGTGCATTAACACAGTCTTGTAATAAACAGTAACGTTTCTGCTATTCTAATTAGTTACACTCATTTTATGAGAGAATGAAGCCAGATATGGTTGGTTATGTTTGAGCTGCACAGTCGGTAGAGAGGAAGGCCTTTTAGCTCGTAGGCTTTTAGCACAGGTGTGCTAAGAGGCTGCGCGTGACTGTCTCAAAGGTAGGGCCAACCATTCGCTGACAAGAGCCTCCCAACAAACACTGTGCACTGAACTAATTGCTCCCTTGCGTAATTAATTCGGTACGGAGTCGGCCACTTGCCTTGCTTATGACAAATATAGGTGCAATTAGCTGCACTCGAGCAGCTACATACCTGTGGGTTTGGACTCCCATGTGTACGAACAGTAGGCGCTTTGAAAAGTCAGCTCTCGGCAATTTGTACCTCACCTCAAACATGGCTAACGTATGTTTTAATAACTTGTCTGTCTTTAGTAAACACAGTGAGTATGTCAATCAGTTGCTTTCTCCTCCCCGGCACCTGCTGCTTTTCATAATTGTCACCATTCCCTACAAATGAGTGGTGAGCGTGCCTCGCCGAAGGTCTTTTCATCAATGAATGTGGGAACAACATTTGCATGGAAATCGTGAAAATTCTGATTATTATAAATAGCAGGTTTCTTTCTTATAAGCTATAACACTCTGAAATTGGATTCTTATTTTTAACAAAGTGATTGGTTGATTTTTTTGTTTGTTTTTGTTTTGTTTTGTTTTTTTCCTTAGCTCTAAGAGCAACAAAAGCATGCCACTGGCTTAATGGGAGATTTTTATTATTTTGATTATGCTCACAGAAATTAGCTCCCAATGAACAATGCTACATGGGAGACATAGTGGGGTTCATTCAGTCTCTGGCTGAATCGAAGGTTTGTAGTTTATATCCTACTTGTAGCCCAAGTAACCAGTGGGTCTCTTCAGAAGCACAAGTCAATAGGTCTGTGTGTGGGTGAAACAAATCCATTACCTTTTCATACGTGTATGGTGAAGGCGGTGGGGAGGGCAGAAAGCTCAAGAATGGATTAGGAAAAATGACCTAACGGAATTGAGCTCAGAAATGGTTTTAGTGCATTCTTGACATATGACAAGCAGGTGCTATTATGTGTGAGCACATCACTGTTTACTTACAAGTTCCTACAGAAAACTGTTCAAGAGAAACTGTCAACTACCAGTGCAAAGAAAGGCTGGACTAGGTGAGAAACGAATTCGGTTTTAAGTGACTAGAGTCTCTCGAGTAGAAGGAATTTCACAGGACATAAATTGTTAGAACATGGATGTTCTAATAGAGATTTATTACCGACTAGAGTCTCTCGAGTAGAAGGAATTTCACAATTTATGTTAGAACATGGATGTTCTAATAGAGATTTATTACAAGGAGCAATCTCACACAATTATGGAAGCTGACAAGTGTGCAGGGTGAACCCCAACAAGTTGAAGACCCAGAAAAGCTGACAGATTGAACCCCATCTGAGTCCAAAGGCCTGAGAAGCAGGAGAAACAGAGGTGTAGCGCCACGCTGAAGGCCAGCGAGTTCGAGACCCTGGAAGGGCCAGTGTTTCAGTTGAATCCACAGACAATAAAAAAGGCGATGTCCCAGTGCGAAGGCCCTCAGGCAGAAACATTTCTCTCAGGGAAGGGTCAGTATTTTTGGTCTACTCCTCCCTTCAACTGATTGGATGAGGCCCACCCGCGTGGTGGAGGGCAATCTGTTTTACTCATTTTGCGATTTAAGTGTTAATCTCATCCAAAAACACTCTCACAGAAACACCAAGAATAACCTTTGACCAAATGTGAGGACATCCCATTGCCCAGTCAAGTTGACACATAAAAGTAATCACCAGACTCGAAAAGTAAGCTGTTTTAGCTGGTTCACACTGTTATCTTCCAGGAGCCAGTAGCTAAGTTACGTTTGATAGTTCTCAGTGCATTACCACAGAGGGACTGCAAAGTACGTCCTGTCCCAGTACTGTTTAATTATGTCAGTTTCAGTTCCCAAACTTTTTTCTTTCTTACTCTTAGAATCTCCTGTTTAAAAAGAAAGGTCCTTAAACCAGTTCCATCACAGGTCCTTCTCATAAGATTTCATGGCGATCTTCTGACTAGCAAATTTGACACTGTGCCTCTAAATGTGAAAATTACATCAAAGGTTGGGATCATGCACCATCCTACAGTATTCTCAGAGTGCACGCAGATAGCTGAGGAGATGTTTCAGAGTGGAAAACATGCAGAGAACTGTCTCAGCCCCTGCCTGACAGTGAGAGGGCACTCTCGTTTCCCTGCCACCATCAGTCTTCATTATGCAAATATGGTGAAATTTGGGGATTCGCCAATTATTGTGATCAAAACAGAACCCCCAATCCAGTGGTTCGGGTCCTAAAGGAAAACTTTTGTTTGAGAAAATTATCTGGAGTGATTACCAAATCTCTGATGCTGCAGGCCAGGCCTAGCAGACTGGAGCCCATGACCGAATCTTGCCCCATAAGTTTACGGGGACACGGCCGCTGCATTCGCTTCCATGTTGCCTCTGCGGCTTAGCACTATGACAACGGCCAAGCCGAATCACTGACTCAGAGACCCTACAACCTGCAAAGCCTAAAGTATTTACCGCCCGGCTCTTTACACGCAAACTTGATTGGCCTCTGATCTAGACAGACATAGAGACACGGAAGATTCATAAACTGACTTTCCCTGCAGAACAAAGCTAAGTGTTAATTCCTTAAAAATTTTTTCTCAGTTAATTATAATGTCACAGAACTGCTTTTGCTTCTTAAATATCATTTTATCTCCTTTTCATATTTAATTTATATGTGGTTTGCTGTCACGAGTCTAAGCTCCCTTAGCCTCCTCTTCATGGTTCCTCAGTGAGAAAACCATCAGGACCCTATTACTGTGAAGTGATAATTGCAAAGGGTCTAGTATATGTAATAGAAAGAATAACATATGATGCTTAGTTATAATAAATCCAAAGATACAGATATTGATGATATAGATATACCTACAGTTTTGCTTTCATATACTGTACTTTGGACCCATTATACTGTATATTCAGTGAATTGTTAGAGAATTATTTGTCCTCCCAATACTCAATTATTGATGGAATGTTCCTAACTTGTTCTCAGTGACAAAGCACCAGGGACAATAATTAAATGAATATTTATCTGTGATGAATATTCATTTAACCCATGTCTTTACAAGGAACTTCACAATTGACAGGACAAAAAGAAAAAAGAAAAAAAGCTTTTTCATGTCCATTTTCATTCTGCGTTCATTTGCTTTCTCTGCTGCCATTCCTGTAGACACGGCAAAGTCTGTATGCTTGTGGCTTTTGCCTTGGAAAGCATTAGGTTTGTCTCAGTCCTACATTAGCTCGCTTAAACACAAAATACAACTCCAAGAACAGTGATTAATTCGTTCGCAGAGTTTCCATCTGCTTCATTCAAGCTCTACAAGGTGAGAAATGACAAATCTGGACTAAGAGAACATGAATGTCGATGAGGCCACCACTCTGTCCTTTGAAACAAGAAGAGCGTGGTGAGCGGGGCAGGTGAGCCATGTGCTGGCAACCGTTCCGCCGCTGCCTTTCACGTTTGGGGGGGACACCTGATTCGCAGCGTTTGCCTATGTTTGAAGGGTAAATACTCCCAAAGCCGGTTTCAAGCTCTCAGCCTGATGTCACCAGATGCAGAGTTGGGAAGAGATACACAGTGCAGGACTGTTGTATAGTTTCTCCTCTCGAGCCCAACACATGCAAATGAACTAAAGAACACAGACAAGAACACAATGCAGCTAAAAAAAGATGATGAATTTTTCATGTGAATTATTTTGTTTTTATAAATTTATTCATTTGTCAATTTGTTATTACTTTTTAATAATGGCTATGCTTAACTACCAGCTCACAAAATTCCTGAAAATGTATCATCTCCTACCAGCTGGTACAAGCCAGCTCCAGCACGCCATTGCTGTGAGTCTACATTTTGCATAAAACATAACTGTGCTGCTTTAATTTATAAAAGAGAACATTCTTCATTATTAATAAGGTTTAAAACATCTCCCTCACCTCTCACCTACTCCCTGTCACTCACGCAGACACATGTACACCCACAGTCTTACTGAATTTCACTTCTCTGGAACAGAGAATAAATATACCCAATAGTTGTCACTGGGGTAGTGACGATCGCAATTTTCCAATGTTTGTATAAGCTGAACACAGGACATAACTTTCTAGCTTTGGTTGAGGAGTCTTGTATATCAAACTGCAAATCGGCGTGTAAACTTCCTCTATGCCAAGACAGGACTGTCTTAGTACCCTTCACACACTCACTGCACAATGTGATGCAGCAGACATCGCCAGTACTCCAACAGCTGGTAAGTGCAACACTGAATCCTGCCCTGACAAAGGTCCTATCTTGCGCCCTCCCCACGTTCACAAAATATTCAGTAACACAGTGTAGCTAGTTCTTTCAGAAATTTTCAATGGAAGTATTTTATCCTGCACCAGTCATATATCAAAGAAATGAATTTTTAAGAATTTTTAAGGATTCTATATACTTCGAATGTTCAATTTAAGATTGCATTTCCTTAGGAGAATCAACAAAGCCTACCACTGCCTAGTACTGAAAATTTTACATTTTAGAGAAAAACCCGTAATTTGGCTTAAAAAAGCACGATTGTCATATCATCTCATTACTAAATAAGAGCTCTAAAATTTTATAATATTTGTCAAGGAACATAAAAATAAAGATGTAACCTAGCCAAGTTCTTTTGCCTAAAGATAACATTCAATAAACTTGACTGGGTTACAACAGAAAGGTTTAAAATCTTAAATCATTTTTTTGTGAAACATATATTAGTCTCTGGGTGCAAGGTACGGGTAGGGAGTCAGAGGAATTATATTTTTATTATTGAGTAAATATTAAACATGAGATTTTGTCACCCAGGGTTTCTCAAAAAAAAAAAAAAAAAAAAAAAGCAGTGTCATCGATCTTTCTTAACCAGTTAACAGGGCTTACTAAGGCCATCACCCCACTACGATTCCGTGATAAAACCCAAGTTCACCTTCCAAACATCACAACAGAGTTTTGTTCTTTGCAGAGGTTTGATCTCTGCGCCTCCCTCCTCCAGGAAATCTCTCAGAACCCAGATCTTCTCTCCTCTGACTGTTGCCTGTCTTCCTGCTTCGAGTTTTGCTCTGACTTCATCCATCCACAACGTCAGTAGCCAGAGGCTGTTTTCCGTACTGACCTCCTTCTCCTCCACTGATCTGCCACAACCCCAGTTTGGTGACCCAGGTCGGTTCTCAGAAGTTTGACTGCTTAAAGTTGGAAATGCTCAAGGTGAGGATGTCAGAGTTATTTACAGTTCTACAGTACTTGGGCACGGGCACAGTACCATGAGCTCTTACAGACACCATTAAAATTAACTGAACTGTTAGAAGGGGGGAACATTCCAACATTCAAAGAGAAGACCATCTGTTGTCAAAAGAGCTGCAGCTCAGATTGAAATCAAGGAAAATTTTTGCAACCCAAATCTATGCCTGTTGAGGCATGTCACAACCTCGTTCCATTAAGATTTCCTATAAGTGAAATCTATCTTATTCAGAAAACTTTAAAATTATGCTTCCATAAATTTTCAGCCTATTAATCAGTAATATTTAAAAATATGTTTTACTTTTCTATGATACAGCAGGATATTTTATTACTCTATTCACAAAACTTAAAAACTTCTGAGGCTTAGAATCAAGCCAAGCAAAAAAGAGCTTGGGGACGAGAAACTTGAGAAGTGCAATCATATCTTGTACTACTATACCTTTGTCAGTAAAATGATTACTTACACTAATTCATCCAATAGACACTCATTGAGAATCAAGTTTGTGGTCGACGCCATGCTAAGCACCAAAGTCATAGCAGTGAACAAGACTGAAACAATTCCCTTCGTGAAGCCATGTGGAAAATAAGGAGCTTGACATAACACCTAAGATTGCTTCCATTTCCAACATATTATAGACTAAGAACTAGAAACGAATCCTATCAGAGGAACTCACTCCTTTTAGAAACTACATAACTGACGCATTGAAGAATAGATGGCGCAATTTATTATCTTCATTTGAACATGTCATTTGATAAGGTGCCTTTCAGGACATGGCTAAATTATTCTTTCCAGTTAATTGTCTAGTCTTCATGGAGACAAATGAAAATTTCTATGTCAAATAACCAATGTACTTGTACATGAAACTAATAAAGTAATATTTTAATAAACATTTCAAAGTGCTTTTTATACATATTTTATGTATAAAAAATTGGTTATATGCCAGCTGACAGATGCGAAAATTAAAAATCACAATCATAGCAACTAAGCAGTAGAACTCAAATCATTTGACTAAAAATCACTAGTTTCCACCACACGATTCTGCATTATATAGTACACTGCCCTTTATGGTTCTTCTCTCAGCATCTTTATCATAATAACAGGAAATGGGTAAAGAAAGCCAAAAGGTACAAACTTCCAATAAGTCATGGGATATAATATACAGCATGGTGACTATAGTTACTAATGATAATACTTTAAAAAATAAGAACCTACTTAAAACAGATGCACTATCTGGCATATTAAAAATATTTCCTTTCTTCCCCTAAGATTAGAGTGATAGTTTTCATGGGTCTCTTCTTTAAAAAAATCTACTTTTAAAAAACATTTATCGAAGGATAACATGGATACAGTAAAATTTACGAATCACCCGGGGATTATCATGAGTGAATAAATCTCTGTAACCACCAGCTAGATGAAGAAAGAATGTCCTCCAGAACCTTCTCTGTGTCCCCTCCCAGTCATCACCCTTTTCTTCTACCTGAAGGGAACTTTGGTGACTTCTAATACTTAGTACAACTGAAACTTTATATAAATGAAATTATGTCAGGCTTCTTCTGCTCAAAAGTACCTGGGTGAGATTTCGTCTTGTTGCCTGTAGCTTTAACTTGTTCATTTTCTAGAGTATTCCACTGTATAAACGCAACGCGGTTTACTGATCCACTTCATTTTCGAGGGACATCTGGGTCATGTTCAATTTAGGCTTAAGCAAGAAAAATGAAGTTATATCCATTCTTCCACAAATCTTTTTGATGTACATGTGCATAAATTTTTCCTGGGCATACATCACAGTCTAAACATGCTGGATCATTAACGCAATTTAATTTTAAGTAAGAAAGTTTATTATATGTGAAAGCTTTTGGTCTTTTTGTTAATTTACATCCTAAATATATTCCTGAATGAATTTCTGTGTTTCTAATAGATGAACTAAAAAGCAAAACCTAAAAAAAATTAAATAATAATTTAAAGACAAGCCAGTTAACTCCATCAATCAGGATCCTTAGCGATAACTGATGTTGAGATGGAAAAACAAACAAAAACAGGCCTGAATTTGGATCAGGCTCTGAGGTGTCACTGACATTACCTGAAAATTTAGTCATCAAGGGCCAAAAAATAAAAATAAAGCTGTCAGCTTCTTAAATTCTAAAATTTAAGTGATTTCAAATTGTTTAATAATTTTTAGAACTGCCTCTTTAATTCTTATCATTCAAGTGAACTTTATTTTGACCATAGCCATCGTCTTGTATAAACTCCTTGAATATTTGGTTTCCACATATGCTGAGTTTTAAAGAAAAAATTGTACTTCGTACGTTTTTTTTTCTTTTTTGCATAGAATAATAAGAATAATTCTTAAATCTACCTCTATAAAATCTCTTTTAAAGTATTCTGAAAAGAACTACTAACATGAACATATCCTGCAAGAAACCCTTACTTCCGGTTTATGTAAACTAGATTTCAGTGACTCGTAGCATTTCATTCACAACCCGTGAGGAGGTAATTAATTTTAGTGATCTGGTAACTAAAGCACCAAAATATTATTGGCCTTTTTCTTTGTGTCCTGTGACTGGTTCCACTATTAAAACAAGTATGCAAGTGTGTACTTAGGGAAATCAAAAAGCTGGGGCTTATCATCATCATCATCATTAGTATTAGTATTTACGATCGCCCTCTCCATTATCAGTAGACCAATGGCTATGTTCAGACATTCTGTCGCTTACAAATCATGGATTACATGATTCTTATTGTATCTCTCACTCTATAGTCGTAGCAATTTTATTTATTTTTTAAAAATTAACACATTCCCTCACAAGAAGAAAACAGAAGAAAAAGCTAAACTTATGCAGGTGGCAAAACGTGTGATATCTGAAAAATCATCAAAGTTGGCAATAGAAATGCTGAAATGGTAAGACCAGGTTTTTCAAGTGCTACTAGAGAGAAGTACAACCACTTAACTGCAGATCGTCTGATGAAGTGATTCATTTTTTAAGGCACTGTTTAAATCAGAATCCCCCTATCACATAATGAGAAAAGACTGCATGTCTCACCAATCTCTGTGACCTTGCTCACCAGTGATAGAGAATTGAATATAACACAGTCTTAGCAACAGCCTGCATTCTAGTACGGACAGGATTAGACGTGACAGAAAATTGATCATCTTCCAGACAGTTTAGGCCAGTCACCGAGTAATCAGTCAGACCGTTGTACAACTGATGACACGGAGGTCACACAGTCCATGTAACGAGGTTCTTTTTCATCGCACTATAGTTCGCCCAGGTGATTCAGTCATTATGACAGCCCAAAATTTGTGATTGATTAGGTGATTTTCAGTTCGGTTCCAAGACAGTCTCCATCAACCCCATTGTTTACCATTCAGTATATTACTTCTCCATTTGAAATGACACTGTCTCTAAGTAATAATTTTTGAGGCCAAATAGCTTTAATAGCCACTCAGTGGAAATGCTGGCTGAACAGTCATCAATCTAGCTTAATCCTAGGGCTGCTTTAATCCACCTCCATGGACGCTTGTTTCAAAATAATAAAGCAATAGTGGGACAGTTAGTTCAAGTAATTTTTCCAATTAATAGTGCAATGGAGGAAGAATTCTCATCTTGAGATTGAGTGATAAAAATCAAAATTATGTTGAATTCAGATAACCCAGACCTTCAAAAATGTTACATTATAATGTACTCTAGGGGTCTCTTTCAGTTATGAAATTTTCCTTAAGATGCCACTTAGAATTTTAAAGGACTCGTGTTAGCAGGATCAAATAGAATAGTTTATTCCTGGCAAATTTCAGGAGCACAGGGGTAAGAACATGAAACAGCACAACGCGTCCGGAGAAAAACGGGGACCAGGTACTACCGCATGGAGGTACTCCGCACCTTACATTTTTCCTGTCTCAGACTGAGCAGGTATTTCCCTCGGAGGCAGGACTTTCTAGCAGGCAGTTGCGATGTAAGATCCTGGACAGACATATTAACGAGGCAATTCTTAGCATACGAGTGGTAGCTGGAGGGATACAGAAGGACAAAGTTACCTCAGGAAAGTCTACTAGAAAAGAAAAATAAAATTTAGGACCCTGCAGAACACAGATAAGATCACGGAATACCAACATGAGGAAGTAAGAAGTGAGACGGTTTGTTTCAGCAGATAAGCCTTGACATAACTTAGCGGTAGGAGGTAATTAGTCATTTTGACAACGAGAAATTTCTGATCGTTTAGATAACTGCCAGAGGAACATAACAGGGATGCTGCCAGGCAACCGAGGGAGGGGAGAAATCGACAGGGCAACGCCACCTGGAGACTGGGTATTACTGAGACATGACAATGTTCTTAGGTTGTCAATGTTAAATTCAGCAGTGGGGACAGGCCAACATCGTGATAATACAAAATGGGCACTTCTGACAGACTGAATTGTGTCCCCCTATAGGACATACTGAAGCCCTAATGGCCAGTACCTCAGACTGTGGTCTCATTTGGAAACAGGGTGTGGGAGAGGTCATAAGACGAGATCAAGCGAGATCAGGAAGAGCCCTTATTCCAACATGGCTATTGCCCTTAACGGGAAGACAGCTGTGCGAGGGCACATCTCAGAGAGGGCCATGACAATGACAGAGCACGGACGGGAGTGACAGCTGCAAGCCAAGGAATGCTCGATGGCCGAGGCTCGACGGCCAAGAAGCTAGGAAGAGCCAAGGGAGGAAGGATTCCATCTAGAGTCACAAAGGGAACATGGCCCTGTTGACCCCTCGATTTCAGACGACCAGCCTCCAGAACTGAGAGAATCCATTTCTGGTGTTTCCTAAGCCCCCCAGTTCATGGTATGTTGTTACAGCAGCCCGAGGCAACTAAGATGGCATCCAACTGGCTCGAAGCTCAGCCCTAGGGTGCGGGGGCTGCTCTGACCAGGTTAGACTTGAGCATCTCCCCACTGTCCCCTGCTCGCTAGATGCCTGTGGTCAAGTTTCAGCAAAGGAACTGAGTTAATCCAAGTTACACCGAGAAATCATTTGTCTTTGTATTTCTAATCACATGTCAATCAGCAAGTTAACTGAATTAATACTTAAAAAAAATATATTCTTCTGGCCCTGGGCTTTACTTAAACATTGTTACACATATAAGTTAACTGGATAATTAAAGTCATTTCCCAGAAGATTTAGGTTCAAAAATAATTAACCCGAATTATCTAGGTGATAAATATTTTAAAAAATAAAAAGGGAGGGACAGCAGTACTTTTTCTTGATCTGTATAGAGAAATGCTTCAATTTTCATGACTTTCGATGCACAGACCCATAACCATTTGAAAAAAAAAGTTTTCATATAAGCAATATGCAAAAGCCCTATTTTTAAAAAAAATATTGAGCTCTCAGGTGTCTCGCTTTTCACACATTTTTTTTTCATTATTGCTATAGAACTCCTAGCAGTGAGAATATATACATATATTTTTTGCTACCATACCATATCTCAAAGTTCTTGGAATAACCGATATGTTTTATACGCCCATTTTTCAGGAGAGGAAAATATCTATTTCAAAAAAGAGGGAAAAAATATCCAGCACCTGAGGCATAATGTGAGGGGAGAACACTCCAGCAAAACCTGACCTGCGATAAACCCATCCTGTCCTGTCAGCCCCCTGACAGGCTTGTTATGTTGCCCTCTTTCCGTCTGGAGAGGGGACAGAAACTGGTGCCGATTGAAGGTTAAGCAAGACAAAAAAAAAATGGGACACAAAATAGCGACATGAGTTTCCCTCACCAGTTAGGACTCCGGGGCTTAGTATTTTTATTTCATCATGCTTACAAAAGCAAACTGCAGTGAATTTCTCTTTATATTTTCTTAAGAATGAGGAAAGAAATGTTCCTTTCTTTACGAGCTTCATGAAAGCTGGAAACACTAACACAGTAAGCATTTCAGTGCTCGATTGTGGTTCTCCCAGTCTTCAATATGCAGAAAGGTTTTATTCTGACCAATACAAATCTTAAGCAAGTGATGCATCCCGTTTACGGTGACTACAAACAGGTTCACATCATACGCATCTGTTTAGTCCATCAGAGACTCGGAGGGTCCATTTGAAAGACTATGTTATCAGAGGAAACGAACCTTCCAAGTTTGTCTCTGTCCTCAAGCAGATGCATATGCATCCTCTGTTGTGTGTTTAAGATGCTGTATGGCCTCAACAATGCAAGACACTGTATCACGGCCTTTTTAATGGAACGCAGTGGAGTCCCAGACCCCTTTTAACCCTCTTAAAGTGATAAAAATGTAGCTATATATAAACAGATCCAAATTTCACAAAACACTTCTATAAAAACACCAAGTGCAGTAGCAAGAAAGAAAGAAAGGAAAAGAGAGAAGGAAGAGAGAGGGAGATCCGCAGTAAAGATGATTTCGCATCTCTGACGTTTCCAATACTCTCTTAGGGAAGGACTCATTACTCCCCCTCCCCCCCACACACACACATTTTTTTAACATGGTAAGGTTGTGAAGTAAAATCAGTAATGGAGACAGGTGCACGCAGCCTAAAATGTGGGTTTCATTACCAGGTGAGTGGTGGGGTGTACCTGGGTGTGAGCCCTGTGGAAAGCTGTCTGCACTGAAGCTTCTCCACCTTGCAGCCCAGGCAGCCAGTTGCACAGACACACAGGCAGCCATTAGCAATAAGGCCACTTGAGTGCCCTCGATGTAACCGGCCCTGTGCTGGGTGCTGAACTGACCCAGGGACTTGCAAAGACGTAATAAAATGAAAACTATACATTTCAAAGGCAAAGATATTGAAGAAGAGCACTTTTTTCAATGAGTTGGGATATGAGATAAATGAGACAAAATGCCCTGGATTAATTAACTTTAACCCTGTGGTGGTCATTTCGCCACATATACACATATCAAGTTGTGTAGAAAATCTGAAGCTAATACAATCTTACATAAGCCAACTGTGTCCCAATAAAACTGGAGGATAAAAATGCTCTGGGGAGGTGGGGACCTTGGAGATGACTTCAACAGATACGTGGGATTTAAAGATCCGTCAGTGTAGATAAAATTACCCGGGCAGAGCGAAGCTGTAAGGTGGGGTTACAGAAGGAGCCACTTTACAGGAATGAGAGGATCACGACAGATGCTTTCTATGAAACTACTCCCCAAAATCTAATTTTACTGTCATGATTAAGATTCAACTGAAAGGACAGGGGGACACTCTTGAGTTCACAGACTTGATCATTTCTGTAAGTTTCCAGTTTGTGCCCAGTACCTTCAAAACCCTGCTTAGGTGCAGCCCTGCATTTGAAGAAAACCGTAAAACTTTGTTGAGAAACATAAGTGACTTTTAGAAATAAATACTGTTATTTATTGAAGGATAAATACTGTTAAGGTATAGGGATCTTTCAATTAATTTATAAATTTAATAAAATTCCAATAGATAATTTTTAAAAATTGACAAAATTATTCTAAAATAAAAAAGAGCAAGGACTTTAAAAAGTTTTGGGAAAAAATGAGTAAAAATAGACTTGCTGTCTTATATATTAAAATATAATTCCATAATAGTTAAACTTGTAAGGCTGGGTCGAGAATAACAAGAATACACACACACACACACACGTACGTGTGTATGCACATATATGTAATTCTTATAAAGAATAACAAGGTTCTATAAATATTTATGTACACATTTTTATATATTTATGTTAATCTTATAAAGAATAATAGGCTCTGTAACAAGGACATTCGTAAATGCTTACTGAAGAGAACAGAAAGAACAAAAACAGAGCTAAGTAATCCATATTCGATGTATGTAACGATTCAAATAATTTGGGAAGGAAGATGTATTTATCAATAAGTTTTGTTACAGCAATAAAGTTCCCACCAGATGCACCAAGTTCAGAACAGACGTTTGCAGTCTGCAGCTGATATGAAGCAAAGCCCATTAAAGGCTTAACTGAAACGACCAGGTCGTAGCCGGGCAGCAGGACCACGTTCGGCCGGCTGTCTGAGCACAGGTCACCTCTGCGCAGCCCAGAGCACCAGGGACCAGAGGGTGAGCATGCATCCTGCCGGTGCAAACCAGCAGGGACTCAAGACGCCAGAGGACAAAGGCCCAGAAAGAATCGAGGTTCTATATGCACGTGGGCGCGCGCACACACACGTGCACACGCATTCTCTCCTCTGGATTCTACACTGGTTAACAAGCCTGAGCCATTTCAAATTACTTATATAAAAATTATACTGCTAATTTAATATTCTTAAGTGAAAAATATAAGCTCTTTCTCCAATAAAAAGAGAAGTTTTTAAGAACTAAGAGGCGTGCATTAGTTTTCTCATATTCTGTTCACACGAATGTACCCAAAAGATAAGGTTTTTTTCATGTGAGTCTTTAGTGAAAAGAACACATTTCAAAAACACTAGCTTTCCTCTGAAGCAGCGGCATGGAAAGCCAGTAATACGTAGTAGCTGCTGTGGGAAGCCAGGAGTCTCACGGTGCATTTCAGCAACCCCTGCCCCTTCCTGTGTGACTCCAGAACTGTCTCTCCTGTCACTTGATTTATGCGCCACCATATCAAAGGCCTACGATAATTCCTGCTCCTCTGGACTCTGAGAGAACAGGAGAACCATGCTACTTCAAAGAGCCATGCTGTAGGGCCGAAGCAGTCAGATCTTCATGACTGGCAAGAAACGGAATCACAATAGCAGCCAACTGTTCTGGAGTGCTTTCCATGTGTCAGACACGTGCGTGTGCATGTGCATGTGTGTAAATATGTGCAGACAGTCCCCTACTTACCATAGTTCCACTAACGACTTTCTGACTTTACGGTGGTGTGAAAGGGATGTGCATATAACCACGCTGGTTTTCACTTTCAGTAAATTACATGACACAGTCGACACTTTATTTTCAAACAGCCTTTGTGCAGATTAATGTGAGTCCTCTGAGCACGTTTAAGGGCGGCGGGGCTCAGTTCTGATGTTTGATAGGTTAAGTGTAATAAATGCATTTCCAACTTACAATATTTACAGTTTACAGTATTTTCAACTGACCAAAGATTTATTGGGGTCCAACCCCATCATAAGTCGAGGAGAATCTGTACATAAACTCTACATATTTTTCACTCACTTAATCCTTAAAGCAACCCTACAATGATGACAGCTGCCATCATGTCTTCAGCTTGTGGATGAGGAATCTGGAGTGTACAGAATTAAGATCATAGAGTTAATGACTGGCCATGACTGGAACCCGGGCACTCCGAGTCCAGAGCTGGTTTTATTAACACCAGGCTCTCCTGCCTCCCCAGGGCAGGCACTCAACCAACCGGCCTTTCAAAGCAAAGCAAAAAAGAGTTTCTTCCATCCTCCCATAATGTATGCACATTCTGATCCAGGAATGGAGGCATTTCTATTTTTAGCTGGTTAAGTGGCTGAGAAGCCTCTCTCCTGTCAAAATGATATTTCCCATGTGGTTGAAGTGAATAAACTTATGAACAGTAAATTTTCCTCAGGCAAACTTGAGCTTTCACAAAAATAGTTGGTCTCCAGGAAAGACCACCTTTAATTGGTTTAAGTCACAGCAGGTACAACTGGATATTCAAGGTGTCTCATTACAACCCGACAGATGAAGTCTTCTCTCTGACCAGGCCTTTATCGCTTCATCTGTTCTTGCTCAATTCCATTAGTAATTAGATGATTTCCCTATCAGACTCGGGTCCTGGTGGAAACAGGGTCATTCCGATATTATTTCTTCTCACAAAATGCAAACTGTCTCCAGTTTTAACAGCTAAGCTTACTGTGTCTTCGCCAGGGCCCACTCAGCCAATACTTTCTATAGATCTTTTAAAAAACTCTGACATCTACAAAGCCAACAGAGAAAACTATTCTTACCGAGAAAAACAATACACACATTTAGATAAAACAGAAGTGCTTTTTAACATAAAATCAAAGTTGCCACTTTATACCTTTTCCATGCCCCTTTTCTGCCTCTATACTTTGGATGAATGCCTACTATTTACCAGACCTTGTTTGAGGTACTGTCCTAGGGAATATAAGAGGAAACTAAGTTCCTTCACCTTTTAAAACTTAAAGCGGAGAGGAAAACAAGTGGACAAATATGTAAGAGAGCTAACTGCAGACAGCAAGACGTGCTACGAAGGAGAGAGAGAGATGACATGACGAATGAGAGCCGGTGACGGGACAGCAAGGTGGGATCAGGGCCAGTGGCAAACGGAAGGGGCGAGACTCACTGAGAAGCCGTCGTCCTTCAGGTGAGATCAGAAGGGGGAAGGGAGGCAGCCATGGGGAGGGCTGAGAAGCAGAGTTCCAGGCATGGCCTCATTTACTCCCCCCTGGGACCCAATGAAACGAGCATTTTAGAGAAAGAGACACATTTTAGTTAAGAATGCTAAGCATCTAAGATGCTAAATGATTTATCCAAAGGCACCCACCACTGTACCTTTCAGAGATGAAGCAGGAAGTATGACTCATGCCAGCCAGCCTTCTCTTATCATTTCTCAATAACAGAGCACCTACGACCTACCACACAATTCGTGTTACTTTTCCATGTCTGGTTTGCAATAATTACTGTTAAACAGGCTATGGTCTAACAAGAAATGACGCTCATTTTACAAATTTAATAAATGTAATTGTAGTCATCAATTTTGTATAATGCCTGGGAACTACGCTATAAAGTAACTACTTGAATGTATAAATGTTGTGTTTATAAACATATTATTTTTCATAAATGGTATAGTTTATGTGATTTACAAAAAAGAAAGCCAAATCGGTAAATTCCTAGTATGCTAGCTAGGACCACTTCCCACCCATTGGTAATATAAGTTCATGTTTTTGAGAACCTTCGAATTATGTATTCAAATATTTTTTTAACAACCAGAACACAGATTTTCAAAATTTGTAAACTTTTATTTATCCTCCACCAACCACCCCGCTACAGATATACAAAAAGACACATTCTACCTTTCTCTCACAGTCTAAACTAGTTTGCTACATTCAGGAAAAGGTAGAGAAAAGATGACAGGGTGGGTCCACGACATTTTTGTTGGAAAGACGAGAGCTGTAGAAAACACAATAGCTAAAGTGTTCAACACGTAACACAAAACCAGTAAGTCTGTGTGTGTGTGGTTGGGCAAAAGCAATGGGATGTAAGCACAGAAGCATTCTCAGGGACAGAGAGGCCCTTAACAACCACCCAAGGAAGGCACTACAAATCTCATTCAGCCTTTGTCTGCGATCTCCATTCATATTTTGGTCAGAACACACTAGTGGAATCTTATTATTCTCTAAGTACCCCCAAGTCATCCTCTTCTCCATCCTCTTGATCACAAGGATTTTAAACTTCCACATTTGGATAACTGCCATTTTGGTTCAAGAGAGTAGATGGGTACATGAAGTGAGGTGTGTGGCTAGAACCTACAGTATTTCTTTAACGGTGTGTTTACTTTCAGTACAATCCAGTGTCAATCAAAGAAGGGTCTCTATGGTGAACTTTAGAGGTTCAGCACCTGCTCCCTCAAACTAGATGAAGCTTTCTGCAGGGCAGTCACTGCTTTAGGGAGAAACTAAACCATTCTGAGACACAGATAACAGATCAACTTTCTAATATGTGAATAATACATACTTCAGTCAGAGTAACCGAGATTTGAGAAGCAGCAATGTGATACCTGGGAAGTGCTCAGGTTACACATTAAGAGAGATCTGGATTCAAATATTGATTGTGACACTTACACCTATGCAAACTTGGGGCAAAATATTTACTTCCTTTGAAGTTCAATTTCCTTATCTGTAAATGTGGAGTAGTACCCTCAATCTTGCTGGGTTATTTCAGTGATGAAACAAGATAATACATGTAAAATATTTAGAAAAGTTTTAACAACACCACCAGGACTAGTTCTAAATACAATGTTTAAGTTGTCAAAATGACTTTCTCATTTTTCTCTTTGGAGAGAAAAGAGTTAACGCACCTGGTTTGAGATGATTCACTGTGTTTACTAGCAGAAGGCCCGAGGGAGAGAAAAGGAAGCAGATCTGATCTAATCTCTGTCAAGAGGACAACTGGGCTTTGGAGCAAATACGAGAATGATATTTGCTAAGAGGAGTCTTACTTATTAACAGGATTCCATGGTTAGGAATCGCTTATAGAAAATAAATCCAGCATCAGTAAATTCTTGAAAAATGACTTCCTACAAAAAAATCACATGGGCCAAGAACCCACATCTTTGTTTTCTGTCAGAACACACTGCCCAACCTCCATCACTCACCCCTAACTTTTGAAAATATGTGCCACGCCACAGGCTGATCAGAGGTCAGGTAAGAGAGAACTAGCTCCACAAGAAGTGTCAGTTAACTGGGTTTTAGTTCACTTTGACAGTGGTTTATGGACTATGATACATATCCATCCGGTCCAGTTCAATATTTACAGATCTTTTAAAGTTAGTACTTTGTGAAGACATCAAAAGAAAATATTCCTATATAAAAATCTCTAGCAAGAATATTTTGTTTTTATAAAGTTTTCAACAGCTATCACTCAATAATCTAATTTATGAAAAGGAGGTTTTCGAAATAATGTTTCATGGATAGAAACATCCGTGGATTTCCACGTATGATTTGTGATTGCTTCCTCAGATACCCAAGTCCCAAAACCTGTGCAACTATGGAAAACTTACTTTAACATTTGTCTTCATTTTCCAACTGAAACAAAAAGACAAAAAATTCTGCCCCTATTTCTAACTTCACAAGGATACTTTAGAATCTCCTGATGGCAGATTATTATAATTATTCTTAATACGTCAAAGAGCCTAGCACATTACAACAGAAAACGCAATGTGACCTACAGAATGTATAATGAAGATTACTATAACAAATATCCTGCTTTCTACAAAGTTTTCTTACATATATTATTTCATTTAAGTTTCCACAAATAGGCCGTGAGATAGGTATAAGTAACTTCATTTTGCAGAGGAATAAATGAGGCTCAGTAGAGATAACTGGCTAATTCTACATCTTAAACTAAGGAATAAGGAGGAGAAACTGAAAATAATAATATGAACTGAGTAATATTAGAAGATTCAAACAGAGGATTTTGAGCGGTCAGAAACCGCGAAGGGTCTGAAATTTTACTCTACTTACATGCTATAGGATATGAGACTCCCGGGTCAAAGGCAAAGGACAGCTTATCACTGCAATAGCAGGAGCCGAGCGGCAGCATTTGCCCAGATCCTCCAACTTCCAATTCTCAGAGTGATACAAAGGGGCTCAAGTGACACCTGCCCAAGTGGTGGGTGGTATCCAGCACACTGAGGTGAACCATCTACAATGGGTAATACAAATGCCTGTCCTCTGCTCTCGCTGTAGCCAGTATCTGTTTCTACTGGATACTGATCATGCCTGCCTTTTGCTCCAAAGGGAAACACCATCTCCACCTCCAAGGCTGTTGACTATACAAATATTGAAAAGAGAGAACAGAACAAATGCAGTCAGTGCCTGTCCGGGCACGAAGAAATGTGAGCGGCCCATGGAGACATGTTTCTCAACGACAGATTACCTGTTTCACGGGCCCCTTTTATTTGCTGACAGTAATCAAATGTAATAATAAGCAAACACAGGTGGCAGCAAAAAACGAAATGGATCTTGAACCATCCTGCGGCCCCTCAGGCCTCCAGACGTAACTGGGAAACAGGCAACTCTTTTCTGCACGGGGATTTATGAAGGTGTTTAAAATATGATTAATAATTTTATGAGAAGCTGAAGAGTAATCTGAGGACTGTACTCCTGCAATAACGATCATGGAAACTGATTATAAATACAGATGATACAAGCTAAATTAAAATATCAGCTTTTAGATGCCATGACATGATTGGCATTTTATTCATGCCTCCATTTGATACTTTTTTTAACCAGAATACTAAAAAATAAAAAAGAAGTTTTAAATGACAGAATTTTCCAGCTAAAAACAACTGTGATCTCTCTTTACTAGCTTGGCTGTTTCTAAAGTATCACACTGAGAGACTACCTTAACTCGCCGTATTACTTTTACATCAGAAGAAATTCTCATTGAATTTGAATGAAACGACCTTGGGTTACCAGAATTAATCTCCATATATGATATGTTCCTTTGACTTTCTATGAGCAAGTAACAAAAGATGCTCTAATTGACTAAAATTCTAAATGCAATGCTGATATAAAATATCCATTAGCAGATTGGTGGCCTATTTATAACTCTGTTAAAGGGGCCAGCATTACCCTAATTCTTAGTGTCAAATGACAAGATTAGTGGATGACTCTTTACAGCTGATGGCACATTAAATAGCTATGATTAGAAGGGGAAAAAAACAGAGTCTAGTTGGATTGTTTTACAGAAACTGTCCCACTGGCACATCGTGGCTCTATTAGTTTAAATCCTTATAAATATATTTTTGAAATAATTCCAGAAAACACATAATTTTAAAGTTCTGTGCATTGCCTTAGATGTTCTAAAATGTGAACAAAACCTTAGAGCCAAAGAGTCTCTTTGCCTAAAGTGGCAGAGTTTTGGCGGAGCTGACCGAGAGCCTGACGATGGAGCCCATGCTCAGCCTCGGGCGGCTCCATCATCTCCGTGGTGCCATGAACCTTCATTACAGGTTCATTTCGTTGAATTATGATATTCGGCATTTAAAAGTTTCATTAAAAGGTACCTTCTCTCTGGATACCTGGTCACCACAGAGTCCGTAAAACAACGAGGCACGTCGATTTTGAAAAGTAGTCAATTTTGAGTAAAAGGCAAGAGAAAGCACATATGTAGCAGATGCCTTTTTCCCCACCGGTTACCTACGTAGATGAACATGCAGTCAATAACCTCAGTACGCTAGGAACATGCAGTCAATAACCTCAGTACGTGGAAAGCACGCAGAAAGTGAAGAAGAGGGACCTCTAGTGAAAAGAAACAGACCCTCTATGCTCCGCGGTGTCACTAGGGGACAACAGACACGTAACCACAGTACAGGAGAAGCAGACGACACAGCCAGGTCAGAAGGCGATGCCGTAAAGTCTCAACTGGAAAAAGCACAGCCGCACAACAGTAGCGACCAAAAAACTGCCTGAGCAGGCGGAGGGGCGGTTTCACAAAAGAGAGTATTCGGTGGGATTCCCAATTGTGTGAAAACCACGAGGCAAAGATCATAAAGCTGCATGAAGCTCCAGGATCAGCACACGCATGAAGCGAGTGCATTCTGAGGACAGAGGCAACCTGCACGTTCTCTTCTTCGTGTGGTCTCTTCAATTCCCAGTTTTTAACTGGAAGTACTAACGTATCAGGGACATGTCTTAACCTGTACTTCAGACTGTTTCAGAATACGAGCAACTAGGTTCAGCTCCAAGCACCTGAAATATATTCTCTCATTTATGCCCCTCAACAATCCTATGAAGTAAATACCATGACAACCAGCCCCGACGTTATTATAAAGAGATTGAGACACGGGAATACTGAGTACATTTCTCCAAATCATATAACTAGTGAGTGGTACGGTGGGAGCGTGGCTGCAAAGTCCATGGTTTAATCACTGAAAATACCTCTTGTTTAGGGAATGTTAGAAATAAGAGCCTATCGCTGGTCAGGAGTTCATGGAGCTGATCACCGCAGAAAGTTTATTAGCTTGTGTACAGCCTCACTGCATAGATAGATATAAATAGACATATTCATACATATACCCTGTACGTGAATTTATTTCACCCGCATCTTTCCAAATATAAAGATGAAGTCAGTTTTTAAGAGCAACAGATGGAATTTGCTTGCGCCCACAAATTTAGGCTTTGCAAGGACTTCATAAAGATGCAAAAGCTTTAAAAAATCCTTGTTCCAGTATGTAAATATCAAGTATTTTTCTTTACAAACTTTTTAATACACCAAGGATGTCTTGCTGTTCCCAAGACACATACATTTGTACATACATATATCCTGCACCTGGCACACTGGAATAATGTCAACTGTGCTGACTTCAGTAATTACCGTCAAACGAACACACGTAGTGATTTTTTCTGAATGTCACCTCCCACATGGCACTTTCCTTGTCTAGCTCAAGCCTTGAGGAAATAAATTAATAAATCAAAACCTGGGGAAACTCTCATCCAGCCCTTGAAGCAGTAAGGGGATCTCGAATTTCGAAGCCTTTCCCAGAGGTATTACATTCTTCTTCTCAAACACTCATAACATTCATAAGAAAAAGGCAGTTAAATCATACAAGGAAATGGCCATGACAAATAACGTGTTACATACCCCAGAAGCCAATAGGAACTTATCATCAAGGTAGAAATAATTTTCTATGTAGACCAAAGACACAGATTTCTGGATGTTTATCAACTACGTGTGTCTGGGCCCTCTCCTAGACATTCTGATTTTAGCTAGCCTTGGGCGTGGCCTGGTCATCCTGGACCCTTTGTAGCCCTCCAGGCATTTCTCACATCCAGCCCAGGTTGATGACTATTGCTCCGAATCGAATAGCTGTGTGGACATCGGACCTTGTGGCCTAGGGGTCACTAGCTATTGCACTTGGGAGTCGGAGTGCCCCCACTTAAAAGGCTGAGTATCACCACAGTGACATGTTGGTGACACATCTACAAGGCCAGGGGAGGGTCCCACGCAGTTTAACAGCCCATGACGAGAAAGCTGCTGATGAACTGATTTTTCTGAGACCTGTTGAGTCCAATGCCCCCACTTAAAAGGCTGAGAATCACCACAGTGACATGTTGGTGACACATCTACAAGGCCAGGGGAGGGTCCCACGCAGTTTAACAGCCCATGACAAGAAAGCTGCTGATGAACTGATTTTTCTGAGATCTGTCGGTACTATAATTCATCTCTAACTCTCGATGCCATAATTCCAAGCACAGAAAAAATTATGCATTTGGCTGATTATGAAATAACCTGTGATTAGAATATGAATTTCCAAAGACCAAGGTCCCCATCTAGTCACCATGAGACATAGTTTCTATGCTGCACCTTGAACTCCAGCTAAACCAGCTCACATCTAGCATCTGATAACAGTGGCAGACATCTCAATATTATCTCCCAGCAACTTAAAGTATATGCTCTGCTGTGATTGATTCTTGTTTATGAGGACACTCACACTCACTGATCTAATTATTATAGTGCCGCTCTCTGCAGTAAGGACCCCCAAAAATTTATTCCGGAGCCTTTCATTATTCATTACTTTGCTTACCTGTTTGGGCTACTTTCATGGCAGGAAAAGTACTCTAAAAATAATATTTTCCTTTCCAAAATATGCCTGTAAAAATGGAAATCTATGTTTAATGAATTCTTACCATATGTAACTTGGCTCTAAATAGTTAAGACCAATGAAAACATTCTCAGAGTAAAGGGTTGCAAGAGGCACACATTTCAGGATTGTACGGCCACCTCGGTGTTCTGCTAGAAACAGAACTCAACTGTTACATGAAACAACACACCCACAGCTTTCCCCGTGTAGTTATTTCAATGAGCTGTTGAGACCGCAGGTATCAAATAATTCTTTGATTTACTGGGACACACGAAATGCCAATGTGTGATTCTTAAAGTGTATTAGATCATTATTAATTGAAACATTTAACTAATTAAATGTAAAATTACCTGTGGCTAGTGGACATTAGAGACTCAGTGAATTTTAAATAACCTAGTACCATGCTTTATGAAAAAATTGTGGGTTGATTAGTTTCCATACAAAACAGGTTTGTGATGAGGAAATTAAAAGAAGAAATGTTTGTTTAATGCACAAAAACATTAAAACATGGAAAGAAAAAGACTATTTTTCCAAAGTACCAATGCACTAAATGTCCAATGTAGTCTATTCAGCCTACTTATAGCTAGTATATAAATTTATTTTTAAATATTTCTTGAATACGTGTTTTCCCTCAAAAGTCTTAATACAAAAAATCCCTTTGAACTTAATTACATCTACCAGCAAGGCAGCATTTTGTGACATACTGAGGTGGTAGAGTAAGTCTGTGTAATGCAGGTGTGTGTCCTGATGGTGAGCCAGCTGAATATGTGGATGATAAAAGATATATGCATCCCTGTGTGCACTGTAGCATTATTTACAATAGCCAAAATATGAAAGCAATCTAGATGTCCACTAACAGATGAACGGATAAAGATATGGTAAATATCTATAACGGAATATTACTCGGCCATAAAAAGAATGAAATCTTGCCATTTGTGACAACGTGGATAGACCTAGAGGGTATTATGCTAAGTGAAATAAGTCAGACAAAGACCAGTACCATAGAATTTCACTTACATGTGGAATCTAAAAAAAACACACACACACACAAACAAAATAAAACAGAACAAATGAACAAACAAAACAGAGAGAGAGACAGAGAACAAAATGACGGTTATGGAAAGGAAGGGTGGCGGTGGGCGGGGAGGCGAAGAAGGCGAAGGGGGCCGAGAGGGGCAGACTCCCATCTATAACATAAACGAGTCACGGGTATGTAGTGCACAGCACACAGAACAGTCAATCATATCGCATAACTCTGTTCGGTGACGCATGGTTACCAGACTCATCGCGGTGATCACATCGGAAGGTGTATAAATGTTGAATCGCTGTGCTGCACATCTGGAGCTAATATATTTATCTCAACGATAGTTAAACAATAAAAGGATCCCCCCAGCGACAGCGCTGAGCAGGGACTGAAGGAATGTGAGAGGAGCAGCCGGAAGCCGTGAGACAATCGCAGTGACTCCGCCAGGTGATGCCACGAGACAGGAAAACAGGGAAAATGTCGGCACTGATATAAATTTGAGACATAAAAGATTTTCGAGGATAATTTTGATTATATCTAACTTTCAGTTTTAACTGAAATTAGTATGTAATCCCACATAAGATGCCACTCCCTTATACCTTGTATTGTTTATAAAATACACCTTAACCAATGTTGTAATCACTCAATTCAATTAGAGGATGTTAGAATTAGTAGTCTGACTGCTTTAATTTAGTATTTTTATATAGAAAATAAACATTTTCTACCGACTATAACAAAAGAATTTTGAAAACCATCTTAGTTGAGCTTGGCTATGGACCTCGTCCATCGGGGGTCAAAACCAGGTAAAACTTACCAGTATGAGTAATTCTGGTTCCACGGCAGGAGGTCTCCTCAGTGATTTACATGAAATATGAATCTGGATCAATCTTAAGAGCCAACAAGCCCGATCTGGCAGTGCCTCTGCACAGTAATATTTGGAAATTATCCTGTTAACTTGATCAACAGAGACTCTGGAGGCAAATAACCCAGGCTCAAAGGCAGCATTGTTTAAAGAATATCAATTCCATTTTGAACGTAAGGTTCCTTTATTATTTGTTAATGGTCTATTACAATGTTTCCTCATTGCTGGTTGGAAGGGAAAATCTACCTTATCTGCACTAAAATAAGGAACAAATTGTTTAGTGTTGATTAAAACTGCTGTACACAACTCCCCCCACTCCCAGAAACTGAAACAGGAGTGAGAACCCCGAATCACGCTCAAATTCCAAATGAGGTTGATTCTTGAGGGAGAAGGAGGAAAAAAGAGAATTCTTTTCTTTTAATAGTATGCTTATTATACAAAGTTGCTAAGTAATTGAATGAAACAAGACCACCCAATTATTATTTCACATGAAAAATAACATGCCTATCTTGCCAAGCAACCTCAGAAAACATCTCATTCCTTGACGAAGTAGAGAGATGTTCGAACGACATTCAACAAAATACCAGAAATCCAGGCTATGCTCTTAAAAGGTCATTTGTGTTTTGAGGAAACATTAAGAAAACACTGATAAACAACAAAATGGACAACATTCCAAATGGCAAAACTGGATCTAGAGGTCTTTTACTCTTCCTCACAGTTCAGAACAGAATATGAAATGAAAATATTACTATTTTAGAAAATTTTTATATTTGCCAGTGATTCAAAGTAATGAAAAGGCTAAATCTGGCCACCTGGCAGATCTTGCTTTTATTAGAGAATTCTGGTTTGGTAAATTGGAATTCTAGGCAGTTTATCTTCAATGCAATAATACCAGGTTATATGGAAAAAATAATAAAAAGCAGTGTTTCTCCTTTCCTGTGGGCAATTTACTTTTGGGGGCTGAGTAAGTTGCTCCCCATGAATTATGCAGTTCCCACTGTCTTCTTAGGCTAATGGGTTCTGGGAACCACAGGCAAGTGTATTTCCTCTGGGATAAGGGGAAGGGCAGAATATGTTTTAGCCATAATGACTTCACATAACCTAAAATGCATGGCCATTTAATTATTGTAAAGTATGTTTGAAAAGGAAAAATACAATAGAGTTTTAGGAGATACGATTTCTCACAAACCACAAACTCAGTGTGCAAAACGAGATATATATTTTTTTCCTATAATTCAACTTAATTTCTACCTCAGCCTGCATGTCCCCTGAGAGAAAACTCTCTAGGCACAATCAGATAAACAGGTGTGGTGGGGGTCAGTGGAGTGCATCCACTTCCTAGTTTTGACCTGTGCTGGTCTGCCATCACTGAGGCGTGCGATCATCCATCGAGCCACGTTCAGTCACCCCGCCACAGCTGTGCTCGTCTCCATGACCGTCATTCGGTCTGCACCCTCCCAGGCAGGGATCCAGGAGCCGGTCTGTCCACCATCTGGGCTGCAGCCTGCACCACCCATACTACCATCTGTGCCTGCGCCATGCCTGTGAGGCTGCTGCAGGCCACTAGCTCTCAGCATCATGTCCATGCCTCCAAGGGCCACGTGGGAAAATGTTTAAGTGCTTTCTGTCCCCACTGGAGTGCTCGAAGGCTGCCTTCAGGCCCATCTGCCTAGCTACCCCAACACTTGTCTCTGCTCTCCCCACCGCCTGGAGTGGCACAAGGCTTTTTCTGCCATGCTTACAGTTTCCTAGGCAACCATGGCACGACGTAAGCTAACACTCTTCTTTTCTCAGTGCCCATGACCTGAAGAGGTCAGTCATCTTCTCCCAAGGGTTTGGAGGTGAACCCATACTAGCATCTACCTGTCTCATTTAGTGGCCAAACTTTCCTCAGTTTACTGTTAATTTAGAGACCCTTCTCTGATCCCACTCAGCCATCTTCTTCTTCCCGTATCTTTCCTTTCTGGTATCTGGTTATAGGCTTTAGAAGTGAAAGGCTAATGTTGTAACATCAAATTCAACAGTTTCTCCGAAGACCTTCCCCTCCTCTCAACTAGGACATTGATGGCCTTAACTCTATTGCCCAAATGAAGTAAGATCAATGGATTTAGGAGAACCAAAACATTTAATGCTTATATATTATACATCATGATTCTGCTGCAGAGATGATTTCTCTATCAATATATTTTGTCAAATATTATTTTCAGTCCAACCTATTCATTCATTCATTCATTCAACAAACATATATACCCACTAAGTGCCAGAAAACGTGTTGGCTTTAGGGATAATAAAAACAAGTACAGCATCTCGTCTTTGTGGGTCTTAAATAATCAAATAACCACAAAAATAAAGATCGAATGTTATTGTGAGGAATGCTATGCAGGTGATTCTAACACCATGTTGGACCTAGAAGATTTCTAGCACAATGTTATGAGAACCGAAGAATGAAGAGAGTTAACCTGGTGAGGAGGGAAGGGGAGGGCAGGGGAGGGGACAGCGTTCCTGGCAGAGGGAGTCCTGCGTCATAAGAAAAGGGGCAGAGAGCTGAGGGGGAGGGGGAGCAAGATGGGGCTGGAGAAGAGGAAGCCTCCGGAAGGTTTTCATCCAGCGGACTGTCATGATCGGGTTTTCATTCTGGTTCTTAGAAAACTTCTGGCCACGTGTGGAAAGACTGAATAGAGAATGAGCTCCTTGCCAGCTCTGTTTCCTCATTTCTAAAATGAGGACAATGATATAAAGTGCTTGTTATGAGAATTAAATAAAATAATGCATGCAAAGTACTTGGCATAATGCCTGACACAGAGTAAATATTCCATAAATGTTGTTATTATTATGACCAACAAAGAATCTTATACGATGAAAATCTAGATTATCATAGTGCATTAAGAAGAAAGATAATGAGCTGTGTAGCCAAATATGCATATTTATAATTATGGTTTTTGATTTATTGTCCATGAGTTTCAGATTTCATCCGAAACTTCATTTCCTCAGACAGAAACGGGGCTAATTACACGTCCTACAGTACTACTATGAAATACAACACTGTCTGGGAAAATGCCTAGCACGGGGTCTAACACAGTTATTTTCAAGAAAGATTTTCTTCCCCTCTCCCTTTTCAGAAGAAATTAACTCGTTAGCATCTATCCGATACATTTAGGACATTGTCATGTATCAGCCTTGGTAAATTTATATTTGCCAGTGATTCAAAGTAATGAAAAGGCTAAATCTGGCCACCTGCTTGATTACACTTCTTGAGAGATTATTTGCCTAAAACCATTAATTCCAACTCCCAAAGTACCTGACTTAATATTAGTTTATATGTTTAGAAAATAGGTCTCATTATTAAGAAGAAAGAGGAAAAAAAGGGGAGATGAGCCTTGGTAAATTTATATTTGCCAGTCATTCAAAGTAATGAAAAGGCTAAATCTGGCCACCTGCTTGATTACACTTCTTGAGAGATTATGTGCCTAAAACCATTAATTCCAACTCCCAAAGTACCTGACTTAATATTAGTTTATATGTTTAGAAAATAGGTCTCATTATTAAGAAGAAAGAGGAAAAAAAGGGGAAATAAAGTGAGTTATCTCATTTTCAGCACACAGACATCCGTCCTAAGCGGAATGAGATGTGGAAAGGATCAAAAAAAATAACTCAAGCTTTCCCTCTAACAATTTAACTTCCGGTGACGGATACAAAGGCAGGCTCCTTACAGCAAGTTTTGACACACGGCTTTTTAAATTTACACTTCTCTAGAAAAATTGTTTAGAGGATAATTTACTAATGTTTTCCAAGCACGACCTACTTCGATTTTGCCAGTTTTATGGCCAATAGGTGCCTTTTCCAGAAAACAGGATGAATACTTAAAATTTTTAAAAACGAATACACTTTCCTGAAAGAGACACCATAATTGAACAAATGGGAATAAATGTAGTCATTTCCACGGCCTTTCCAGTCGGCCTTACCCTGTACAGCATAAATTAGAGTGGCAGACGAGCTGTGAGTTCTCCTCGTCGGTGTTAAAAGGTGAGCTGCCAGCAAGCAAACCAGACAGGGGCGGCGTGGCTTTCACAGGTCTGTGGGCCAATGCTGAGTGTAATTCGGAAGGAAAAGGTCACTCACCCGATCACTCAGCCATTTGCCCACAAATCTCAGAGGCTGCTTAGATTTCATGTTAGCTCTGAGAATGTGGGTCGGTGCCAGCATTCACAGCTTTACAATTGGGGCAGAAGACATTAGAGATCGTCTAATTCAGACACTTGTTTTATAAGTGACAACACAAAAGTGTTTGCCCAAAGACTCGCGTCTAATCTGAGAAAAATTTAACACTAAAATCTAGATGACAGGCCTCCACCAAAACAACTCACTAAGCTCAAGTGAGATAGATAACATTTCCTTGCCTACCATATACCACATTCTCTAATCTTTAAGACAAGCTCCAATGTCAAGCATTACCATTACTTTATCTTCAGATCTAGATAAATTTTGTTAAAAAATATTCTGCTTTTTCTGAAATGGAGATGCACCTCACAATTGTTAAGCATGTTTAACACGGTGTCCATATTTCTGTGCTATTCATCAGTCAATGGTGCATCTAGAAAGCACTAAAGTCCAAGAGTCAAGGAAATAGATTACTTCTTTTTCACAGATAGGAAAACTAAGGTTCATGGGCGCCATAAAACTTATCCAAGTTCGCACACGAGTATGTGATGGGAATGAGGCCAGAAAACACATGCATTAGACCCCGAAGCCCTGAGGTGCTCCACTTTCCTCAACCGGCCTGCGAGCTCTCGTCAGTGACAGAGGCCATGTCACCATTAGCACATCGGTCTGTTGCTTGCCCTGGACCCGTCCCCACCCGCTCTGTCCTCGAAGGATGTTTCTTTGAGCAGCTACCCTTCCCCACTGTGCAGCAGTCATGTACTTGGGGTGACATAAGCCAGAGAAGGCACTTTCATTCATTTGCTCACAGTGGTTGCTTCATAAACGAGCTAAAGCTCGTTTCCCCCGGACACAGTGACAGGTCCAGGTTAGAACGACCGGAGTAAAGATCAAGGATTTTGTTAGAGGAGTGTGGGAAGCGAATGTCCTTCTCCTCAGCTCTGCTGATATCACAACTCCAACATCTCAGTGGCTTTTAATAAGAAACAACGACTCCATGTTCCTGCTCGCTCTGTGATGGGGGCTGCGGGACGGCCACGGCTGCCACCGCTATGTACACAGGCTAAGGACTGTCTGTGTTCCAGACACGCCGCTCTCAGGGCACAAAGAAGCACGAGCCAAACACACAAGGAACCTTTAACCTCCACCGGAAGTCGGGAAATGTGCCTCTCACTGGCCAAAGCGGAGACATAGCCATGCTCATTCTTGACAGAGAAGTGGGGGACACTGCCACCTGACAGGGAACTGGGGATAATGTCACTCTCAGAGGGAAGCATGAGACAAATCCTTAGGGACAAAAGTGTGCTCCACAGAGGGGAGAAGCGAACTCCTATTCCCCGGGACAGACTGACTCGTGTCCCCAAACTATTTCCCTTTTCCCCTCAAAGAGCCGATTACCCTTCCCGGCCTCCTCAGGGCTGGATGAGTCACCTGCCCATGCTCAGGTGCGTCTGGCCTTTACACGCTCTCACGTATGACCCTCCATTCTTCCTCCTCCAGGGACCTAGCGGGTACGGGGGTGCGGAGCCACAGCCAGAAGGAACCAGTCTCTGAGTCACTGCTTGAAATGGTGCCTGAGAGAGAGCCCGTGCCAGACCATCAAGCGGGTGACAAGCAAGTTTACATTGCGTTTGGTCACTGTGATTGTCATTGTTTTTCTCGGGGGTTAGGCCATTCTAGCTTCACTCAGTGCCTCCATCTGAAGACCTCTTCTCTTTTACATTTTCGCATCTATTTCAAGAAACTGACTTTTTATCTATATGTGACCTGCCCTAACTTACATCATTTTTCTTCTTATTCACTCTATTTAAGTTACTAGACCACTCAAAGAAAAACTGCCAGATTCGGGGAGAATGCTGGCCACATGCTCAGGTGACTCATGAGATCCACCACATCCATGTGCCACCAAGATTCCACCCAGACTGACATCAGCCCCTTTTCCTAGGACCCTGGGGGGAATGGAGCCCATTTTCTACCTACTTTAAAGGCTTGTGTATTAAAGAACTGAGCTGGGTTCTCAGGCCAGGTCTATTCCAGAAACTCATTTTTCCTTTCATAAGACCAGGAGATGCACCAGCAAGTCATCCCATGAGGCCATGGCGCACACTCCTATGAGCCTCTCTGCAGCTGCGTGCACACTTTGAGTCAAGCCATAAATGAGGGTGAGAGGAAGCACTTACTTCTTCCTCCATCCCCTGAAACCCTGAGGTGGCATGATTAGCTTCAGAGCAGGTAAAGTAGCATCTCTCACAGCTGTCATGAGCTGATGTTTGTAAAGCACTGGGAAGAGGAGCGAGCACACAGTAAATGCTATAACAGGCGCTGAGTAATTTTTTTTAATTATCCTCATTTTAGAATTACAGAATCCAAAGCTCGGATAAAATATTTTGTCCAAGATCACATGGCTACTGCCTGACACAACCGGAACTGAAAGTGGGGTCGCTTGACGCTTTCCCCTCTGTGCCCTGCATCTTCTCTTTTCGAGCAAATACATCAGACTTACAAACCAAGGTGCTATAGTTTCAGGATCAAGACGATAATCCTCCCAGTTAGCAAAGTCCACCTGGCTTGAGGCAGATCCAACACTAAAACCCCTCGTCATCGGACTGACATGTTTTCAGTCTCGTTGACAGAGCCCGGCAGATCCATCTGTGTTTGTACGGAGATGACGCCTGACTCACCCTGGCTGTCCCACCAGGTCGCCCTGGGTGAGGCGAGGAAGCCCTGAATGAACCACGTAATGAAGTAAAACCCACTGGAAGCGAAGTATGTAAAACAAAGCGCCGGCCTCGGCTCTGCTCCAGGGAGCGCGCTGATGAGGGTGCCCACGGGAGCGGCCCGTCCTCGCCCGCCCCATTTCTGTAGCTCTCTTCTGGGAAATTTGTTTTGCCTCTCGAGGCTCATAAGTATGTTTCAAAACGAGAAAGTATATCCATTCGTTTTAATGTAAGGCGTCTGTTCCCCAAGCGTTTTCCTTCGAGAATAATAAACTTCCTATTGGAAATTAAGACTTGGCGTTGAGGCTTCTCGGTTTGCTAGGGAGAGAAATACGCCGTGGAAGTAGGTACTGGAGCCGAGCGAAATCCCGCCGGAGCCCGGGGATTAACAAAACCAAGCCTCGCCTAAAGGAAATCAGGCAATCGGTCCAATGAGGAACGACAAAGAAGTCCTCTCTGGCTTTTCCTGGCCCCTCTTGTCGAATATCCTCAAGAATCCACGTCAGTGGAGGAGCTGCTCGGCATCTTTCTACCGCCTGAAAGAAGACTGGGTCTTCCTTACCCAGCCCTGTCTCCGTCCACTTATCTCTTCACCTGCAAACTTCCTCCCAAATTAGGTCTGGGGTGTGGGGAAAGCCTGTGATGCCCAGGGACTCTCCTCCTTGTCACCTTCATTGTCAGCTGACAGTGAGGGTTTTCGCCACCCACGATGCCCGCACCCCACTGGTGTCTTGACAGCCTGGTCAACAACATCTCCTCTCTGTAAACTCCAGAAGGACAGGGCAACATCTATCGGGCATGTCACACGCAAAAGAATCTTTATACATATTTATAGAATGGATTAAAATTCAGTTAGTCAGTGGGATATTATCTTCCCCAAAATGCTTAAAATGTGAATGTCGAGCCATGCCATTTAACTCAGGGCTCATGCATTCCAAGAGAGAGTTCCAACAAAGCAAAGGCTTTTGGAAATAGTGACTCACCTCAACATGCATTTTGGCAATTTGAAGAGCTCACTCAAAATCTGGGAATCAAAAGAGCTGGATATAACTTAACATTTGCTTATAAAAGACATAAGAAATGAAGAAAGAAAGAAAAAAAGATGTACCTGCTTTTAAAACTGGTTGTAGTGCCATGGGCAGTGGGCGGCTCTGTTGTTTTTACAAGACTTTACTTTCTGGTTTAGAGTGTTCAAAATGCAAAAATCAGACTCATATTTAAATATGTGGCCAGTCATTTTGCCTGGTTTCCTTCCGTTGTTTTGTACATCCAAGACGATCAATCAAACAATACAATAAAACATCTGATGAGAGGGCAAGAAATAACCTTTCATGACAACGTCTTGGCCGCATATGATTTGTTTCCTGAAATTGGGGTCCTAAGTGACAATTCTGTTTTTGACCCTGTATTCACTTGAGGTTTTATGCCTCTGCTTGTAATGAGTTGCCCAGCCTCGGTCTTGGTCCCTTCTGCTCTGTGACATGTCATTATCTCTTCCTTGCTTCTTTTCTGTTGTTCCAGGCTACGATTTGCCAGGGCTTGTCCTTGTAAACCACTCCACTGTTATCGGACGCAGATAGCTTTTATTCCAGGTATTTTCTCCCCACAATTCTGCTTCCCACCAACCAGAGAAAATGCCACCTGAAATATTCGGGCCTATGTTCTCTTCCAACGTGGAAAAGAATATTTGTAGCCAGATTCACTAAATAAATCCAGGGGAAAAAAAATCCTTAAAAAGGTATGAAAACGTTCTGTAATATATTAGGTTTTCTAAATCGGTAAATATGGAGACTATTTAATTTCTGGATACAATGAAATGAGTAATCTCCATTTGCCCACAGTGACAAGGATGGGACTCTCCTACTGTAATAATCTACTCAATTGAAAACTGTTGTAAATGCTAAACGGGTTAAAATTTTTTACATAATACGACTGTTTTTAAAAACAAATAATTTCCGAACAGGACTGAACATAAGTTGATCTAGAAGTCACTCAAGTGTTCTGAATTCTCTCAAGCAGCTAGCTACTGTGAATATCGACAGTCCTTACACTAAAACACAAAATGCATTTTTTCAGTCAGGGCTTTTTGTTTTTTGAGATCCAAAGAAATGGGAGTTGACTGAAAACTTAACCTAGACCTTTTCACATCCCACCCGGACTGCTCTGACAGCTACCTAATCAATTCATGGAACTGCGGGCTTCCTCTGCGGTGTGACTTGTCTTCTTCAAGTAACGTCTCCTGAGTCCGTAACTCCCGATGGCCTCTGGTTTATATCACATCAGGTCCTGTCCTCTTTGCTTTGTTTTTAAGACCTTCCAAGGTTGAGTCCCTTCTCCACGAACTTATTGTCCAGCCCCGCTCCAATGACAGTCTAGTTTGTCACATCACAGTTAAGTGTGCGTTTTCTAATGTCGCTCACTGTAATTTCTTGTAAAGGAAATAGACTCCCAAAGCGGCTCCCTCCTACCTATATTATTAATTCTTAAAAACAGGACGTGTCACATGTTTATTCTCTCCATAGCACCAGATGCATTAGTCGACAAGGAAGAAAGGAGAGAAAACTACTTTCCTTTGTCATTCAGGCCTTTACAGGCCCATTAAAGAAGGGAAACATGCAAAGTATATAGCACCATCCTGTGCATAATGAGGGCCTGATAAATGTCTATTACGACTGCTGTGTTATTTAATCCTCCCACCCACTTGTGAGGAGGGCTGATGAGGTTAGTGGAGCTCTGAATGAGTGTCCACCATTGAACCAGAAGGCTTCCCAGCAGGTGACAGCAGCACAGCTCAAATTGGTTTAAATAAGAGATTTCAATACTTCAAATAACAGAGTCTAAGAGTGTGGTGACTCCAGGACTGGTGAACCCAGTGGCTCGATAATGCCGTCAAGGACCAGGCCTCGTCACCTTCCCCCCCTTGCCTTTTTCAGTGGGTTAATTCCATCCTCAGGCTACAACCTCCCATAAACCAAAAGCATCCACAGGGATTCCAGCCCGACATCCAGACACAGCAGCATTCGCAAGCAAACGGGCACTTCTCAACAGACAGAGACCTTGCCGGAGACGCCGGGGCGGCGGGCTTCCTGCTGCATCGCCAGCGCCTCAGATCACCCCCGCAAGAAAAAGGGGGCCGTGATGGTTGGCCTGAGCCCAAGAGTACCCACCACTCTGGGGCTAGGGATTAAGCGAATGTCCTCCAAAGGGCGTGGAGAAGGGAAAATACGTGAACAAAATCACGGTTCTGTTAGAACGGAGGGAGCGGGGCTGAGTGAACGGATACTGGGGAGAGACCAGCAGGCTCGCTGCCGCTGTGCTGTCTCAAAGTAGCAAATATTAAGCTAATATTGACTGAACATATAAATATCTATGGTTATTACAAAAAGAGAGAAGGGAGGGAAGAACGAGGGGTACAGGGACAGTGACCAGGGGAGAAAGCCCAACGGAAGGGCAGTTCGAGTTGTGTCGACTGAAGCCTGTGCTACCCCCACAGGCTACAAAAGAAGTTTCTGAATGTCCCGAGCTCGGGAGCAGGGGCTGTGCACACTAGGCAGGCTTTCAGGGACAGAAGTGACTTAAGTCCCAACAGTGCACATTCGAGACAGGCGACCACCGACCCTCGGGAGCTGAGGCCTTCGGACCTAAGGGCTCAACAGGGCACAGACTCAGCGACTCCGCAGGAGGCAGTGTCTTCTGCACTGCAAAGCGGGAAAAGGGGATGAAATGCAACTAATTTCTTTAAGAGAAAAAGGAAAAGTTGTTTTCTGCAACTAGGGAGAAAGATAATCTCCTTAAAGAAGGCTGGCCAAGTGAGTACAGTGGTACTGCTTCAACTCCTTTAACGTACCCCGTGTTTTGCAGAGTGCTAGAACTCCAAGTGACCAGGCTACCTTACACAGTCACCCTCACGGAGTACAGATGACTCGGAACGTTGAAATTCGCAGATTTGTGCAGGCTGCGGATTCAACGGTTACATAAAGAAGGCCCATGGGTGCAGAATGGCCTGGGAGATCCCCTTTCCGTACGAGTTCCCACATACGAAGCCAGGCCATCCTCTTTCTAAATATGATTCTGGATTATTCGAACACATATAATCTGACTCACATCCTAAAAGGGGAACTGTGTCTCTGATGTTACCGACTGTGCTAGGGAGGCAAACGTGGGGACCGGAGAATATGAAGGTGATGGCACCATCCCAAGGCACCGCATACGATACGTATTATGCGGGATCCCAGCTCTGCCACTTATTAGCTGCATCGCACTGTGAAACTAAGATAATACTACTAATCACCCCTTAGGACTCAGGAGAGAATTGTAGAAGATTTAAAACACTTAGTGCCTGATGTTCATAATCGGTATCCAATCAATGTTAGATGTTGTTATCATATTGACAATTAAAAGTCAAGTCGTAAGCTTCCAACACAGTAAGGTTTCCTCGGAACGTTTTGTTTCCTCTGTTCAGTGAGAGGTAGAAGGAAAGAGCAATAAGCTGGGTGTTAAGTCGGTCAAGATGGCTACTTCCCAGCCCTTCTCAAGAAACGACAGGGAAGCTGAGGAGCCGTGGGGCAGCAGACAAAATGGGGCTCCAGAGGGACACTGCCCTGCCTGCTCCCCAGGAGACCTGGACAATGCTCCCGGAGGCAGAGAGGATCCGGTTCACCTGGAGTCTCTACACCCCTGCAGCTGCAAACAGCGTGGGAAGCAACTGGCGACGGAACAGCCCAGGCAGCACGCATCTCCAGAGACAATTCACGGCTACGTTTCTGCTGAACATTTTTCAAACAGCGACGACACCTGACGTGTCCATCCAGGAAACCTGTTCCCCACTGCCGGAGTTTTGTTAAGGGGGAAAGCTCGTTTTGTTACCGGCCAAGCCGTCTTGGTCTGGGAAGGGACCTGATGTACCGCAGTCTCCTGGGGAAACACAGATGGTCTCGAGGAGACGTGGTGACGTAGATGGGACATGGCGATCCATTCTAATGCAACCTGAGTTCAGGCACGGAGGCACTTAGTGATATCCCCAAACGCGTTCCCACGGCACCTCTTCTGCCACACTGGGGACAGCCCTGGACCCATGCAAAGTGAATTTCTGGGCATAAACCTGGGAATTCCACAGGTCTTGAAGATGCACATGTAAATTATACACCAAGAACATCCCAGGATTACTATCAGCAATGTTAGTAATTATGGGTTTATGCAGATTTGGCAGCATCTAGTGACATGGCTGTGTCTACACAGGGCTAGTGAACTGAATCAGTGCTGCCACTTACAGTTTTTAAATCTGAGGCAATATTTTCAATTAACTCCATTACTGCCCACAGAAAATTTTAATTCACGTTTTAATCTTCTGTCTCTAACCAGTTCATTAACTAATGCTTCCATTACATCCTTTAGCAAAATATGTCTCAGTCAGCTTGGGCTGCATTAATAAAGCCCCACAGACCGGGTGGCTCAGGCACCCAGAATTCATCACCCACCATTCCAGAGGCTGGAAACTGAGATCAGGGCCAGCATGCTGGGGTTCCGGTGACGGCCCTCTTCTTGACTTGTGGATGACCACCCTCCTGTGATAGCGTCACACGGCAGGGAGAGAAGGGTCTCTCTCCCTCTTCTTATAAGGCCACTAACCCCTCCATGAGGGCGCCGCCCTCAGGACCTCCTCTAATCCTAATTATCTCCCGAGTCTCCACCTCCGATACCATCTCATCTGGGGTGAGGGCATCGACATGTGAACTGGGGGTGGGGGCACAAACATTCAGTCCAGAACAAATGCATATGTCAATGTGGCCTAAAAAATATATATAATTTTGAGTCACATTACTGAATGCCCACACGCCTGCTTTTGTGTCCAGATATTTGCATATAAATGTTACTAAACACCCCCAGAGTTGGAGGGGGAAAATCAAATCACATTTCTTCGATTTGTTTTTATCGTGCAATGACTGCATGGATACGAATGTTTCCTATTACTGGTTTACGGGATTTTCTTTCTATGTGCAGTTTCCTACTTCTGCTATAGTCATCTTGCTGAGAACCACACAATGACTTGTTGTTGAAATAAAATACAGAGAAAATTACACATGTCATAAGTATAGAGATTAATGGATTTTCACAAACCAAACCCAACTCAGTAACCAGAGCACAGGTCAACAAAATAAAACAGCAGAACAGAACTGACCCCCGCACCCCACCCTGACAGCGCCATATTCTTTCTCAGCCACGCTTCCTCTCAAGAGTAACCACTATCCCCAAGTCCAACACCATTAATTAATTTTGCCTATTTTGGGTATTTAATTTAAAGAAATTTATAATATTTATTTTTGCACCTGGCTTTTTCCCCCTCAATATAGTTGAGATCTATTACTGTAATTGTGTGTTGCAACAGTTTATTCACAATGATGTAGAATATTTCACTGTATGAAGATATCGGAAATTATATACCCATTTTCCTGTTAATAGGTATTTGGGTAATTTTCAGTTTGAACGGTGCTTTGAACATAACATGTCTTCTGGTGAACACACACACCTTCTCGAGTATCTACTTCTAAGGAAAACTGCGGGGTCGTGGGTACGCGTGGGTTCA
>NW_006439191.1:2045618-2047091 GCF_000325575.1 Pteropus alecto
CCACCAAACGATTTTCCAATGTGATTATAGAAATTCACAGCTGCGTGTGAGTATCCGTCCACATCCTCGCTGGCACATGAGAGTATCTTTCTTCCTCATTCTGTTTCGAGTGTCGTATTCTCACATTGCAGTTTTAATCGGCACTTTCCGGGGAACTAATAAAGTTGTGTGCCTTTTCATCTGCTTACTGGCCATTTGCAATAGCCACTGATGTGACCCAAACCCAAAGCTGGACTCCTGGGGTCCTGAAACGGGAGCGGAAACGTGCGTGTTCCCACATACGATTCACGTGCCCGTCACACTCTCTCTGGCGCATTCTTGATCCCACCCTAACCCCCTCCAAGTTCTCAATAACTCTCTATTCGTTCTCTACGATTTCTTGGACCATCAGGCATTACGAATAAATGAAAGCTCTCTGTATTTTTCAGGTCACAAAATGCCTACTGATGGACCCCAGAGGCTCTCTTAAATCTCTGGCATTTTCCCAACGTAAAAGCGCATCATGTGAAAAGGAGCACAGATTTGGAATTCACTGTATTAAATAAGTACAGTTGCATTCCATGCATCTGTGATGATATTTACTGCCAGAGAAGCTTATGTACTGGATCTATTTCAATTGTTTATTCAGTTTTATTCGCCTATAAAATGAGTATTATGATATACTCAGTGTGACTATTCACAAGGCTGGTAGGAGGTACAGTTAATTAACATTTGCCGAAAGCTTTAAAATTCTTAGCTAAAGATATTTCATGGTTCCAAAATCCCTTTATTTTATTCTATAATTGTAGAGTGGTCTAGTTTGTCTGTTTGCACTGAAAAATGAAAGAACATAAAGAACAGAAGCACATAAAAGACATCATGAACACTGCAAACTTTGGAAGCATTCAGTTTTCAGATTTTAGAGACAGACATTCTTTAAAGCAAATTCTGTTCTCCTCCTACCAAATCTCTGTTTCTTCAAGATGCAAATTGATGGAGTGTTTCTAGCTTTTGCAACCATCTAAGTCTTCAGAAAGCTTTGCAAAGCTACATCCAGCAGGCAATGACTGTGGCTGCAATATGGGCCCTCGGGAGCAGCCACTATCAATGCGTGTGACACGGAAGCTTGGTTCCATGGCACGGTCATAGGTGCCAGATGGAAAGATCTTTTTTTGCTGCGGGAATTTTCCGTTTTTAACACATTAACGTGCAGTGTGATTCCTCATAAAGGGGAACAAGAGACACGCAGCACTTCCCAGTGAGACTGGAGAACGAAGCTCTCGTTCCCGGGAGACTCTCACAGAAGAGATCTGTGCTGCATCCTTGGGAAACACTGTTTTAAGCAATTATTCTAAAACCAAACTCACTGTAGTGTCTGCCTCCCTGCTGTTATATTTCTCTTTCACACTCAGCTGGAACATTTAATCACAAAGACAAACTTAACTCTACACTTAGCTCTAGATACAGAGAGGCCGAAAAGGGCTCAACATCAAC
>NW_006439191.1:2047118-2053621 GCF_000325575.1 Pteropus alecto
GTTGTGAGGCCTGCCAAATCACTGAGCCCAAAGCCAGCTCTAGGAACGGTTTCCCATCATGCTCTCTTGGACCTGGCTCCAAAGAACAGCTTTCTACAGAACTGGAAACACTTTCTTCCCAGCCCCATGCCTTGGCCAAGAGACAAACTCTGAATCCTAGCTCTTAGTCCTACCTATAAGAATGGCTGTTATCGAAAAGACAAGCAAGCTAGTGAGGATACAGAGAAAAGGGAACCTTCATGCACTATTGATGAGAATGTAAATTGATGCAGTCACTACAGAAAAGAGTATGGAGGCTCCTCAAAAAATTAAAAATAGAGCTACTGTATGATCCAGCATTCTCCTTCTAGGTATCTACCCGAAGAAAATAAAAACACTAATTTGAAAAAGTATATGTACCCCTTTGTTCATTGCAGCATTATTTACAATAGCCAAGATATGGAAGCAACCTAAGTGTCCATCAACGGATAAATGGAGAAAAAAGACGTGGTACATATATGCAGTGGAATACTACTCAGCCGCACACACAAAAAACCCTGCCATTTGTGATGACACAGATGGACCTTCAAATTTTTTAAGAGATGAACGTGGGGGTAAAATGAAGGCTCAAACTAAAATTAATTTTTTTCAACAAGAACATTTATGCTGGAAAACATTCATCTCAAAAAGTATAACATTAACTGCCGCGAAACTGAAGATGGTCATCGTAAGAATTTTTCTCAAAACCTTTTTCTAGAGTAAAGACAATGTCCAGATTTTTTTTTTTTTTTTTTTTTTTTACACAGCTTTACTGGGGATAATTGATATACAAAATACTGAACATATTTAATGTACATAATTTTCTGAGTTGGGACATATGCACACACATGTTATTACTATAGTAGTCTCAGAATTAAATTATCAGTTTCAAAATGTAATAGAATACCTCTCCAAACAACCTCTCACATTCCCCTCAAACTATGAGAACTCTGAGAGAGCTGTCACACTTTTCTTCCAATACAATCTCTAGTCATTGGTTCTACATAAAAAAATAAAATATAGTAATATTAATACTTTTTAAAATTGTAAAGAATCATTTGAGAAAAGTGCCTCACATCCACCTTTGAAATTATGAGAGTTGAATTTTAAAACTTCCTTGAAATATTTTTAAATGTTTACCAGCCTATTTTAAACTCTCCTCAAACCGAGACTAATTTCTGGGATAAGAGAACCATTCCAACACAAACTGTTTCCTCATAGAGATATTGACAGATCAAAATGAGAAGGAGAGATCATTTTACTTGAATATCTTATCTTTCCCAAACTAAAACTAGCCTAAAGGCCACTTAGTTTTAGACCTTGGCCATAGAAATAGGTAGCTACGTGACTCTGAGGGTCTCACCCACAACCCTCCATAGACTTCCACCTGTGGTGCCTGCAGGTTTTTCCTCAGCTCCTCAGAAAGCTGCCAGGACAGGCAGAAGAATTCATCACCAGGAGCAGCCTGTGGAGAATTGGTGCGGGAACGCCCCAACTCCCTCACCTGCAGGCAGAGTAATTCTAATGCGCATGCTCTGCTCTGGCTTCCAGTGTTCTCGGGGGACTGAGCTCCAGCTACAGGGGACTGAGCTCCAATCAATTATGGAAAAAATAACAATGCCCTTCGCTCATAACTGGCTGCCCTCACTTCCCTGTTTCTCTTCCCCGCCTTGCTCTGAACATCTTCTCATGAACTTACATAAATGGATTCTTGCTATTGCCTAGTTCTTTCATGATTGACCTGATTTGGGGTGACCACACATTCGACTGGGTCTGGCCTGCCTCGGAAAGCCCTACCATGTGCCTATGATCCTGGTGCATCTGTTAACAGCACAGCACCCCTTTCCACTTTCAAAACTGTCCTGGGTTTGGCAATAAATTATATTGTCACCTGCATGGTTCTATTCCTCTGCCGGCTCTCAGTCGCCAACTTTATGGACAAACATCAAAGCTCACACCTTTCTCTGCCCATCATCGACATCTTTTCCATCTGTGACTTCTTACCTACATTCCTTTATTTCCTTAATCCTGGTTCCCACCTTGGTACCTGAGAACTGAGGACACTCCTGTCCTTGTATAGCGGGCTGTGCAATTAACTGGCTTAATTGGAAATCACTGTTTTCTAGTTTTATGTAACATGTAGAATTTGTTTCTCATTCAGATTTTAAAGATTAAAGAGAACTTTTTATCAAGCCGCATAATTTTACCGCAGCCCAAAGGATCTGAGCATTAAGGCGACCAGGGCGCTGGCGGCAGACGGAGAGAAAGGATAACGCAGCACTGTGAGCAGTCGGGACGGGCGACGCGGGGTGGCTACCGCGCGAGTCACAGGACCTACGTAAGGTGACAAACCTGTTATTTGAGCACGAGAAAGATAACAGTATTCGTTTTGTAATTTCATAGGATATTATTAATAAAATCTTTTTTTTTTTCTTTTTGCAAATAATCTGTATGAAGGAACGACAATGATTTCGCATCAGAAAAAACAGCTGACCTAGCCAACAGCTAATGAGTAGGAGTTTCTCTTTTTCTGGCGGTAGATGTGAAGAACATTTCCGTTCAGAGCCACAGAAATGAGAGCGCACGGGGCAGTGTGGAGCCGGGTAGCGGGCCCCTAGCTGGGACGCATGTGTGACTGGAAAGAGCAGCAAGGAACACTTTACACCAGTCACCTGATTACATTTGACTAAGGACACTTCAGATCTACTGTCCCTGAATGTCTTCTTTAATGTAATTGGGAAGATGTAATTTTTAAACCTGTCTTGTTACCAATTTTAGCTTTCGATTCAAATAAATACAGACAAAAAGTCAATGTATGCCCATTGTGCCTTTTATTATGAGAGGATTCTCAGAAGCCAGATATCAAAGTATGTTTTAATAACAACAATCCCAAAAAAAATCAATTATGGAAAAAATGAAATCTCCATGTATCTTTTCCATGCATATTATTTGAGAAACATGAAGAACTAGAAAAGTTTAAGTAGTTTTTACTCCATGAAAGATGTTTGCCTGAAATATTAATATATGTTCTTTAATTATTTGTGATTTTTTCCCTCTTATTTCTTCTAACACAAAGGAGAGTAATATCTTACTGTGCCTTTTTTACTTAAAAATGCAAAGCTTCCAAATTACAGAAATAATTGAAGCAGATTTCTGGGACTCGGGCCACCTTTTAGAAGTTGCCTAGTAATGTAAAAGAAATCCAGAGAGGAGATTTGATGGGGTTGGTTGAAGTGAATAAAAAGCTTTGTATAATGTTGAAATTCTAAATCCAGTTACCAAATTTGCTTCAATTGATCAATTCAGTGAATCCTCCTATACCACCCGTGACCCCCAGCATCTCACCAGCACCAGTTAACTAATAAGGCACACGCACGCATATTCACACACACAAACACATCTGCCGTGTCTAGGCCTAGGCATCAACCCTCTCCCCACGTCCTCCACACACACTGTTCTTCCACCTTCCAGCAGCTGGATGCAGACAACCCAGTGAAGGCCTTGGAACCCTCCAGTATTACCAAGATTCCACCCGGAGGAAATCTAGACCCTTAAGTGACTCTGTGGCACAAAATCTCCAGCCCAATCCTGATGCACTGAATAAAAAATAAACCTTCCAGGGAAACCACTAGTATTTAACCCAACCCGAAAAGTCTCCGCATTTACGATTTTGACAGGTAAGATTAAACTGCCTTCCAAGGAGGTTGAGTGACATGAACACCCAAGAATACACTGGAGAACCTGTTTAGCAACTCTAATCATTTGGATAATCTTATCTTCCCCAATTTTGTAGGTAAAATGGTATTGTACTACAATATTAATTTATATTTCTTACCTTATAATTGAGGATGACCATCTCTGCATAAGCTATATCAAATTTATCTTTTTCCCATTTATGTTCTATACCCATTTGCACAGCGTTGCTAGTTTTTCTTATTGATTTGTAAATACTCATGACATAGTAAAACAACTAACATTACGTTGTATGTGTAGTAAACATCTTTCTCAGGTTGTCCTTTAATTTTGATACTTTCTTTACTGTAGAAATATTTATAATTTTTAGTAAGGTATTTATCAATCTTCCATGGCTCAAACGTTTTGTGCCATGCACAGAAAAGCTTCTCCCATTCATAATTTAATAGTCAGTTTTCTTTCAGATATTTTGTTACAGTTACCTAATGCTGCACAATGCATCACCCCAAAATTCAATGGCTTGAAATGACAGCCATCATTTCATCATCTCTCAGGGTTCTGGAGATTGGCCTCCTCTGATGGTTCTCACTTAGGACCTCACGTGATTGCAGTCAGTGCCTCGAATCTGAGTCATCTCAAAAGCTTCCGCCCTTGTGTCTATAGGTGATTCTACCTGCTTGGTTCCTCTCAGCTTGGAGGCTGAGTTCCAAAAATGCAAATGTCTCAAAAGAGAAAATAGAGCTGCCGATTTCTTAAGATTATATTCTACTGGTCAAGCCATCACAGAGCCCAGATTCCAGGAGCATACAGACTTCACCTTCTGATAGAAGAGTGTAAAAGAATACTGGGGACATGTTTTAAAACTGCTAATTTTTCATGGCTTGGTTTTAATATGATCAGTTTGATGGAAGTATGATCTGCATACAAGTCACCCATTTTAACTAAAAGCTTGGATAAATTTTGACAGATGCATACAGTCATGTAACTACTACAACCAAAATATAAAGTATTTCTACTAACCCCAGAAGTTCCATTTTTGCATCCAATCTCCCCCTCCCATCCAGAGCCCCAGGCCAACACTGACCTACTTTCAGCTCTACTTTTCCTTTTCCAGAATTTCACTTAACCGGATTCATACAGTATGCAGCCTTTTATGTCTGGTTTGTTTCACTTAGCATAAGGCTTTTGAGACTCTTCCGTGCTGTTGTATGTGCAGTAGTTCATTTATTTTAGTGCTGAGTAGTTTCCTATTGTATGGATAGATCCTAACTAGTTCATTCATCCACCTGTTGGGCATTTGTGTTGTTTCCTGTTTGGGCTCTCATGAATAAATCTTCTATGAATATTTGTGTACAATTCCTAGTATGGACATATGTTTTTATATCTTTGATAAATACCTAAGATTTGGACTGCTTAGTCATATGTAAGTGTATGTTTAACTCTATAAGAAACCATATGTCTTTTTTTATTATTTAAATAACTGACCCATGAGGAATGGTTTTTTTTTAGTTCAAGCAGTTTCTACAATTTGTTTCTAGATAGCTAGTCAGTTTTCTGAATGTGATTTATTGAATAATGCTTTCCTTGTTGATTTTCAATATGCTTATATTATACACTAAATCGCCATATGGATTTGGGTCTATTTCTGGACATTCTCTTCTGTACCATTAGTGGGGTGCTAGTGGAGATGGCAATTTTAATGATAACTCACACCGCTTTAAGCACTCTGCATGTGTCAACTCATTTACTTTCCACACCAATTCTGGGAGAGAAACACAAAGTAGGACAAAACCAGAAATCCTAAATAATTTCCCCAAAATGCCACAGCTGATAAGGGGCAAAGACAGGGTGTGGACCTAGACAATCTACCTCCTGAGCCCACACATCCAAGCACCGAACTGCTGTACACATCGGTGCGTGTGTAAGTACTCACTCTGCAGCGCGTGAAGAGCTATCCTGCCACATACTTATTTTTCCACATGAACAATGTAAGCTGCTTGACTAGTTCCCCAGAAAAAAATCCTTTCGTTATCTCGATTTGTGTAAAAATATAAATTAGGTCAAGCAGAACTGACTCTTTCGTAGTATTGTGTATATTAATATTTCTATCCATTTTTAAATTTCTTTTAAAATAAAATTTGCTTTGTTTTGAATTTCACTTGATATACTTCTCTCAGGTCAGGCAAATCTGGATATAAAAGGTGTGGTGCCCTCAACAGGAACAAATGAATAACCATCTTAGAAAAAGTGCAATTCAAAAACCATTGTCAACAGTATAGTAGACAAAGCTGTGAGGGAGGCAAAGTTCTCAACATGCATGCGTGCGTGCACGCACACACACACACACTTTTCTTTTCTCTCTTCAGTTTTAGCATACCTTATCTGAGCATCCCCCACTGGATCCTGACCTCAGCAGGTACAGTCGGTATTATATTCTCCTTCAATACCCCCGTGCTATTCTCATTCTCTTGATATGTCTCCAAATCGCATCCTTTTTTCCTCTACGAAGCACATTCATTCGTGAGAGCCAGTTTAATTCCCAAATCCACCCATGTTAACATGCAGAGGAGAGAGGTCTACGACAGGAGTCAACATCTGAAAGGACCTAGCCCAACCCTCAGGAAATGCGAGTGTGTTTAAATGCAAGACTGAGAAGTTCCTTCTCATGGTGATGCTCCTACTTTTGTAATCTCACCAAGAAAGCGTGAGAATTTCAGATCGTCTAGATGAGGAGCCAGGGAGAAGGCATGTGCCGACGGGCAGGGCCAGCCCAGGCCCTCACGCCCGCTCGT
>NW_006439191.1:2053642-2085844 GCF_000325575.1 Pteropus alecto
CAGTCCACACTTTCGTCCTAACTTTGCATTCTTGTTTCTAAACTTAGGCAAGACACGTAGCCTTCCTGTCAGTAAATCAGACGACCACGTCTATTCACTACCTCTTCCATACAGAAAGATTACAAATTCCAGAGTGAAATATGTATTTATGAAGCAAACCATAAGAAAGAGAAAGTGATTTCTCAATGATCTGTGATGTAAAAATGACAAGCAAACAAAGGAAGTCTTCCTCAGATGTTATTATCAGTGCCTGCCGCCCTGTGCATACGTGCGTGACGCTTCTGATCGACCACCAGAGAAAGATGGCTATTTCGTTTTTCCTTTTATCTTAAAAAAAAAAAAAAAAAAAATCAATTAGAGTTGACATTCAGTATTATATTAGTTTCAGGCATACAGCATAGTGCTTAGACGTTTATGTAATTTATGAAATGATCCCATTAGTCTAGTACCCACCCAGCACTCTACGTAGCTATTACTGACTGGATTCCCTATGCTGTACTTCAGAGCTCCATGACCATTTTGTAACTACTCGTTTGTACTTCTTAATCCCTTCCCCCTTTGCAGCCCCCCAATTTCCCTCCCATCTGGCAATCACTACGTTATTTTCTGCGTGTCTGTTTTCATTTTGTTTGCTCATTTATTTTGTTCATTAGATTCCATATGTAAGTGAGATCATGTAATATTTATCTTTCTCTGGTTTATTTCAATTACCATAATACCATCTAGGTCCATCCATGTCATTACAAATGGTAAGATTTCATTATTTTTCAGGCTGAGTAATATTTCACTGTATGTATGTGCCACGCCTTTTCTAAATTGTCTGTTCATGGGCACTGAGTTTGCTTCCTTTATCTTGGCTGTTGGAAACAGCACTGCCGTTAACATAGGAGCACATATATTTTTCAAATTAGTGTTTTGGTTTTCTTCGGATTAATACCCAGAAGTGGAATTGCTGGGTCATAAAGCAGTTCTATTTTTAATTTTTTGAGGAACCTCCATGCTGTTTTCCATAGTGGCTGCACCAATTTGCAGTCCCACCAGCAGTGCAGGAGGGTCCCCTTTTCTCCACATCCTCGCCAGCACTTGCTGTTGATTTACTGATGAGAGCCATTCTGGCAGGTGTGAGGTGGTATCTCATTGTGGTTTTAACTTATATTTCTCTGATTAATGATACTAAGCATCTCTTCATATGACTAATGGCCATTCATATTTCCTCTCTGGAGAAATGTCTATTCATGTCCTTTACCCATTTTTTAATTGGATTTTTTGGGGGGTGTTGAGTTGTATGAATTTTTTATAAATTTTGGATATGAACCCCTTACTAAGTGTATCACTGGCAAGTATGTTCTCCCATTCGGTAGGTTGTCTTTTCGTTTTGTTGATGGATTCCTTCGCTGTGCAAAAGCTTTTTAGTTTTGCTGATTCATTTTGTTCTTCAGATTCCAGATATAAGGGAGATCATATGCTATTTGTCTTGCTCTGTCCGACTTATTTCACTTAGCATGATACCCTCCAGGTCCATCCATGTTGCAGTTATTCCATTTTTTTAATCTGGTGTGACCTTGTTGTGGAGAACGGCCTCTCCCGGGACACGCTTCCAGATTAACCGCCCACACGGAGACCTGGGGATGCCTGCTGTCTGTCAGAACGGTTTTCTCCTGTGTCAAAGCCTCACTGTGAGGTAAGAGCATTTTGGGAGAGTATATTAGAGGTCATATAATCTGACTGCTTATTAAAACTCAATTATTATCTGAGCCGATGATGGGGAAACTGAGGTTCAAAGAGGGGAAGTGACTTGCCAAATGACACAGCAAGATAGCAGAGCAAACACTGACCCGAATGCCTTGACCCAGCCTTTGCCTCTGTCTACTGCTCAGACGGCCCTCACCTGGTACTGCACCTTGGCTGGTTCCAAGCTAGTATGCACAAGAAAATGGTGTGTCCTTCCTGAAAACAATTCTTTATTTTCCAAAATGGACATATACTGCTGTTTCATTATGACGAGGCTGAGAAGTACCTTTTTATATCAAAGCATTTAGTCTTACTATGTTTTATTTACACTTTATTTACACTGGGGTATGTCCAGGGACTTCAAGGTCAACAATGTAACCTTCAATAAAGTTTCAATTATGCTAAATGAATACATTCTAGAGATCTGCTTAGAGCACGGAGCATGCAGTTAACAACACAGTACTGTGCACTTCAGAATTTAAGAGGGTACATATCTCACGTTAAGTGTTCTTTCGACAACAATAAAAGAGGGACGCAAGGACACTTGGGGTGATGTCGCACATCTGTTCCCTTGATGGCGGTGAGTGTATAAAAGGTGTTTGCATGTCAAACTCATCGAGTTGTACCTATTAAATATGTGTAATTCTTTGTACATGTTACAACTCAATAAAGCTGCTAAAAATAATAACACACTGTGTATCAGCAGTCCTGATTCAGTCTATAAAAATATCTGGGGGTGGAGGGACATTCAGCAGCTACTTGTATGCACTTTACCTGGAGGTTTTAAAGCTGAAGCGACCAAGAAGAGATGATTTCTAGTTTGACTGAGGGTAGAAGAAAGAGGAACTCGCCGAAAGTCGAACGACCACATCTCCACTACTATTTCTTTCTTGTATGCAGATACCAGAAGGAAAGAGACAGAAACGGACTTGGATCCACCACCGTGCCCAATTACTCGTGTTTAAAAGGAGCTAAAAGCATTCACCAAAAATGTCACCACTATTACTATGAATTGTGTAAATGTGAAAAGAAACCATTTCAAAAAAAGACAAAGATTTTCAACATAATGCTATTCCCAGAAAAGGCTGCATTTTGACACATTATTATTAATATATTTCCATTTTTTAAAAATAGTCAGATCTTTTCACATTAGAAAAATATTTAATAAGCCTCATGATGAGTCATGATATCCTGACTATAATTTATATCTTGAAAATGGCTGACAGCATTGTTGAACCCGAGGTAAAGTCTATACCTATTAAATGACCCCACTCACCAAGAAAATCATTCTTGCTTTTATCACAATTTAGACACCAGAGTTAAAATAATAAAACAAATTCTCAATTTTGCCCCCCAACCAGCTTCTCCAGTGTCTTCGCCACCACAGTCAGTGCCAATCCCTTCATCCCTGTGACTGGGCCAAAAGCCTCGGCAACGTCCTGACTCCCCTTCTGCCACACCCCATGTCTAATCTGTCAGAAATTCCAAAAGACTTTTATCTTGAAAACACATTCAGAACCCTCATTCCCTGCCACCACCTTTGCCGCTTTCCACCGAGTCGCCATTTTGTAGTGGGGGAAGGAACGGGACCCACTGCTGCGACCCTGGTCGCCCCCTGGGGCCCTTCCCCACACAGCGGCCAAAGTTCCCTTGCTAAAACTCAAGCACACCAGATCACTCCTCTACTTAAAACCCTCTCGTGGTTTCTTCCTCACCAGAGAGAATTCCAGAGTTTCCGGTAGCCAACAAGAACCTCCTCACTGACCGCTGTCTCTCTTGGCCCTTCCTCCAATTTCACCAGCCCCCCACTGTTCCTCTGACGAGGCGCACCCACCAGCACCTCGGGACATTTGCACTGGCTGTCCCCTCTGTGACGCTCTTTGCAAAGACATGCGCGTGGCTCACTCCCTTTCAGGTTTCTGCTCTTGCCGATCAACTTACACGACACAGAACATGCCCGCTGTCACTGCTCTCTCAGCCTGCCGGGATCTACACTTCGGAACACTGACCGCCTCCCGACATCGTACATATTCTTACCTTGTGTGGTCGGTCCCCTTCCCCAGTAACACATAAGCTCCACAAGAGTAAATACTTTACCCTCAGACAGAAAAAGAATGCCTGGAACCTAATAGACATTTAATAAATGTTTGTTGAATGAATGTAAGTTACTTGGTTGTCAAACCATACCCGTCTTCCATTTATTTTTGAACACGTAGCCTAATAATGTGTCACTTCATCGGATAGTAATGCCATTCTATTTATACTGTGTTATGATTGGGCCTCTCGGATTCCTTCCAGAATGAGACAATGTAAGCAAATTTAAATCCATTTGCCTATCACAGATGCCAGAGTTGAGCACAGATGCAGGACCTCTGGCGTATCACTCCACAAAAAGATGCATTCCACAGCTGCCAGGGTGGCGTGTTCTCCAATTACGTGTCCCAGACTTCCTGCTGTGGTCCACGCTGTTCTCTTACTGGTAAAAATTTATATAATAAGTATTAACATTCACCTCAATCAGAGAGCCACAGTTTTTTTTTCCCTAAGGAGCCCAAACAGCAAACATTTTAGGCTTTGAGGGCCATGGGTCTCTAGCAGAACTATTCAGTTCTGCTGTCATAGAGAGGGAGCAGCCACTGACAATATGCACATGAATGGGCACAGGTAGATGTGGGCTGTAATTTGTCAAACCCTGATCAAAACTGTCTATCTAAAGATTGGTAAATATGGTTGTTGGGGGGCAGCTTCGAGATAGGCAGAGCACAGTGGATTTTAGGGATTCTCTCACTCATTCACAATAACTCTTCTATGACTAATCACCTGGAAGGTTTAATATGAACCAGCTTAGTTACCTTATGAAGTCATCTGTAATAAAAATGACACTAAAATGAGATCCTTGAGTGTCACCTCCAACCAATATTCAGAAAAAAACAGGGTGGTGTTAGTCATTCTAGACAGATGTGATTGGTTAATATTTTTTAAAAATTAATGACTATGGGTTACGAAGTGGATATCACGGGTGCTAGTTTCAGTGAAACATTTGATACAGTACCTCCTGAAACCTTCGTTTAGAAATTCATTCAAATTGACTTTGATAGGATGACTCCTGCAAAGATTGCAAAGTGTCGAGAGGAACGCAAACTACGGGATGTGGATGATGAATAACACTCTGTCACCTAATGAGGAAGGCATCCGCACAGAGCCCAGGGACCGGTGCTCGGCCAGCTCTTAACATTTTATTAATGATCTGGCAGAGACAGTAAACAGAGCTTCTTCACTACACTTGCACGAGAGGACCTGAGGAACAGTGCAAACCCAGGAAGAGCAGAATAAACATGGAGATTATATCAAGATCGTCGTGGAGACACAACTGTGAAAAGATACAGGTTAATCTTTTCTAAGATTATGTTCTTCACTGACATGAGCATAAAAATAGGGAAAAGAAATTTAAATGGAGTTCACTAAAATATAATTTCTATTTTAAGACAGAAATAATCGCGCCCCGAAAAGGAAAACATCTGAAAAAGAGATGTCTCATGCCAGCATCTGCGTCACCGACTTGGGAGGCGCAGGGAAGACTGGGGCACATAGCCCCATGATTTCCCCATTGGGGACAAAATAATTTGCTATAATTATATAACAGACAAGCAAAAGTGTTATCGTTATTTTTTAAATTACAGCAAAGTGCTCCCTTGGTTTAACTCTTACATGACAAATATACTGTATAAAACTCAGTCCTTTGTCTTGGTTCTTTCAGGGTTTATTATTCATTTTTGTCTACTATGCAGAAATTCCACAAGATGTTGTCTGTGTTGTTTACTAAGCCTAATCAGTCAAATGCAGGTTGTTGGGTGAGACTTGCCTGCATTGCTGGATGTAAATTAAAATTATGCCTATAAATTCACTGCTCAAATTATCTGACAACGACTGTTGTATTAATTTTGTGGCTGAATACATTAAGCAACTGCAAATTCACTTTCTTGATAACATAATTACTTTAGATGTTGTTCAGGTATTGCCACGGCACAGATATGGATTCATCTAATATTTAAAGCCTATTTAAAAGCCAAAGATTTATCTCTGATAAATGACCTTCCTAACATGGAGTTATTTCACTGAAATTACAGCTGTTGTCATAAAAGCAGATAGCATCCACTGGATTGAAAACTAGGCAGGACCTGGGGCAAAGCTTACATTCTAAAAGATATTCTTTACATGTTAAATTTCAGCACTGGAATCTTTATTTTCATGCAGAAATGTACTCCTCCCCCCAAAAACCTAAGTCTATAAAACAAATGAGGAATTCCAGTTTCCAGTCTGACCGTAGAGAACTTGGAAGTCATCACTCCCATCCTCACAAGAAAAAAACTACTGAGGGGGAGAGGAACCTCAAGATCAACTGGTCTTCTTCCATCTATCAGAGAACTGAGGTCACGAGGCAAACTGAGACAACAGGCAGACACACAGCATCACAGCTCACTGGGAACAGAAGTCCACAACTGGAGCCAGTATCCATGGCAACAGTGCGAACTATAACGGAGGGACTGCTGGAGGCTGAGTGTCGACCAGACTGAGAGTTAAACATTCCAAGGAGACCCAGTTTGGAGGAGGAGAGTCTCTAGTTTCCTGAGGTTCTCACTGTGAAAACGAGAGAAACATCCCCTCTTGCTGCCAACACAGGAAGGGGCGGTGTTACATTCTGGGAAACACTGGAGCTCTCTGTCCTCTCAAGGAGGCTGGCCGTCGAGGGAAACTCTATCTCCAGAGCCTAACCCACCTGGGGGAAGGACAACAGCCAAGTCCAGCTCCCACTAGCCTTCCACAGGGGAGGAAGGAGATATCCACCTCAAGTTCACTGGAAGACAGAACATGGCCCCTCCCCCACACCTTACCACCACATCCATAAGGGCTTCTGGGCCACCACAGAGCATTAGCACAGAGAACGAGCCTCGATCTATTTAGACAGTGTCCAAACCCGCCCCCCCAAAAAACAGGGAAGACAAAGACAAGGACACTAAATGAAAGGTTGGCCTCTGATGCCACAGCTGTAGCGAACGGCGAACACAGCCCAGCTCCTGGCCCGGGAAACATAAAACCCCGCACTGGAGGCCGAGCTACAGGAGCTGCTTCTACCTGACACTTTATGACTGATTTTCAACAAAAAAAATTCAATGCAAAAACACGGTCTGGGTAGACGAAGCAAGTGTCAGAACGGACAGACTGGGCATGGGCAAAGAAAGCATCCAGGGTTCTAAAGGTACGTCGACAGAAACACCCAAAACTGAAACACAAAGATAGGGAAAAAAATCAAAAAAAGGAGAAACACGGAACGGAGGAAATACTTTTTAGCAAAACGCATGAGAGGGAAGCCGCTCTGGGTGAAAGGCAGCAAACTTTCGCTGCACCCCGTCCTTTCCACTTCCGCCAGGAAGCTGCGCAAGGACCACTGAGAGAGGGGACCCGGAAGGGGCACCCGAGTCGCTCCCTGCAGTCTTTGCTCTCCTTTGCCTCTCGTGTGCCTGGTTTGCTAGAGCTCACGCAACGTGAACTTGGCGGCAAGCAGACCACGGGCATCCCCATACCCCACTGTGTGCACCCACCACCTCTGTCGTTAGGGAGGCTAGCTGCGCGGCACTTATGTATAACACGATGTTCTCCACTTGGATTAGGAAAGAAAACAGCATGTTTGGATAAAGTAGCAACCTTCCTTTATTTAATTCACTTGTAGATATTGGATTAACCTCATAATTGTGGGAATGAAGATGGCTGATAACTTTTAATACAAATAACGCTTACATTTCCACAGAACATAAAAAAAAAATTGCAGGGGATTTTTTTACTTTTTATTGTTGTTGTTTTTTAAGAATAGTTTTAGATTTCCCAAAAGGTTAAGATGACAATGCAGAGAAGTCTCATACCTCCAACCTAGTTTCCACTATTAACATCTTACGTTAGTATGGCATATCAGTCAAAATTAAACCAGTACTGACACATCGTTATGAATTAAAGTCCATACTCTATTCAGATTTCCTGTTTTACGCTAATTTCCTTTTCTTGTTCCAGGATCCCATACCTAAGATCTCATGTTACACTTAGCAATCATGTCTTCTTAGGCTCCTTTTGGCTGAAAGTGTCTCAGACTTTTCTTATCTTTATGACTGAAATTTTAGAGTACTAGTGGTCAGATATTTTGTAGAAAATCCATCCACTAGGCATTGTCAGATATTTTTCTCATAATTAGACTGAAGTCACAGACTTTGAGGAGGAAGCCCACAGAAGTAAAGTGCCATCCTCACCACATCACACCAAGGGTGAATGCAGTCAACGTTACTTACCGTTGTTGTTAACCTGACCAACTAGATGAGGCAGTATCTGCTTTTTCCTCTGTAAAGTGACTGTTTTTTTCCCTCTTCCATACTGTATTCTTTGGAAGTTATTTTACACACTCCATTAAGGAGTAGAGAGCTATCTTCCACCTCCTTGAGGGTAACTTATCTACCTAAATTATTTGAAATTTTTCTACATTGTCCCTTCTCCTCCATGTACCAATCATTTCTTCATATCAATATGGGCTCATGGATATTTTATGCTTTGGGTTACAATCCAATAGTACCTTATTTTTGTTGCTCAAACTGTTCCAGCTTTGGCCACTTGGAGCTCTTTGAATCATCACCCATGTATCTTTGACTCAGCACAGAATTTCAAACTTATGGATTGCTTCTGGAATTTTCCATTTAACATTTTCCGAATGCAGCTGGAATTTTCCATTTAACATTTTCCGAATGCAGCTGACCAAGGGTAACGGAAGCCACCTCTGTTACAGGGAGAACTCTCGGAGCACTGTGCAACGATCGCTCTTCCCCTGCCCGCTCCACAGCCACGAGGAGATCTTTCCATACACGAGCTCGGTGGCATTCGGGAGGGAAAGCCCTTCGCATGAGGGAGAGCCCTCTCATGCCGGAATTTTCTCATTCTCACCCTAGTCCATTCGCAGCACTAGAGATTTGCCAGAATTGCCATTTAATGTTCCTACCAGTTCATGGCTCCAGCAGCTTCTCCAGGTCAGCATTTCTCTGCTGTGACCTGCATATTCACCCGTCTCTCCAGATTTCAGGGGTGCAATTTGCTGTGCAAACTCACTGGGTCCACGAGAACTCATTGATTTTCATTTTGCCCAGTTTTTCTTGTTGTAAGGATAGAGATGATCACTTCCAAATGAAATGAACAGGAAAGATGCATCAGTTTTCACTAGTAGGACTTCTCTAGTTAGGTAGGGTCTTAGGTTCAGATCAGACATATTGACACCTCACAGAAAAATAGAGGCTCAGAACACAGGACTCCATATTTAAATAACATTAAGGAAAATAGAACCTTAATGAGACTGTGTGAGACTGTATCTCAAGTAGGTTTGACACCTCTACCCACTAAGAAACGTCCCACTGGGAAACAGATATTTGAGTCCCTCTGGAGGCACTCAGCAAAGAGCCTGGATTACAAATTCCTTGCGACTGGTAGGCAACCTGGTATATAACCCATCTCCAAGACAATTTTGAAAGGTCAGGAGGGTTTAATATCCCCAGAGAGAGGACACAAAGAGTTTCTCTGAGTCCCTGACAGCATCCACACCCTGATCAAGAGGTATCAGCAGCTGCTTTGGGGAGGATTTGCAGGTAAGCAAGCTGGTCAATCAGCTGAGAGTGGTACTACCTCTGTGTATTAAGTTGTATCCTTCACCTCCCTTAAGAGGGGTGTAACCTTTGGCTGTGTCCTTATAGCTTTCTGTAAATCACTACGCAACTGCACCCTGGGTAACAATTTTACGGCAGTCTGGGACATACCAGGGCGAGGATAGTCACTGAATCAGGAAAAGAATCAATAAAAACTGAATTCCTCTGGCTTAACAAAGTCTGGGGAAGACACAGTCTCATCAAATGTCTCCTCACACATCAAGGGAGTCCCCTCTGTACATCTCAGGTGTGTCTGAGTGGGTCTCTGGCTAATCTCTAGTAGCTGTCCCTCCTTTCCTTATCCACCACGATGGCTACTGTTGAGGCCAGGTCAGAGGTGATCATTCTTACTCGAAGAGCACCTTGAATGTGCTTTCATCAGAATGCTGACAGGTCATCGAGAAACCACAGAAACCTTCTCCTGAGTCAGTGCTGCCCTTCCACTAAAGTGATGGAAGGTGCATCAAATGAAACACCCTTTAGATTTTACCCTTTTATTTCAAGACCCTCTCCAGTGAACTGTTATGAGTCCATAGGAGTATGATAGCAGACAACCTTGAAAAGATTTCTATTGTACTGAAAATGCCTTTCCTTGAAAGCTGTGCCTTGCCATTTAAAGAGCATACACATGCCTGTCCCCTTAGAATAAGGAATCTCCTCAAAGCCTTCAGGTGAGTGTCCCTTTAGGGTATCACCTTGACACATGCGCAGACTGAAACAGACACACTGCACCTCACTCCACTGGAACTCAATTTAAGTATCTACTCTCACTTCACGTCGAATCCCGACATCATGGGTATGTTTCACTTTTCCTGGCATTTAAGACAAATTACAAAGCCTTTGACTGTATTTATAAATTAAACCAACTATTAGCGCATATGAGATGACACAGTTGTCATCAGATATTCGAAAAGCTAAGGAAACAGAGCTCTGGTCTCACTTGGGTTTCTCCTACAGTGCCATTAGCAAGGAGTCTGGACTCTGAATGACATTTAAAACCATAAAGAAATCAGCCGCAACTTTCTTTTATTGCCCTTTGAAGTATACGGTTCCACAGTATCACAGACTGATAATATAGTTCAAGCTACCGGGGAGGTTAGACATCATTTCACTATCTTATTTGACAGGTGAGGAAACTGAGACCCTGGGAGATAAGTGAACACATGTATGTTCAAAGAGGAGCACTAAGTATTGTGTCACAGTCAAATACAAATTACTGAGGATGAAATTACGGATCCTCTTTATAGAATACTAGACCATTATTAGAAATACTGGTATAGATTAATTGCATTTAATCCCTCTTTACCTCTCCAATGTGAAATGATTTCAATATCCAAAGATGTTCCCTTTTCTCCAAAAAGTGTTGCAATAGCCATTAGACCTCTCAGGAGGTAAAAGCATATTCCATTTCATTTCGGCTTTCATAGCAGAACTCATAGAATCATATAATTCTTTTCCTACAGGAAATATAATTTTACAGTAGTCTTCAAGTTATAAATGGAGCTGTTTAATTTAGAGCCACAGAATGATCCCAGTGTGTTCACAGCATGTTTATTGAATTTATTACTGTAATGCCTTTGGATATGTATTATATTTGCCTTGTATTCTACTGATCCATTGAAAATATTTTGCTTCTTATAAGAGGCACAAGGGGACATTCATAAAAAACATGAAATGTACCTTATACCTCAAGTTTTAACATTAAATATAATGGATTGGTGATACGAATACCAGACTGAACCAGCACCCTGCACCTTATGACTAGTTGTCTGTAACAGAACTCAGTCGCCTTTTTCCTTGATACTTTAATGCTGCTGCCTTTAAACTGGGGTACAGATGCCCCGGGGACACACGGACATTCCAAGAACTGTGCATGGACGGTCAGTGTTAAGGAAATCTGTTCCCAAAACAAACCTGACCATGTGTTCGTGTTCCTGAAACTGATTTGCGCACACTCCCCGAGGTGAAGGCGTCATTCAGAATCTACCTCCTCTTTTAAAATCTCCATTTTCCTATTTTACAAAAGAAAAGGATAATGTCACTCTGACATATAAAACTTCTGAGGCACCAAAAAAGAGGAAATATTGAAGGGTTGGTGTTGAATGTTAAGAAAATAAATAGTTTTAATGACTGGTAACATCTTCTTACAAGTCAAGTGTGTCCAGATGTTTGCTTTTAACCAGATTGAATCTGTGTTGTCAGCTGATCATTTAAAAATATATATTTTGCCAATAAATGACCATGTGATTTTTTTGGCATTTAACTTGAACAGGGTTGAAGTAGTGAGTGACATGTAAGAAATTTCTACTTCTGTGGTTCCTTAGCGCTTGTAGCCTTTGAAAACCAGGATTCAAGCTGATTTTGAGATCTCTTCAATCCAGTAATAACATTCAGCTAAACATTTATGAGCTAACAGAAAATATTAGATCTGTCCATTTTGTTAAAACATATATTTAATAATTCATCCAAATTCATATCTATACTTTTTACCAATTGTGTAATAATGACAAGTGGAATAACTTAGTTTAAAATTTTAGCAATTAAGTAAAAGGAATTTCCTAATTAAATTTGGGGTAATAAATAAAATGACTTTAAAACATATATAACATGAGGATAAACATCAGGAAGTTCATTAACTCAAGATAGAAAGGGAGAAAAGTAAAATCTCTGACTTTTAAAGTAGCGCTTGTTCACTTTTATTTTAATGGATCAAAGGAGGAATCAAATCATCAGGAGCATTCGGATAACACTGGATTTATAAGGAAGTGATGTAACAATTTTACTTTTAAATGTTAGATTGATGGTATAGTGAAAATTACATCCTTTCCAACTATTTACATTTATGATAGAAAAGTTAAAATATCAACTTGAAAAAGAACGAGGGGTATATAGTTTCTCAAAATGCTTTTAGGAAATATGTGATTTAAAGAATGTTTGAAAACCACCCCCTAGATAATACGTAAAGGAAGACTGAGAAATCAACAGCTTGCGATGTCACATGTTCGAGCCTCCTGACCCCTGGCTTGGAAGCACTTCTGCCATAACATTGTTCACTCACCGTGATCATTCACGGTCCACACACCTAGAGCTCCATGATGTTGGCAACTGTGAGCTCCCTGTTCCCCATATATAAGAGTCCCAGTACTTAGCTCAGTGTGTCCATTAAAAGCATTCAACAACATTTTCACAAGTAAAACATAAGCATTTTATACTTCTACTTTGTCATTTTCGTTTAGAAAAGCCATAAAATATTCTGAAATAAACAAACAATCTAGGTTGTGCAATCTGACATATCCCAAACATCCCAAATCACTTTGGAATTCTTTACACGTAACACATGCACGACCACATTTTCAAAGAAAGCAAGCGAGGGAATGAGACAGACGACCTAGACGCGGCTTTCACTTCTTCAATACTTATTAAATACTCCCTATATGCCAGACACTATTCTAGGAATTGGATGCTAGCAGCTACGGTGTGCATCTCTCCTTATTTATCATGGAGTCGGCTTGCACAGTTCCTTATAGGTACTGAATCAACTGGAGAAACATTAAGATTCCACAAGCATTTGACATATAAGCGCTTTAATTCTACCATCTGGTTTGCCTTTGTACGTGGACCATTTATTGCCACATTTCCCAAGGTATCTGGCCTCACATCTTGGGATTTCTAGGTGGAAAGACCAAGTTTAGGAACTGGTCTGGAATACTGATTCTGTAATTTTTCTGAATTGTAAAACAATTCCCCGTTTGACTTAACAGCAGGCACAGCATCTCCCCGTTTCAGCTTCTAGAAGTCCAAACTATGAAAATACACAAATTAAGGATTTGCTACTTAAAGATTAGAGAATGTTTGCTGAGTTAAGGTCATTGTTATTATGTTGATTATATAATTTACCCAAACATTTAATTCAAATTCTTCAATTTTGATGAAATTCTTCAGAAGGAAATCATATTGTATAGTCCTATGCAGGTGTTTTCAGAGCCTATTCATTCCTGTTTACATTAAAACTATCCCATCAAATATAAATTAAATACTCTTTCCACTTGCCTTTCTGGGCCTCTCACTGATTGGACAGCACACTAGTCCCAAGCATGGGAAATGTGAAAATTAGGGATGGGGAAATAAGGTAACACAGGACTAGGAAAAAGAAAAAGGCAAAACTTGCTATTAGGGGTCATAATTTCCTACAAATTATTTTAATTGAATATGACGACTAAAAGCATCTGCAATATTTGTGAATAGGAAATATTCAACTGAATTTAAAGATACTGTCTATGTAAAAAGCACATTTTTTAAAAGTGAAGCTTCAAAAACGCAGAGACTTCGCCCCTTTCCTTTACTCTTAGTCCTTCCGACTTCCTGGTGACGGGAAGTTAGGAGTTAGGATCATTCGGAGTTAGGATCGTTCACATAATGCGGCGGTGCACTCGTGTCTATTCTTCCTGGTATGTTTTCTGCCCCCCATTTCTGTGTACATAAAACTTACAAAGAGGTAAGTCTGTAGAATAGTAAATTCATCTGCTCTAGTGCCTGTTTGCATTGTAACAAAATTATCAAATTTTCTTTTGTGGAAATGAATAATACCCTTATTTACTGCTTTGTATTTTTCTAGGAAACCTTCCCAGGTGCTATTTGTCTCTCTCCCCGAGAATGTTAGCTCAATGATCAGCTATCCTACCAGCATCCGCCCCCCCCACGACTTATGCCACTTCCTCAGATAAGTTCTCCTTCAAAGTTTTTGAAGACAGAATTTTAGAGTATTTCATATTTTAGGTTGCAACTACACATTTATCATTATGGTTATTCTAGTGGCCAGAAAGGCTTCCCCACCAGAAACTCCCACACTCCCAGGCACCTCGGACTTGCTCCTATTACCCATCCCCAGAGGAAATATTCTTTTTGGATAAAAATGCATCAAAGATATTCTGCAGAAGTCATCCATATTGAGAACTGCTGGCTGGTTTTATGGAAAAGCTACAAGCAGAAGACTTTGAAGATCCCAAATAAAACGGTGTTTTGTCTCACAGATGTGAGAAAGAAACGCAGGAGACGGGGACTGGGACTTGGTTAAAGCAAAACCGCACGCCTTCCTTAAGTAGGACGAAGCCTAGGGGTGACGGAATGAGAAGGGAGCAAGAAAGACTCCCACACAGAGAGAACAGCATCAGGCTGCAAAGCCGAGGGCGTGGAGGCGTCCACACCATTCTCTGGACTCTGACGGCATTTACGCTCGCGTGCACGAATTTTTTTAAATTATTTGTTGTATGTTTTCTGGTTTTGAGGTTTTCAGAGATGGACTAAACTGACAAGTTTTTCCAGCCACCACAGGCTTCGTGATAGGGTTACACACAACTGACACCTATCTCTTCACTAGAGTGGACATGATGAGGGCCAATCAGTCAGGATCACTTAGCATCGTGTCCTGGTACACAGCATCAGCCTGGCACATAACAGACACTCAACAGATATTAGTTCATTATTACATTTGGGTAGTATTATCTTTAATATTATCAATATTACCCCAAAATGACAAATTGCATTACAAACTAATCACATTTATTTATCAAAAGCCAAATGGAATTACACACAGATTAATGTAAACCCCTTCCCACCACTAAGAAATAAATGTTTTGCGAGGATCACCTATTTTTTTTTGGAAAGGAAGGACCAGGCATTGACTGTGCCTGGCACGTGCATGAGTGCAGAACTGGTGTTTTTACAACACAATGATGTTATTGTTTTAAGATGAAAGTCTAGAAATCATCTAATTGGGAACTTCTACAGAAGAAGCCCTGAAGCCCAGAGGACTTCACAGTTATTTGTCCAAGTCGCATAGTTAGTTAGTTGCAAACTAGAATAAAAACACTGGTCCTTCTCCTCATTCCCCAGCCAGACACTCAGGGACGGAAGCCACGGAATTTCTGTGTAAATAAATATACTGAATGTTCATATTATTAGTCACACATTTTTTAAGTATTATTTTGTGTTTAATATTTAAAAGCTGATATTGAATGCATTAGAAAAACTGATAACGACGAAAATCATTTTACATCGAGTTGTGAGAAACTGGGAATTACTTTTCGGAAGTCTTGTTCTTTTTTTAAAAAAAAAAAAAGGCAAAGAAAAGCGGCAAACCCCTATTATTCCACTGAGCCTATTTAAATAGATTATATTTACTCTGTATTCTGAAGGTAATACTGTTTACATTCTAACTGTGATTTCCATACATACATGATATTTTGGGAAGCAACAAATTGAGTTTTGTGAAATTCATTCTGTTAACAAAGTAAATTCTTGTTCAGCATTAGTAACCAAATCATAATTATCATGTACCTCAGAAAATAATTCCTGTATCACTTGAAAAAGCTAGAGCATTTCTTTCCTACAGTTAAGTCCAAACCCAAGTTGGCAAACCATATTGATAAATTAATGGGGAAAAGCTTCCACCAAGAATTAAAAGCAACCTTGAAAATATCTCATTATATATTCTTCTACAACAAGCAGCATCATATATCAATGTATTAGAATATGCTTCTTGTTCAATCTTTTTTTCAATTTTACATACACTTTGTTATGCTGTGAATGCTGATCATAAAACAAGTCTCTGCTTTTACAACACTTAAAAATTGTTTTAGTATCAGTTAATTTCAAAGAGTGAGAATAAACTAGTATATGTATGTGTACGTGAAAAAATTTTTTTTATATGTACAAAGTTGGGTTTATATTCTGCACATATTCTACGTTTTACTGCATCCTTTCTGATTCAGAAGTTATTAAGATGAAGCTGATGAGCAGTAAGGATTGACTGTATGGCAGGTGACGAGTTTACATTGCTACTGTATTTACTTGCATAATTTCCCCTTTTTCTTCTCTGATTGTCTCTACCTAAAAGAGAAGAAATTAAGAAGATCCTCTGAGCATCTAACTTCGGTTCACACTTAAGATTCTCACTTCCACTTTCAAAAGAAGAGCAACTCATATCATTTGCAATGTTAATCAGAATGCAGGTTTGCTAATGTTTTTCTTTTCCTTCAGCAACTTTCCATATTCCTAAAAAGTACCTCCTAGGGTGAAATAACTCTTTAAATGAGTGTGCCTGTTTATGTGTTAAAAGCAGATGGGAAAAGAGAAAAAAAAGGAGGAGAATAAATAAAGGAGATAGAAAATAAAGTGACATTTAAATGTTCCTTCCTTTCAAATGTGCATCCTACATCCCTTTCACTTGCACTAACATGAAGAAGGCAGTGGAGAGGATCTTGGTTCACTTCTGGTGTTCTCTGTGGGCTCCCTCAGGGGTCCACAAGCTGCTTCCCACCATGAGAGTAAGAAAAATAAAATGATGGTCAGGGAAAGAAGGGGAGAACTACTCAGACATGGCAGAGAAGTCAGAGCTGATCTTTGCCTCGCACAGCTAAGAGCCAGAGAGTACTCATTTAATTTAGTCGTTTATCTGCACATTCTGTTAGCACAGCCTCACCTGGCACTGCGGCGTGCGTGCGTGCGTGTGCGTGTGTGTGTGTGTGTTAGCCTCACCTGGCACTGCGGCCACTGTGTGTGTGTGTGTGTATACACCATGTATATCACATTATGAATATATAAAGGAGACAGAGAAACATAAGATTATGGTTGATTGACAGACCTATAGATAAGATGGAGAGGGAAATAGATGAGAAAGACTTAAAGAAAGGAAAAAAGTATTTAAGAGAAAACCTAGAGGAAATAGATCCTAAAGTTTGAAAATAGAGACAAGCATGAATATAATAGTAAGGTATGTTTTTAACCTTCTACTTTAACATGCATTTTTAGAGTTTGTAGCCAAATGAAGAACACACAGTATGTAGAGATGCACTGGCAGTATCTTGAGTTAGAAGAGTGTGTATGTGAGTGTGTTTGAGCATGGGTGTGAGTGAGTGCGTGCGCGCGCGCGCGCGCGTGTGTGTGTGTGTGTGTGTGTGTGTGTTGAGAGTGTGTTCTGATGAAGAATTTATCATTTGTAGCTTAGGCCCAGGTCACGGTCTGCTTTCTCAAATCATGTTTGGTAAAAACCTATGCTGAAAGGACACATGACCCAGCTCTTTCGATTCTATAAAGTGCTTTCGGGGATTCTAGAAACTGATTGAAAGCCATGCAAACACTGCCTGCGTCGGACCTCCTCCATTTCCTCCTGCGCCCCACTTCTCAGGCAATCACAGCCCATTATGTTTTTTGCAAACTGTCTATTTTAGGTTATGGAGACAAAAAACTGCAGTTTGGATGCCAGTATCTCAAAACTCAAAGTGTGACAAAATGCAATAATCCGATTATATCAATGCAATAACATGTAGTCCACGAGTAATAAGTCGTTGCCCCATTTTTGTCTATAGTACGTAAGGACTGTATAGGTCATCACGAGATGCTGCTGGGAACGAAAGGCGGCGGCAGAGAAAAATTCCTCACCGTCCCAAGTCCCTCCCCGTAAAACTCTGACACCCGCTTCCAGACCCTCCACCCCTCTGCTGGGTTAGGGCCACAGCTTTCGATCTGTACACACATGTCTCAGCCACGTGGTAGAGTCCAGCCACAGACTACCTCAGCCGTGCAGTGCGTCCTGTGATTTCAGCGATCTACGCCAGCATCTCACTTCCTTGGCAATGATAACGTGATATGATTATATTCACTAGTCGTAAATTTGAAAGGAAGCAGGTTAGGCACAGGATCAGTTGAAAATCTCTGCTCCCGATCCCTCTCGCCGTGAACTAGGTGGTCTGGAAGATGAGACTCTGAGGTGCCATTTAGTTAGCCATGCCCATAGCCCATTAGGAAGGGTGAATGCACCGTGTAAAGTTATCTACTGTGAATTGTTGGATGGATGTCTCTGCCAGAAATGTGGGCTGAAGCATTCATTCCAAAAATAAATAAATAAATAAATAAATGGATGGATGGATGGATGGATGAATGAATGAATGAATGAATGTGATGGCAGGTAGAGAGAGCAGGCGAGTAAGTGAGAGACGGGGAGGCGAGAGCACAAGCAGAAGCTAGTTCATTACCTTTTAAGTTAAATAGTTTCAAGTTCCCTTTTCTTCAAGTGTCTCCATTTTGATTTTATTGGTAGATTCTGTCTTAACATTCGTTATATAAAATGTCATCAGTATACAAGGGCTTTCAAGAGATCCCCTTGACCAAGCACGAAAGAAAATAAGATTGTTCTATGAAAGTTAAACCTTAAAATTCCATTCAAATGTCTCTAAAATGAATACTATACAGTCAAACGCAAGCATACAGTCCTTTATATCATCTGTAGATAAAATTACGCTCATATTGATAAGAAATAACAAGTGTTGGTGTAGATGTAAAGAAAAAGGAACTCTCACAAACAGTCAATGGGCAGGTACATTGGTGCAGCCACTATGGAAAACAGTATGTAGGTTCCTTAAAAAATTAAGAACTGAATTACCATATGACCCGGCAATCCCTCTTCTGGGTATCTCCTAAAAAATTTAATAACATTCACTCATAAAGATATATGCACTCCTATGTTCATTACAGCAAAAGTACCCAACCCCCAGAACGCAGACCAGTACCAGTCCGTGGACTATTAGGAACCGGGCCGCACAGCAGGAGGTGAGCAGCGAGCAAGCCAGCGAAGTTCGTCTGTATCTGCAGCCGCTCCCCAGCGCTAGCATCACCGCCTCAGCTCCGCCTCAGATCATCGGGCATTAGATTCTCATGGGAGCACTGGACCCTGGTGCCAAAAAGGTTGGGGACCACTGCATTATAGTATTATTCACAATGGCCAAAACATAGGAACAACCTAAGTGTCCTCTGACAGATGACTGGATAAAAAAGATGTGGTACATATACACAATGGTGCCAAAAAAGTTGGGGACTGCTGCATTATAGTATTATTCACAATGGCCAAAATTAGGAACAATCTAAGTGTCCTCTGACACATGACTGGATAAAAAAGATGTGGTACATATACACAATGGAATATTACTCAGCCATAAAAAAGGATGAAATATTGTCATTTGTGACAACATGGATGGATCTTGAAAGTATTATGCTAAGTGAGATAAGTCAGATGGAAAAGGACAAGAACCATATGATTTCACTCACATGTGGGATATAAAACAGAAAGCGACAATTGAACAAACAGAACAAACTTACAGACACAGACACAGTTTAGTGGTTACCAGAGGGGAAGGGGCTGGCGGACAATGAGAAGGGTAAAGGGCGTCAAATACATGGTGACGGAAGGAGACGAGGTTTGGGTGGTGAGTCCACAACGCAGTATACAGATGTTATATTACAGAATCGCACACCTGAAGCTTACAAATGTAATTAACTAATGTTACCCCAATAAATTTAATTGTTTAAAGATCACACTCATGTCTTCTTCCCTACGTTTAAGATGCCCTGTGCTGGATCACACGGGTATTGAAATGAGCAGCAGAGACTCACAGCTCTAACCGACTACAGCACATGACTTACCTTTTTGTCACTGCTAAGAGACTGAGCTCTGGAGTCTGGGACCACTGCTTCAGGGTGTCCTACATCATCGGAACTTGGGCAATAATTTATATTCTTTAAGGCCAGCGCTGCCTAAACTATAAATTGGGGAGCACGGCAATATTTATCTCACAGGTGACCGTGAGAGCCAAATAATATTACAAATATAAATGCCTGGCAGGGATTCCGACATGTGATGGGTCCTTAGAAACATGAACAGTCTGTGAGCACATTCTCATGGTGGGAAGAGCACGGCTTTGTAATCAGGTGAACTTGAGCATCAGTCACAGCTCTAGCACTGACCCGTGAAATGGCCTTGAGAAAGCTAAAGGCGTCTCCAGCTCACCTCGTCTCCACCATGGGCCCAGCAGCAACGATGAAAGGTGATACGTAAAGACGCAGAGTGCCACAGAGCAGCAGGCTGTTACATCGTCCATCACGAGTTCTCAGTAAAAATAAAGAAAGCAGGACGAGACGGAAACAAGTTCCCAGCAGAGGCGGCTCAGAGAACAAGACCGGGAACCACCTTACCTGGTTCCGCAGGTTTCGGTCCAGCCAGAGAAACCCAGGAAGCCTCCCTGTTCCCCACCTCCTGTGGCACCAAATCTCAGCGTTCTGCCTGGAAACCTCTCTGATCTGTCGCCTCATCTCTATCACGGCCACCAGGCACAGACCCCCGTCCTTTGCTGTCTTGGCCACTGGAACCGTCTCTCAGACTCACTCTGGCCATTTTCCACACAGTAGCCAGAAAGATATTCTGAACAAAAAGACAGCTGCATCGCACCCCCGATGAAGTCCCTTCCGAAGCCCCCCCGTCGTCTTTGGGATAAAATCCAAACCTCTTCATGGGACCCTAGCCAGCTTCTACTCCCATCCCACTACTTCCTGAGTGGGCTAAGTGCCAAGGATTCTGAGTGTGCCATCCCCTCGCTCCCAAACGTCACACGTGCCCCCTAGGGGGCCGCCCATCCCTCTGCCCTCACTGAGGACACGTCCCTCCACTCTCGGCTGGAACGCGGCTTCCTCAGCGAGGTGGCCTCCGAGGACGCACCTTCTGCTGGTCCCAACCCCACTTCGCTTTTCCACTTCACTTATTCACACCACTCTGCCTCCCTAGCTCTCAGCTCCTTTCCTCATCTTCGCGTGTTCTGGGCATCATGGGTGTAATTCAAAGAGAAACGAGAGAGAATTACGGCCCAGCCTTTAACGGGTTTTTAATTTTTTTCAGTACTTCTGAGGGAAGAAAAAAAGTGAAAATCACTTCTAATTTGTTCCCTTTTCTGAAAAGAGCAAAAAGAAGGAAATTTTTAATGTTCAGCATCTCCCTCTTTCTTCTCTGCTCTCACGTTTTCCTCACAGAGGTAGCGATTCTGGGCTTCAAGCAAAGATTTTTATATTGAAGATATACGACGTCTTAAGAAGTTGATGATAAGAAACAAATACGAAAAGAAATGTCTCAGGCGCAAACCCATACCCACGGCATCAGCAGCGGCTGGGTCCAGAGCACTCCCTCAGCACCCAGCCGAAGGAAGAGCACCGAAGGCAGAGCACCGAAGGAAGAGCACCGAAGGAAGAGCACCGAAGGAAGAGCACTGAAGGAAGAGCACCTCCACCAGCACCGGGCGCACAGCATCCCCTGGGCGGCGGCAGGAGGAGCGGGCAAGGACTCGGGGCATCCATCTGTGCCACCCGAGCTAACGTCCGCCTCTGGGAAATACACGAAAACACCCTCTTAGGGAAATATCAGATCCACCTCACCGCCCTTCCTGGCATATCCTGTCTTACTCTGTCCTCCTCTGTACCTACACGCCATGCTCACAAAACTTTCCTCTCAACAGGGAGGCATGCAAGTCAAATGCCGTCAAGATCGCTTTGTGTGTCCCTGCAGAGCAAGGGGGGACAGATGTGTTGCATGTAAAAAGCTCATCTATCCATAATGAAGGGACTTTCGAAGACCACAGGAAACACGCAGTTGGAGGCAGTAACAGGAGCCTTAAGACCGGAAGTGCATACGGCCCGCGCCAGACGCCCGCCGGCTCCTGGCCCTTGTCCACGTTTGGGCCTGGCCCTGCTGCACTAGGACGTCTGCCTCTCAGACGTCCTTTATCCAGACACGACACCCTTCTCAACAATGTTTTCTCTATTCCAAAACCCTAAGGATTGAAAAGACATTAAGCCTGAAGTAAAGCACTGATGAGATTAACAAATACAACCTGAAAAAAAAAAAAATCTGCTTATTGAAATGCGTGCATTCCGTCTCCCACATCCCCACTGGCCAACCTTCCGAGTGGGGTCCCCTGAGACCACATATCAGGGTGCTTCTCCTCCACAGCCCCATCAGGAGAAGAAAATGATCTTTTTACAGTGTCGGTGATGAAAACCGAGGTGTGAAAAATTTGGCAGTTTTTTACATTTACTTCAACAGAGAAATATATCCAAATTAGATTTCCATCAGAAAAAAAAGCATCATTTGAAAAATTATAGTTTAGGACCAAGGACATGAAATTTCTATTTTTGAACTAATAGTGTTTATTAGGTATGTTTCCCACTGCTCTGTGTTATTAATTTATACATTATTATTTCTTGGGTTACTGTGCTTATTATGTTTTTCTTTATGGATTTTTAAAGAGCTGATTATATAGTTTTTCAGTTAATTAGGTCACTTTGTAATATTAGAATATAAAAGGCATTTGGGAAACAATAAAGGAAAACATTTCCTAAGTGTGATAACAATCAAGTAAATCATTTAATGGTTTGATTTGTTGGAAAGGGTGCCAAGAGTTATCATCAGTCACTTTTCATAGTTGGATAGGCTGCTAAATATAGAAAGAAGGAAATGTTAGCACATTAATCCATTAATGTGCTCTGAGAAGAAGTTAGGATTTCAATTATGCCAATCAGAGAGCATATCATTTAGCTAAAATTTGTAGTAAACACATTTTGGGGTGTCTGCGTACTCTAAAAAGTGCCCCCACCTACAGGCCTCTGAAAATATGAGCTCGGATATCCAGATCACTATTACAGGACCCGTGTTCTGGTCCTGTAATAACACAGATGACCCATGTGTGGCATCTGACCCAAGGAAACCAGCTGGACTGAGTTAATCAGTGGTCCTGCAAGAATTTAAACACATTTAAGATGCATAGGGACAAGGAACTCGTGGCAGACACATGCACAGTTGAAGACTGGAATGTTTTCGGTCATGTGGCTTCTGATATGTAATCAGAAAAAGCCATTCAACAAAGAGATTCGGAAGAATGGTGCCAATTACAAAAGCACAGATGGAAAACACATTCTTTGAAAGAAGGAGCAAGATAGAAAAAACAGCGTCCCAGTCCCTAGATCCAGGGATGTGGGGTAGAAATTATACCTACATTACACTCACAGCATAATCTATACCCAGGTCCCTGTGTATTTTGGGTCACAGATATGCTTGGTTTTCCAGAAGTTTTCCTCCCCAGCCCCCAAAAGATTGCCTTTTTATTTACGTGAGATGGAGTGAATTTCTCTTGCAAGCGAACAAACAATTCCTAGTTAAAACAGTGTACACACACACACACACATACATATACATATACACCACCACACACACACACACCCCTCCGCATATTAGGAACATAAATCTTTGCCTTAATGAAGCTATATTTTGAAAATTCAGTGGCACATAGAAAAAAATTCAAATGACATCCAAATGGGTCCTTGTAAGTTACACTAATGCCATAAAAAAGTAAAAAAAATTAGAGTCAATCTTCTTTTGTCTTATTTCTTTTATCACATATGAGAGACTTCAACGAGATCAGTGGATCAAATAATACGAAGATGGATCCAACAGTGTGAACATAAACCAGATCAACCAGCAATTTATTAAGTGTAATTTATACCCACGTCCCTACTACCTGCCTCCACTTCGATAATCCCATTTCATCCTGCGTATCTATCACAAAGAATTACTTGGCATCACCAAATAGATCATGCTGTTTCAGAAACTATTCCCACACTTCTAAATGTTTCCTCATTCTTTAATTTCCAGCCAAATGTCAACTCATCCATGAATCCTGCTCACACTGCTCAGACTGGGTCACTCACTGTACTCAAGTGTTAACAGCCCTTTCACAGGTGTGTTACAGTACTACTACAGAGGACAATCACTTTACGTTTACACACCTGCCACTTAATCCTAAATCTCAGCGTCGAACACAAGGCCTGAATGAGAATGGGTGTTTACTGATGTTTACTGAATGAATAAATGAACCTATTGATTAAAACAATCGATGCCTTTCTTATAAGGAAAAAAAGGCAAATATTTTTCAAGCATAAATGAATAGGGTTGGGATGGGTCACTGTAAATCAAAAATCAAAAAAGTTGTTTTTCTATTCCAACTAAATAAATTCAGAAAACGAGTTGGAATATTTAGCACAAGAACCGCGTGTTCAGAAGCAGCAAGTCCACTCAAGCTTTCCCGGTGACATCACGGAGCTGGAATTTGCCATGCTACTGTGGAAGCCACAGGCACCACCAAAGGGGCTGTTCTAATGTGGAAAAAAAAGTTTTCTTGTGGTCTTGATGTCAAGGAAGGATTAAATTCACTCGGTGCTTTAAAGTGACATTGAACCAAATCCATCCCTATTTAATACCAGCTGTTCTACAATTATACCAATTAATTTTCCTAGTAACAACTTCCTATAAAGGTTTGTGAGTGTATGTCTGTGTGTGCGTGTGTGTGCGCGTGTGCACGCGTGCATGTGTGTGTGGGAGGAGGGGTGGGGTCAGGAGAGGGAGAAGTAAACAAACAACAAAAATATTAACAGAAAGTTATTATCTATTACCCTATTTTATAGACGGGGCAGGGTGCGGGGGATGAGCCTCGCAGAAACGAATTGCTGAGGCAGACCCCAGACCTGCCCCTCTCTCACCTGGCCATCTTGACACCTTTACGCGCGGCAGCACCGTACGGCTCCCGTTCCTTTTTCTTCACCATTGTCCTTAGACAAGCCTAAGTCCTACAGAACGCAGACTTAGCAGGAAGTATCAGAGAATGTGATGGACACGCTGCCATCTCAAAAGGAAGTGCTTGTTCTAGTTACTGAAATTCATTCCTGACCTTGAGAAGGTCAATCTACTCTGGGCATCAACTGACCAGAACTAAAACAGGAATGGTTTCTCTAATACTTTTATTAATGAGTTTGATTAGCATTAAAAAAGTACCACGTGTAAACATTTATTTTGTCTTTTCAATCAAAAATCGTTGCCAGGGTCTAAAAGTGTTCCTGATTTAAAGTGCTCAGAGTATTGAATTGGTGTATTAGCTCACTGACAGAATACCTATAATCAGGGATCAATGATTGTCATAGATACAAATAAATGCATTTCAATCGCCTGTTTATAACTAAATGTATGCATCAAAACAAACTAAACTGGCACATTCCGAACGTCTTCTTCATTTCTTGGATGTGGAGCCCCACTCATTCATCTTTTCCAATCTGAGCAAATAAATAAAAAAAAATCGGCCACGTCTCAGAAGTGAGAAACATGCTCTGTGAAAAAGCTGATATGAAATGTTTTCATTTTTAAAAATGACTTGCCTGTACAGTTCTCTATTATATAGTAAATGGCTCCTCTGATTTGAAGAACTTCCAAGCTGAACCGACAAGCCTGCAATATTGCCCAATATAAACAGTAATTTGACAGAATGAAAAAAGTCATTCCCTCTTCTCTTTAATCTTTATGCTTCCTGCTCTGCTCCTTTCCCGTTACAACACAGAAGGGACTGGACTCTCGGTCTCGGCTCTTCCATCAGCCAGCACTTCCTTCACGGCAAGTGTGTGCATTATTAACTGAGGGGAAATGAAAAGCTGCGGCACCAGCTGACAAATCACCTGTCGATATATTTAGTTCACTTTACTTTTCCCCCCCACAGAATTCAGAAATATTGAAAATGCCCTCGAGTGACGTCCCCAACCTGAATTTCTCCAAGGAAGCAGGACAAACACCTTCCGACCAATTCTTCCAAATTCTTAAGGCAAAGCCTCCCCTAATTCAAGCTAGTAATGTTGCCGGTATGTGGGAAGCTGGAAGACTCTAGAAAACAGAGTCAAGCAAGTTTGATTTTTGAAGCTGCAGAAAATCTGAAGCACTAGTAGCCTAATAAAAGATCTGCAATCAGGGCTGATGTGTCTGTGTCCTTGAAAACGCATTTTGTGATGACACGTAGTTTCTGTACTTGAGTAACTGTATCTATGATTTCACCTAGCTCTGTCAAGAAATTTTTTTTATTCCTAGACATTGCTTAGATCAGGAGCAGCTTGATAACTTCCATAATTAGTACAGAAGTATTCCTTCACTTTTCTGGAGTGTAAAGTTGACATATATGAGAAGGATGGCTTTAATTCTATTAACACATAAAGGGACTAAAATGATTTTATGCTGCAATTGAGGCTGTCCGATTGCAGCTGGACTCCTGACATGATCTGTTCAAATACCCCCCACCTCACTTCTTCTCTATTGAATTTCCATATTCCACACTTTCTCTATTTCTTTCAAGTGCCAACCCATACTCTCTTGTCTTCAGCTCATGGCTTCACCTTGAACCTTTTTTTTTTTTAAGTAAATAGTCCATCTGACCTGAGCTATCTCAATTTTCCATATATCCATGTAAAACTTTTTCTATATATTTAGCCATCCTGGTTTTTTCTTCCTCTTCCACTTCAGAAGAATTTTCTTTCCTTTCTGGAGTTAAACCCAGTCTGATCCCTGTCCTTTGCACATTTTTCAGAATCTTGTTTCATCAAGTTATTATTCTCACTCGATTTTTGAATTTCTCCCTCATTCTTTTTCTTCTTGACTAGGTCCATGCCCAGTTCCCCCAACCTAAGTCCTTTCTGTGACCTTGAACTCAGTTAAAGTCACCATTTTCTCTCTCTCTTCAGGTTTTCTCATATTCATTCCCATTTTTTACTTAAAAATTACAATATGAAAAATTAAATTGAAAAATCAGATTGATTGATATCCTATCATCCAGTAAAAAAGTGTTATTATTTAAAGGTATTCACACACATTTAAGAAAATATATTTAAAAAAATTGATCATGTATTATAAATGTGTGTTTCATGGACCAATATTTATGACAAATAACTTTCTATGTTAATAAAAGTAAATCTCTATCATTAAAATGGTTGTATTTTTTTTTAATTGTATAGAGTATTTAACCAACTCTGGTATTATTTGTTAGGAAGCCAATTTTCCTCTATTATAAACAATGCTGCAGTATAGTCTTTTGTCTACTTCTCTGCATGCTTGTGTGATTACGACCTTAGTGTACATCCTTCAAGAAGAATCCTAGGAAACATTTTCTGATGTTCATGGTATAATGAGTGTGGGGGAACTTGGATTGTCTTACTTCCATTAACTTGGCTCTTCAACTGACTGTAATCTTCACCAATGATTTAATGCAATTACTCTCCCAAAATGAACTGTGACATTTTAACTATCAAAATCTGTTTTCATCCTAATAGTCATCATTCTTCATGTCTACGCATGATGTCTACACATCATCCCTTACATCTTCAAACTCTCTCCTCCCTTAATAATTTCCATTGCATTACGACAGCAATTTCACCTCTATCCATTTTCTTTTCTACCCGTGTGTCTTCTTCCTTCTTCCACATAAACACTAGTCTATATTTCACTCAGACTTATTGCTTACTTTATTATCCTTCCTAATCTGATAGTCTCGCCCACTCCCAGTTATAGCTGTTGCCTCTATTTTCCCCAAATCTGGCTTTTCCAAGAATTTCCTGATTTCTCCTAGATTTATTTACCCTTACGTCCCATTAGTAACAAAAATAACAGGTTTAAACTCACTTATGCCCTCTTAACTGCCTCCTCTTCCTGGATTTCTCGGTGAGGTTGGCTTCTCCATTGACTCTGGCTTGAGCTTAATGTCCCATCCCTCTCCCAAAAAAAAACATCCCAAGCATTAACTGGTTTTGCCAAAGCATGTTTTTCCTGCTCCCTGCTGGGCACAGTGACGGCGTCTACCTTTTGTACTCTTGTCCTGCACCTGTGTCGAGGGCCCCGTTTTCCTCATCGGCAAATTTGCATCTACTGAATTCAGTAGATGGTAAGGCCGTTCTGCTGCGTCTCCACTCTCCGCTCGCCTGCCTCAGTCTGCCCCAGTCTGCCCCAGTCTGCCTCAGTCGGCCCCAGTCGGCCCCAGTCGGCCCCAGTCGGCCCCAGTCGGCCCCAGGCGGTGAGAAGGCAGAGCTGAAGCCCAGCAGGAAACGTGTGGAAAACCTGAGCTCCCAGGATCCTCTCAGTTCTCAGCATCCAGAGCCGGAAACCAGGAAGGAAGCGGCCAGGGAGCCACTGTGTACCAGTTATTCTCATTTTGATTTTGATTTTTTCTTTCTGCTGAAGTCAAAAGAAGAGAGGAGGACAGTGTTGGCAACACCAGCAAAGGCACCTGGCAGGAAGGCGGGGCCCCGGAAAATATGGCGACAGCCCTGGTGGAAGTGGCAGTGCTGGCACAGGTAGGTGCCAGCATGCAGGCAAAGCAGCGGTGTGAAATGCAGGACGCAATGACGACAGCGGCAGTGGCCTTGGCAAAGGCAGAGGTGGTGGAGAGAGCAGAATGCCGGGAGTCCATGTGACAGAGCACAGTCCTGTCACGCCACAAGGACAGCCTCTTCTGTGTGGCAATCCAGCCCCTTTGGTGGTTCCCTAAGACGCAGGCGACACATCTTCCTAGCTCAAGGCGGCCCACAAGATCGGCAAACAAGACGACGAAAGCCACGCTGAGACTCAAGAACTTTAGAACTGGCACAGCATTTCTAGGGCATAGAGTGAGATTTCTTCAAAAGCAGAAGTCAATTAAGATGTTGAAATGGACAGCAACTTTTCACACGAGGTCGGTATGGCGTGCACGCATTGCGATGCAGACACTGGGTTTTAAAGTCTGAGTCCGCAGTAAGGCAGGTTTAAGATGTGTAACACACACGACTTTTTCTCTCAACTGACAGGAGGCAAGAATATTTGATAGGATCCAGTTTTCTGAAAATAGCTTATTCTTTACAAATCCTTTAATCAATATTCAGGAGTTCATTGACAACCCCCCCAAATGTGAAGCTAATTAGCTGCTGATCGTAAGCTTTAACATTTAGCTCTCCTGCACCAAAAAAAAGATTCGTTAAAAGATGTTTATTTTGAATGGCAAAAGATAACTGGGAAAGAAATATGGATTAAGACCTCAAAATTGTCCTCTCAAAGGGTTCTCTTCTTTTTTGGTCGAAAGACAAAGACGATAACTAGGAAAATCAAACGGTTTGGGGGGTGAGGGAAGAAGCCCTTGAAAATCAAGAATTTCTTGCTGTTTTTTAATGCTGTCAGCATTTTAAGCTGGTAATTCTAAGCTGGTAATTCACTCCTCCCCAAAGATTTTAAATAAGCTCATCAAAAACCTAGCAGTCTAAAAAGTTTAATAACTTAGAGAAGAGATTACTTCTCCAAAAGAGAGATTTCATCCCACTCACTCAGCTTTACCTCCCTACTGTCTCCCATTGCAACACCAAGTGTCATCTCTGGACAGTAGACTAGGTTGCAGGTTTGCACTGCTGTTTGCACTTAATCTCCAAAATAAACTCAAGAAATTGCTGTAAAATGCCAAGATTGCACTGCAGAGGGGCAAAAAAAAGTTATTCAAGTCAGGCTCACCTTGTTCCGGAACCACCCTACATTTAACTAACTGATGACTCTGTTCATCGATTGCCTCTTCCAGCCCTCGTCAGGCACCATCCACTGGACCAACGGAAGCTATGCTTTCCCTTGCTGTACATGTGCTTTCCTTTTATTTCAGGAAGAAATTTGGAAAACGGTTTGTTTTCATTTTCTCATTTCAGAGGAGTTCTTATTAAAGATCCTGAACTAAATACCAAACAGATTAAAAAATCCCCTGAAAATTTAAGCAGAGAAATTTGTGTTTAGGGAAACTGAGGCACCAGTACACTTCCGACAGTGAAGTCAGTGAGAGGTTGTCAGTCCTACCAAAGCCCACCCAGGGCTTTTTCTTTACACCTGGAAAACCCATTAGTTACCAATCTTGTGATTCTGTCCACCCCATGATGATACAATGGATCTTATGCAAGAACTGCAGTTGTCAACTCCAATCAATGAGACTAGGTAAAAGGTTTAAAGATCAGAAGCAAAACATCAGTCCTGTTAGGTCTACTTGAAAATAACCAGTTCACTGATTTTCCCCCATTACCAACCACTTAGTGTCACACAGCAATTAGGCTCAGAAGCTCATCAGTCCCCTCAAAAATGAAGAGAAATTCATTCTCATTCATTTTCTCTCTCCCTCTCTCTCTCTCTCTCTCTCTCTCACACACACACACACACACACACACACACACACCTCCATGCTTCATAACCAGTTCACTGATTTTCCCCCATTACCAACCACTTAGTGTCACACAGCAATTAGGCTCAGAAGCTCATCAGTCCCCTCAAAAATGAAGAGAAATTCATTCTCATTCATTCTCTCTCTCCCTCTCTCTCTCTCTCTCTCTCTCACACACACACACACACACACACACACACACACTTCCATGCTTTGCAACTCAATGTCGAAGTGTGTATCATTTTTTTCTCCAGGGAGTTATGCTTTAACGTGGCAATTCCCCCACTGAATGCCCAGCTACAGAACAGCACTGGACCCTACTTATCTCTGGCAGCAACCAGAACTTTCTCTGTCAGTGAGGCTTTTCCAGAAGTCAGTTTTCTAAGAACTTTAGGTTCTTTTCTAAGAACAACAGGTTTCTAAGAACTTTACTTTTGCCAAATATTTTATCCTCTTTCCTTTCTTTAGATAATTGAGAACCACGTCTCTTTCCAGGATATTTATGTACTACAGTAAAATGGAAAGGCAAAGGAAGTATGGTTCCTCCTACCATCGCGTCCATCCTCTGTGCTGCTTTGTCTAATTTATAAGAGTTCTGGGTCCTGGGTGATTTACTGCAACATAGATCTATCAAAATTAATTTGAGAATTTTCACAGTGCACTTGGTAGAAGGTAGATTTTTATTCTCCTGCCTCAAACTGGCATCAAGAATTAATGATGCACAATTGGTTGGGTGATTTACATTCTTGCTGGATCTTCGTCTTCGTTTAATAATATGCTGCAGCTGTGTCTGTCCTCTCAAACACAGTCCTGTCTTCCTACATGCTGCAGGAGATGTCGCACCTGCTCAGAGGTGGGAGACACAGCACCTTTATGAGACAATAGAGACAGATATATAAATCTAGGAGGGGAAAAGGGGAAAAGACAGAGGCTAAGACAAAAGGCAGAAAAAAAGAAAGAGGCTTTAGAATGGATATTAGACTCCGATGACAACATCAGGGAAACTGATGGTGTGTATTATGGTCATAATAATTCACAGGGCTTTAAATAATTTGAATTACACGTGTCTCCTTCTTTGGCCTCATTCTATGGGAGCCATACTTTGTCACACACACTCCAAATCACACTCCTTTACACTTAGAATGTTCATACAATTATGGAAAAAGATGAATGTTAAAACATAAAATTGTTATGTTTTTTGACAATCACACATCCAAATGATTGTTTACTTCTTAAGACTGGTCATCTGGGGGAGATACTGGGTTTATTGTAACACTGCAAGCAGTACTCAAAATTCTTTAAAATCTGGCACTGCCTTCAAAGTCTGTGGCACATTCTATTTAATATCCTCAGCGGGAGCAAACTTTCATCTTTTAAAGTTAGACTGGGAATAACCTTGGAGATCTTGTTGGATGATAATATCTGGACTCTAAGATTCAAATTGGATCTTCGTAAGAAATTACATATTGAGCTATTTTTGGAGCATACAGTATGTGAAAGGCTGGCTACACGAAAATGAATACCAGAGTCCTTGTGCAGAATAGCTTGTGTCTGAAAGGAGAGGGACACAGAAACTGACCATTCCGACGGTCCGCGCACAGCGCTGCACCCTCCTGCAACATGCAGAAGCGCTCGGCTGCACGGGGAGCCGGGAGCCTCCGCGTGAGGGTTTCCTGGGGATGGAGATACTTAAACTGAGGCTTAAGGAATGAATAGGCATTAGATAGATGAAAAAGGGCAGAAAGGACATTCCAAGCAGAAAAAGGTGGTGAAAACCATTTTGGAAGCACTACAGCATGACGTGCAAAAGTTGGTGAGGAGAGAATAGAAAAGACCAGAAAAATAAGCAGGGTCAA
>NW_006439191.1:2086382-2086962 GCF_000325575.1 Pteropus alecto
GGTACGTCAGGGAATGATATGGTCAGAACTGCATCTCGAATAGCTCTATCTGAAACCTCACCTCCTTACTGTGGGTTCTGGGAAGAAGAGCACTGACAAACAATGGGAAAGATGACAGTAAGACCAAATAGGAGTGGACAGATGAAAAATATTTAGGATCTAAAATAGCAGACATAACCAGTGATATTTTTTTTTTTAAAAAAAAGGTGTTAAGGAAGAAAGAGAACAATGTTCAGGTTTATGTCAAGGAGACCGGAACCGGATGCCAAACGCACCTGGCAGGCTGGTGGAGAGGGACCGAGAAGGGAGTTCAGTGAGGCCAGTCTGAGCACTCAGAGCACAAGGAAACCACCACCGCTCAGAGGTGAGCCATCCTGGAAAAACAGAGCCATCACTCTGCTCCTTAGAAATAGGAGTGAAGGACACTGAAGTCTTAGAAGTTGGTTTGAGCAAAAGTAGTGGAGAACTGAGAAATATCTGCTAATGATATTAAATAGCCACACTCCTAACTGGAGAAGAAGCTAATAAAGAATAAAGCTAAGTTTTAAAAAGATTATGAATAAGACCAGAATACAGACTG
>NW_006439191.1:2087008-2113233 GCF_000325575.1 Pteropus alecto
GGCGCTGCACCCTCCTGCAACGTGCAGAAGCGCTCGGCTGCACGGGGAGCCGCGAGCCTCTGCGTGAGGGTTTCCTGGGGATGGAGATACTTAAACCGAGGCTTAAGGAACGACTAGGAATTAGATAGATGAAAAAGGGCAGCAAAAGTAGTGGAGAACTGAGAAATATCTGCTAATGATATTAAATAGCCACACTCCTAACTGGAGAAGAAGCTAATAAAGAATAAAGCTAAGTTTTAAAAAGATTATGAATAAGACCAGAATAAAGACTGGAGACATATTTGTCAAAAAGTGTCACCAAGTCTCTGGTGAAAAAATATTGGACAGTAATACCAGAAACCTGCACTATGTCATTTCAAGTGTGCTAGTTTCGTGTGTGCACGTGTGCTCATGCTTCAGTTTAATACAAAGCGTAGGACTTAACATCTCGAGCCGTATTTCGTTGTCTTTGACGTCATTCACAGTTACAAAATAACTTCTTTTCACATTGGCATGTCTAGTTATATGAACACAATGAGCCCCAAAACAACACTGCGAGATTCTGATGGCCAAAGAGACAAACCAGGCACGATCCTCACTGTTAGAATACCAGCCTCGATTGCAACACACTGCAGACACTGGCTATACAAGTATCACACCTGCCCAAGTCTGCTACAGGCTGCAAGAGTTCTCTGCCAAGGAAGGGCTGAGCACAAAAACGGAGATCGAACTAAAACACTTCATTTATAAGCACTTACTCCTATTCATTATTTGTTGTTGTTAGCTTTTAGTTATGGATTTAGGTTTAGCCATTATTTAATAATTTCTAATAGGACTTCTTCACAAAAACACATCCAAAGCACTTAATTTTCAAAGGGTGTCTCTCACAGGTATAAAGGAGTCAAAAAACTTCTACCTAAATATTTTTTAAAGTCTTTGTTTTGAATTAATATTTCTATATATGCTATGAGTCAGGTTATCAAATTACTTCAGATGTTACCTACGTGTATATTTTATATCATAGGCAAAGTGATTTTAGGAAATTAAGAAAAAAAATGTGCAATGATGATACACTTTAAATTGAGAAATATTTAAAGTAAAGGTTTTTCTTTAAGTCAATGTCAACTCATCTCTATTGCTCATTTAAGAAAACTGCATTATAAACATTTTGAGAAGCTAAATGTTCAAATAACTGATTCTGTGGTATTTTGCTAAAGCCACTTGAGCAAACTAACACAGACAGACATGGAGGAAACATCTAGAACAGAATAAAATTCTATGTATCAAAATGTCTGGGATGTAGGTACAGCAGTATTCAGGGAAATTAATGCTCTTCAATGTCAACATACCATCACCCTTCTGAACTGAGGGCAGAGTGAACATTTGGGGTTCCCGCCCTCTCTGACCACCGGCTGATCCTCGTGTTGCTTAGATGAGGCCAAGGTGACCTGCTGACAGATGTTGTCACTAGGACAGAGGGCAAGCTACGTAAAGGTCTGTTAGTCGTTACCCGACATCCTCTGGTTTATGATCGCCGTGTATCATCTCATTTAATTCTCAGAGAAGCTGTTAATATCCTCGTCTTACAGATGAGTACAGATAAGAACCATAGAAAGTTCAATAACTAGACCTGGTAAGTGGTGGAGTCGGGTGTCAGAATTAGGCTAACTGCAGCCCCAGGTTCTTGATGCTATGCAGTGTCACCAAACTAAGGACGGGCCGGGGCTATGGTGGACAAGGAAAAGCCTATGGACCTACACATCCTTGCTGTTAGGACTGTCACCGCAGAGCCCCCTGCCCCCACCACAGAGCCTAGCACATAAAACTATTTCTCTCATCCCCCCTTTTTATGGAGACAATGCAGTACCGAAGCTATTTTTTCCATCAAAGGAAACTAAAGACAAACTCCTGTCACAATTTCAAGACATATGTAGACTGAGTTCTTTTTGTGCTCTTCCTTAAGAGAAAAAGAGATGATGGACAACCCCACTTTTAAGATGACGTCGACCTGGGTGCTTCTGCTTTAACATTCTGCTTACTTGTTTGAAAGCCGACCCTGGCCACCACCCCGGACACTCTGGTCCAGGCCATCTCAGGGGTGGCCCAGGAATGCAGATATGACACACACCCCAGATGATTAGAATGGAGATATCTCCACTCTCTGAAAACCCCTAGACCAAAGGGTTGAGCCTGGAGGCCGACAGGCTCGTGGTCTAGCATCTGTCTATAAAAAGGGAAAAGCACCATCTGACCAATGACTTTGGACTCCAGCTGAGTAGAGCTCTGCTTCTCTGAGCTCAAATCATGATGCGATATTGATGAACAAAGCAAAACAGACAGTTTGGAAATGATTTCAAAAAACTTTCTGAAAGAAATGTGTTTTGCCTCTCTATACAGGTACACAAACTAGGAGACATAATGACATAACACGACGCACAGGCTCACTGTAGGTTTACCCTTTCACATTTTTATAAAACTCTCTCCAGCCAGAAGTAGTTATAAAAAGAATGTCCCGACTCCTTTGCTTCTGCATTCTTATCTTAAAAATGCCATATGGCACTGAGAGAAGAAGCAGGAAGCACTTAGCACTCACCTGTCACAACAAACACTGCTGTGTTCCCTCAACCTTCACTGCCCTTTGGAGGGAATGGATTCGCTGAAGAGAGGTTATGTAATCAGAAAAATATCTAATTTATCAAGTCTTCTACAGTCGTGCACACTGAGATCAGGTCCTCCGTCAATAATACAAGGAAAATGATTGTTAACATGAACATGTCTTATTTCAGCAGATTCGCCATTTGGGGATTTAAGAGAGACATCTGAATTTTGACAAAACAGTACACACACACCCAACACCTAAATCTTAAGGCAAAAGGAGGCTCGAAAACCCACAGAAACATTGGAATAGTACCAAAGAGAAAACAGCGGAGTTTATATATCAAAGCCTGTGTTATAACTTTTTTTTTTCATCAGGAAATTAGAATTGAGAGCTTCTAAAATGCTGCAAAAAAGTCTTTGGCCATAGTTAAAAAGAAAAGGGGAAATAATCGGGACACTAAGGTAAAAAGGATGCAGGAGTTTCCAAAAAGGAATAAATTACGAATGAAGAGTCCTCAGAGAGAATGAAATCATGTGAACCCTGTAAAATGTGGAGACCACCGCATCATGCTCTATAGGGAAGGAAGTAGCAACTGTGTCAGGCCACCTCTCCGGGCCTAGAGATAACCTTCTGTAAAGTCTTCAGGCCAGTTTCCCACTTACATGAAATCAGGAAGGGATTATTTCTAATGCAATAACTGATGCAAATTCTTTGACTTTTCACAGAAAAGTCAAGTTTCAAATTTAATGACTAGACTATTCCTTTCCCCTATGGTTGGGATAAGATCTTAGAGGACCCATGAGCTTTGCTGGATCGAAATCCCGGAAGAGAATTACAAGTTCTTATATTGCAATAATGCTGCTAATTCTGCAGAGGATAGAAAGAAAAACAGTAAGAAAATGAGAGAATTACAGAAAATCTACTCTAGGAAGTAGAAAGGTGACCAGACACTAGCTAACAAGGTAGAAAGGAGAGAATGTGTTTTAACATTTTGATGAAAATCTATCAAAAAGAAAACACCATGCCCTTGATGGGTAGACTCATGAGCTCCAACTTGTCGTCTACTTGGTGTCACACAGAAGCTCAGGGAAGATAGGTCACAATTCACACCACGCCACGACTCACAGTCACAGTTGGTCGAACTCTTCAAATGTCCCAAGTTCAACTCTCTACTACTTTGCAAAATGGTCAGGCAACAAGGGGGTCAATAGAGAGGTTAGGTGGGAACAGATGAGTAAACAGCGATGACGACACGGGATGCAAAAGGGCAGGAGTCGCACAAGAACCAGGGCTGGCTGCAGAACAGCTCCACTGAGAAGGGCCGGCCGAGACAGAGAAGCCAGGAGCATCCTCGGAGGGTAGGTTCTGCTGGCCTCGGAGACCAGAAAGGTGTTTTATAGTTAGCGACAGAAAAGGGAGAACGGAAGAACCCCAGGTAGAGATAGGACAATGTGCGGGGACGCAGCGGAAAGAAACCAGGAACACTTAGAACACAAAGTCGGGAGTTTGGCACAGCAGAAAAGCGTGTCATGCGAAAAAGTCTGAAACCAAATGGTGGCAGCCTTCTGTGCCAAACTCAGGTGGATGCACTGGATAAAAACCATGAGAAACTTTAAGAACATGGACTTGGCAGCTGTGCAAAAGGCAGGCTGGACTGGGACAGGAAGGAAAGAGAGAGAGATGGCTCTTCCAGTTGTCCAGGAACAGAGAAGAAATGAAAAAGATTGAGTCGCAGTTTAAAATCAAGCTTGGCAAGGAATTATTCAGTAAAATACCTTTCAAGATTCAGGGAAAGATTTTTTTTAATGCCCTAAATAATTTATAAAGAAGAAGAATGAAAGCACACCTGTTGCTGGACTCTTCAAAGGCTAGCTACTAATTATATAAGACCTTGGAAGCTCTTGGGAATAAAGAGAATCACAGTCAGGAGCTGACTCTAACGCATGCTGTGCAGTGAGAAACACATCATTCTAAACACGCGGTCCAATCCCACACCTGAGTCTGGCACCGAGTCTCTCTACCCACGTCTAACTGATTTTTTCAGCCAACCAGAGAAAGGGACTCTAAACCAGTATTTTTCATTTCACTTAAAATTCATAGCTATACCTTCGAGAAATCAATAAGTCAGGAAGTATGAAGCACTCACAGTCGTCTGAAGTGTCCTGGGATGAGGTGTTTCTAATGTAACAAGACCCCACACAGGAAGAGTGCTGGTCGAATTGCACGCTGTCAACTGCAGCTTCCTGTGTATTGAGTTGGTTAAGTCTCAAAAAAAAAAAAAGGAGGCAAGGGAAGCCTGCACGCTACCCAGGAGAGGTGACAAGACGGATGGATACCTCTGATGCTGGCAGGAGACCACAAACTCTGAACACACGAGAAAACGATTTGCACAACACCTAAGTGCTGGGTTGTCAAAGGTCTACCTTTTTAACTAATAGATTTGTAAATGAGCTTTCTGTCCAGGACATGCTATGACCTAACTGGTCAGGAGTGTTCTTGCTCATTTGCTAAGGGTGTGTACTCTGCCGCTGTGCTGACCTGTAGCCTCACTGACTGGTGAGGAAGTACAGCCCACTTGACAGAACACCAAAAAAGGTGCTAAGAATTTTTTAAGAACATAAAGTAAGGTGGCAAAGGCAAACATGTTACTTTGGAATATACTTGCACGAGAATTAGGCTTTTTACAAAAATACAGTTGTCTGAAAAATAAGCAATGCCAGTCATAGGTAACAATTTAGGACAAAAATACACAGAAAAAGAAAAGTGAGAGGAAAGTCAAAGATATATCGGGGGAGCAATAAAGTATACGATGATAACTATATCAGAAAAAGTCGAGGTTAAGGCAGACATACCACATATGTCATAAAGAGGGTTGTTTTATATTTACAAAGATGAAATCTATAAAAATGATATGTCCTGAATGGCTATATGTCAAGTATCATAACATTCAAAGTGTATCAAGCAAATACTTTTAAAAATCTGATAGAAGCACAATAATATAAGGAGCACCATCCTCGGCAAAAACCAGCTGGGCAAAAAAATCATGATGCAGAGGGTTAAAAACTACATCTAATAAGGATGATTTAATAGACACTAAACTTTAAGAGTCTAATTTTGAGCCCTACGAATACTGAATATACTTCTTTTTAAGGGTCTATACAATTTTTTCAAAATAATATTTATGAGTATAATGAAAATATTAGCTCAAGAAAATAGAGATGAGCCAATGAAACAGATTAAAGAGCCTAATTAAGAATAATATCCTAGTATATAAATTATTATGACATGATGGTAAGTGGCACTGGAAATCATTTAATTATGAGGGGAAATAAACTAAATACATAAGTCCATAAATAATGAAAACATTTGGTAGTTATGAATAAAAAATTAAACATAAAAACAGTAGTAATAAGATTTGTAAATATTTACATTATATTGGATATAGAACTTTTTTTCCACACAAGATTACCAAGGAAGCATCTTAAAGATTGATACATTTGGCTACATAAGCAAATCTTGAAAAAAAAAAAAAATTTTGCTGGATTCTTTTAGCTCCCTCATCAAAAGAGTAGAAAGAATCTGAATCATAGTTTTGTATGTAGAAAAAATATCTCTATTTACAAGCAAGAATTACTCAATATTCAGAAATCAGTTGTGCTTCTATACTCTAATAACAAACTATCAGAAAATTAAGAAAACAATCATATTTATGATCACATCAAAAAGAATAAATTACCTAAGAATAAAATTAACCAAGGAGGTAAAAAAAAAAATTGTACTCTGAAAGCGTTAAAACATTGACGAAAGAAATCGAAGACACAAATAAACGGAAGGATATACTATGTTCATGAAAGAATATTGTTAAAATATCCACACTACCCAAACCAATCTACAGAGTTAATGCAATCTCTACCAAAACACTATTGGCATTTTTCACAGAACTAGAACAAATAATCCTAAAGTTTATATGGAATCACATAAGACCCTGAACAACCAAAGCAATCTTGAGAAAGAACAACAAAGTTGGAGGTATCAAACTATACTAAAAAGCTATAGTTATCAAAACAGCATGGTACTAGCACAAAACCACAGGTCAATGGAACAGAACTGAGAGCCCAGAAATAAACCCACACTTATACTGTCAATTAATCTGCAACAAGAGAGGCAAGAATATATGATATAAAGACAGTCTTTTCAATAAAGGGTGTTTACCAGAGAAAACTGGATAGACATATGGAGAAAAAAAATTAAAAAACCAAATCACTTTCTTATACCATATACAAAAGTTAATGCAAAATAAATTAAAAACCTAAATGTAAGACCCAAAACCAAAAATTCTCTAGACTAAAACATAGGCAGTAAATTCTGACATTGGCCCTTGCAATATGTTTATGAATTTGTCTCTTAGGGCAAAAACAACAAAAGCAAAAACAAGTGGGACTAATCGAACTAAAAAGCCTTTGCACCATGAAGGAAACCACTGAAAAATGAAAAGACGACATACTGAATAGGAAAAGGTTTTTGCAAATGATATATCCAATGGGGGGTTATCTAAAGCATATTAAGAACTCATATAACGCAACATCAAAATCACAAACAACTCAATCAAAAAGGGGTAGAAGACATGAATAGACATTTCTCCAACGAAGACATATGGATGGCCAACAGACACATGAAAAGATGTTCAACGATCATAATCATCGGAGAAGTATAAATCAAACCACAATCAGATGTCATCTCCCTATTTGATAATGGCTATTATCAAAAAGACAAGAAATAACAAGTGCTGGTGAGGATGTGGAGAAAAGGATGTGCACTCTTGATAGGAATGTAAACTGGTGTAGCCACTATGGAAACCAGTATCAAGGTCCCTCAAAAAATTAAAAATAGAGCTATCATATGACCCAGCAAGCCCACTTCTGGGTATTTATGCAAAGGAAACAAAAACACTTACTTAAAACGACATGGCACCCCCATGTCCACCGCAGCACTATTTACAACAGCAACTTATGCATCCATCAAAAGATGAATAAAGCCACTGTGAGGGAGACTGGCTCAGTAGTGAACATAGCCGTGATTTTATCTAAAGATGCCTCTGGGAAACAGAGACCAAAGCCACTTTCCCCACGGGCTCCAGTCCTTCTGCCTCATCTCTCACCCCAAAGCCACACAGCCCCATCCCTCACCCCAAAGCCCCCGACTAAAACTCTCACAGAACGGGCATTCTTCTCCAAGGAAGACTGGGTATTACCCAAAAAGGCTGTTTAAATTATCAGGTGACACTTTCACAAATCACTTTGTTTACAGACAAAACAAAGGACAACCTTCTTTCTGTACATCTGAGTTACAGCATGAGTTCTGTGTGTGATCCTACCAAGTACACAGCTACAGAGGCTGAATGTTGCACACTGTAAGGCTCCCCCACTGAAAGATACCAGCCACCCCAGTGACACGTGGCCGTGATTAGGCTCTACTCTCTAGCAGTAGCAAAGCTCTTCGATATTTTTAGTCAGTCAACAAACATTTAAGTGCCTTAAGGGTACTTACTGAGCACTGTACTTGGTTCTTCCTTTACATGGCAAAGCAAAAAGCTAACAGCTCTAGTCCTTAGATTTTTGACTAAAACTGGGTTCATATCCAATTTCCCACTCCCCTTTCACTTACAGCACTGAAGCTAAAAGGAAAAAAAAAATATCTTGCTGATTCACATACCAACTCGGAGGCTGCAGCAAGCATCCCGGCTTCCAGAGTGGCCTTCCGTAAGGCAGAAGCCCTTTGAAACAGCAGTGAATCCCTTTAAATCTATAGGATTATGCTTTTGAAAGACTAAGGTGGAAAAACTCCTCTTTATAAAAGAAAAACCTCCTAAGACACGAAGCCAATAGCCAGTGTTTTTGCTTGATTTACTCGAGTCAAACTGGGTTATATTACTTACTCAAGATATATGTTTGCTTATTTTTATAAAATATATTCTCTTGGAAAGCCTGATGTCAAGTATATTTTCTTCTGATCAAAACAAAACGTAAATTAATTTTTTAAAACCATTTGAAAGTACCCTGTTCACAGAACCAGAACTGTCCCCCTAATGCGACTAGGCTTTTACATCCTTTCATCCATTCTGCACAGTTTGATAAGTTGACAATTGCAGGCAGTCAGATCACTTTTGTCACAAAAAAAAAAAAATAGTTACTTTTATAGAAGAAAAAATAAATAAAAAGGAATCATTATCCAGCTATTTCATCCAGAGAAATCAAACTTTTCCTCACACTCACCAAAAAGTCAATCATTGCTGACACAATCAGGCTGGCAGGCTGAGGAAAACCAAGAATGAAGGAAAAGGGGTACCTGCAAAGCGGACCCACAAAAAGTGAAGGACTCAAAGCTCTGACGTTGAAAATGGATGGCCACTATGAGGAAACTTTTGCTGACTGGAGTACCAAGGTCAGGGTAAGATTGCCATTCACGCATTTGTGTGACCTGGACAAATCTCTGTCGATTCTGGCTGTGCCCAGTGACCACCCACCAGTTCGCACGCCTAGTGGTACTATCAGACACTGGGGCACCGCGAGTGTTTATGGCTGGGATCTGGGAGAATAAATTATGGTCGATGGCTCTAGTGGCTGAACAGAATAGAAAAGCTATGACTAAACCATTTCTGTAAAATTATGAAAAAGAGTCATCTCTTAATGGTCTTCGCGTTTTTATTGAACAGGCCATTTATATCATTATAACCAACAGGAAATCTGAATGTAAGCTGAAGTTACTTAGTGAGTCATTCCGACAGTGAGCAAACTTGAGAAGAAATATTCTTTAAGATGAAGAAGGATTTGTAGTTACGTTATGTTGATGCATTTGAGAAAAATGGCTACCTCATTTTTTAAAATTATTTTTCAATTTAGTTTCAAGTATACAGTACATTGGTTAGACATCTATATAGTTCATAAAATGATCCCCCCAATTGCTCCCTCCCTCCCCTGACCTCCACCCAGCCAACGTATTAATGCTAACTGCATCCCCCCGCCACACTTCTCATTCCCGTGACCATCCATCGGCTACTAATTTGTACTTCTTTAGCCCTTCGCCCCATTCTCCCAGCCCCCCAACCTCCCTCTGTCCAACACCAAATTGTCCACTATATTTATGAGTCTGTTTTTGATTACTTTGTTCTTTTTATTTCTTAGATTCCACACATAAGTGAAATCATATAGTGTTCGTCTTTCTCTGTCTGACTTAAATACCTTCTACGTCCATCAAAGCAATATCTTTTTCCATCTCCTTCCTCTTCATACGTAGGCGTCTTGTTTTCTTATCCTTTCGGCCACGATCTTTTGGTTGGAGCACTTAATTCCTTTCCGTTTAAGGCACTTATAGACAGGAATGTAGTTGCCTTCGCCAGGTGCTTTCTTGGATTTCTCCGTAGTTGTCTGGCTTCTTCATCTAGATCCCAGGCGATTTTTTCCTGCTGCTGTTCCTCATTTTGTCACAACTTTGATTTGGTCGCCAGAGGGATGAACAGAGCCTCTGTCATCTATATCTTTTTTTCTCCTCCACCTCACTTTTTTTATACATATGAAATGTAACAACTTTCACAAGAGCATATTATTATAAGATTAAATATTATTTAAAGAAAAATTGTGCTAAATAAGCCCCTTTATAAAAATGAAGATGCCAAATTAAAGAAAGCAGCATATATTTTATTTCTCTGTAAATCTGTACTCTCAAAATTAGGCTATCCTGCAGAATTTCCCCAGCAAGTAGATGAAAAAAAGTCCCCAAATCTCATCTCCTTCCAAACAGAGTAATACTTAAAGCATTTCAGAAATATTATAATCTGTTTTACTCTTAATGGCCTCCAAAAAAGATTAGAAAGCAATTGTCCCCAGTTCTACATATAAAAATTATGTAGGGACGGTGAAACACCAGACAGCAAGTGTGTGGACTGGCAAGGATGGGGATGTTCATACTCGGAAACAACGCTGAATTTCATGTGCACAAACACAAACAAACATACACACGCACTCTTTCAGTGTTTAACTTAGAGGGGTTTATATACAAGGATTTTAATTTTAAAGTAAAATTTCTAAGAATCTTTGATTCCTTCATTCCTCGTGTCCTTCATTTACTCATTCATTTATTTTTAGATAAGTAGCCTCTTACGGACTGATGTGGAGAAAAGCCTTGAACATCTACTTGCAGCTTGCACTAACACAAGGAAGTTCTTTTCTTGCTATTTACATCCAGAGCCTCCTATCTACCCTCCCAGGGGACTAGTTTGAGGCACCATGGCTGGATGGGACTGACTGTGTCTGACATGCAGCCATGGAACAGAATGAATGGGACTAAACACAGTATCCTAGGCGATGGCCAATGTCAAATGCAAAGGTATCACAGGCAGAGAACCAACACGGTGCCAGCTGGTAAGGGTAGGGTCTGGGCCCATGAACCAGTAGCACAGCCATGGAAGGCTTCCTCTGGCATCAGGGAAGAGCCTGAAAAAGAAACGCTGACCTTGCCCTGAAGTGGTGGGCGCAGCCACGGGAGCTGGGCTGTCCCCGTCCCTCGAAGCTGGCCTTCTAGCACATGTCCAACTCAGCTCACCCTGCCCCTTCGGCCACTTCCCGTCCCTCTCTCTCCACTGAAGAGGCTTGAGTTTATCATTTCCCTAAGACCATAGTAGGTCAGAAACAAGACCACCTCGAGTTTTGTTTGTTCCCTCGGACACCCATTTCCCACCCTCCTTCTCCAAGAACTGTTGTCGTGAATTCAGATGTACACTTTTGTTCATATGTGTTCCTGAAATGTATTTTCGTGCTGTACACACCGATTTTAATTTACACAGATGAAGTTTTGCTTTGCATTTCCCCATGTTGTCATCCCCCTCACTCAGGACTGCACTTAAGCTCTGATCCTATCGATCCTATCTGAACCACCTGTAGATCTAGGGTACAGTCTCCATAAAATACGTCCACCACACGTTAGCCAGCCACTCCGCGTGCAAATGACTGCCTCCGGTTCTCACCATCACAAACAGGACTGTAACAAATGGTCCCATACACACTGCCTATGAAGCAGTGAAAGAATGCCTGTGGACTTTGTCCAGAGCAGAAGACTGGGCTGTAAGGCACTAATGAGACATGGTATTATATAAGGCAAGGTGAGGCCTGGGTGCCACATCAACCTGCACCAGCGCTGTGGGAGGCCTCCCATGTCTCTACATGCCTGAGAAACTTGACATGGTCCATCTTTGGCTGTGAAAATGGTTGGCAAATTATGGCCTGTGGGCAACCCACCAAGTTTATAAATAAAGCTTTATTGGAACAGCTGTGCCTGTTGGTTTATGTATTGTCTGTGGTTGCTTTCATGACAGAGTTAAATAATTGTGACAGAAATAGTAAAGCCTGCCAAGCCAAAGATATTTACTCTCTGACCCTTTAAGAAAAAGTTTAATGACCCCAAAGAAGTAATATTGCATTATTGCTTTAATATTTATTCTCTGATTGCCTGAATTTCAGCATCTGACACAATCCCAATGGCACTTTGGTTTTCCTCTTTTGTAACTTATCTGTACCCTTTTGGATTTCTTTTTCTTGTTGATATGCAAGAGTTAGTTACATTCTAAATAATAACTCATTATTGGACTTCGCCAATGTCTTCATTCTGTCAGCTGCCTATTAATTGTGTACATGTAACGTTCATGAAAGAGAAAACCTTCGTTTGAGTGTCAAATTAAATCACAGTGTGCCTGACAGTTGGTGACTCTGAGGTTCAAGAAGTCCTTCAGTACAGGTTATTTCATTGATCTTTATCAAGTGTTTTCTGTTTTGTTTTGTATTGATGAAAGTAATTGCATTTCTCCTTTGGTCTATTAATATAGTGAATCACACCAATCAATTTCCTGAATTTATTAATTCCTACAGCCTCTATTATCTGAACTAATTAATATGGTTTGCATTTGTCTCCATTATATACATGTATGTTCTTATCATTGGTTGTAAACTCCTAACAGAGAAAGACATGCATTCCATACTGCAGGGCTCCAATAATATCAGTTACAATTATCAAATCAGCTGAAAGATGGTCACGGCCAGTATGAAAGGGGACCCGGTGTATGCTATCAGACCCACTCTATAAACCCATCATTCCTATTCCGAGAACTCTATACCAGGCTCACATTTATACAGAGAACGGTATCTTAAACACTGCTTCCTAGTGTCAGAGCCCTGAGCTCTACCATCGAAATTTAAAAATTGAATCAAATGAAATTTTCCTTTGGATGCATACTTAGCACTTCGAAATTCAAAACATATTTTAATTATGTTTTCCTCACTTGTTTTACATTTCTATTCAACCAACATGATGATCCAGTAAACTGATTTTTTCCAAAAGAATGCTTAACTCATGAGTCATAACTCTTATGTTCAGACTTCCAAATGTCTTTCATTCTTATGTCACTCGGCGTTGTTCTGTTCCCCTTTTTTAAAAAGAATGCGAGAGAGAAGTTTTCATTGCTCTTTTTCATGTTTTCATGCTGACATTTTAATGTCTGGGGGCAATCAAGAACACAAGCCTCTTTCTCTCTTTTTTTAGTCTAGTAAACCAAGCTGGGTTTCGGACTGAGCAAGGGCAATGGGTATGTGACAGCATTAGTAACACTAAGAAAGTCCAGTTTACTAGTTCCTCTCCTTAGATTAAACGTATCACTTACAAACTCTATAAGTTACCAGTGTTACAAACGCCTCCTTTTACTTTGCTGCCAGTCTTATGGGAATTTCATATTTACAACATTGCAACAAAATGAAAAGGACAAGTATTTTTAATAAGAAACTTTAGTAAACAAGTTTCAGAATTGAGAGATTAAATAACCATAAGACAAAGGAGATATTCAGATGAAATATGCCAATATTCACTCTCTGGTAGAGACAGTCTCTAAGAAACAAGCATTTGGGGTCCAGTGGAGCCCAAAGAAGCCTGAGATATGACCCAGCTTACCGGATCTGCCTCTCCATACCTTGAGGCATCTCTTCTCCAGGACTGATCAGGCTCAGCTTGTGCCTCTAGGTCAGTCTCGGGTAACCTCCTGCTTCCAACCCTTCTCCCTGCTTCTGGAGAAGATGGGTCTGTCCCTCCCCTACACGTCCCACTGTGTGCACCAGGAACACAGGGCCCTGACTGCTCTTCACCCAGTCTGCTTCACAGGGCTGTCTGCAGTGAGTAACCTGCACAGACAAGGTAACATCCACGCCTGGACAAGGGCAGGTTTTTCTTCCTGCTTGCTATAAAAGCAATGATTCCACACACTCCGGGTTCCTCAGCCACAGTACAAACCCACTGTGTACTTAACATGTATCTAGATTGTATCATGTCACTTCCAAAAGACCTGGGGTCAAGGTGAGTCAATCCAACATGCGGATGCCCCTACTGCTTGCTGTATCATGAGCAGTGAAGTCTTTGGTCCAGATCTGGTAGTATTCGACTTCCTGCCAGCATCCATGAAAGAGTAACAGGCTAACTTATTAACTTGTAAGTCGGGAGAAAGCCAATCACTGACCCAACATCTATGACAATTTTAACTTTAAGTTTCTGGCCAACTAAAATCTATTTAAAAAACCCTGAAAATTTGGAATAAAAAGCAATATGGAAAATCCTAAATTTCAAGATCTGCTTTCATTTTCTGCTCAATTTTTTAATTAAAAAAAATGTCTAAAGAGCCCTAAAAGGGACATAATTTTAAACCACACCTTTCATTTTTTTTCTTTCCACTTTGACAGAAAAATGTAACCTTAATAAACCTTTAAAAGATAAATAAAGCCTAAATCAGAACCCTGAAGAATTTTCCTCTGAATTTCTTTGAGTCATGGGGGTATATACAACAGTTCCAAAGTTCAAAATTCTAAGCTAAATAAATCATTTAGGCCAAGAACATGAGTCTTGGGGCAACGACACAAGCTTAGAAGGTGGAAATGTCAGAGGAAAAAAGAAATCAATAAAAGACCGCTCATAAAAAAGACAGGCTTTAGGACAGGACAGGAAAGCAAGGGCAAGGACACTTATCGAAGGCAAACAGGAAGCTGATCCAACCTTAGCAGGTGTCCACAGGCCAGATGCCACATGAACGAAGTGTGGCAGAGAAGACTGTGTCAAGGAGGAATATGTGCCTCAAAGTGAGAGGGGACTACAGATCCATGAGAGGCGTTAGAATTCTTAAAATGATTTTGATTTTTTTTATCAAGAATATGAATGGTCACTGTTTTAGCCCATCAATTTAATCAATAAATAGCTGTTGCGCTTCTGCTAGAGGGCAGGACCTGCTTTACTTAGACCAGGGTTCGGCCAGATGGGGCCCGCCACCTGCCTCTGTGCACACAGCTGGACTGCACGCCGGTGCCAGGTGCCCTCATGCTGCAATGTCAGAGACCCTACGGCCCAGTGAGCCAACAATATTCTCTGGCCTTTTACGGAGAGAGTTTGCTGAGCTGTGCTCTTGATGACAGACGTACCGTATGCACAAAACAAGTCACCACCTTCAACTAGCACTCATTCCACTGCGGGCAGACAATGAACAAGTACATATGTCAATACGCAACACATTTTCAGGCACTGAGCAGTGCTATGAAGAAAGACTAGAAGCAGAACATGGGCAAAGAGTGTTTTTATATTGCCACGCAGGTGTTTCCTATCGTGTACAATTATTTTAAATTAATTTGTGTTAAAACCTCACTTTTAAAAGGGTAAGTTTCAAAAAATAAATTAATGCTTTTTTCTTTCCATTTATAATTTATAATATGCCTTTGTTAAACCAAATGTTGACGATGTACATTAAATGAGTAAAAGAATTTCATGGCCCATGTTTCTACTCAACGTTGAATGATCACATCTCAAATAAATTTAACGACCAGTTATGAACTTCAGTAGTCTCTTTTACACAAATGGCTGACTCATGACCAGTAAGAACATAAGGGAAGAGATCCTAAAAAACCAGGAAAACGAAACCTGTGTCACACAATTTTAGAAATGAAAAAGCTTAGAGATACATGCATGAGGCGCAGAGTCTATGGGTAATTTCTGTACCTTGCTCTCGATTTTGTCGTGAATGTAAATATGCTCTTAAGAAATTAAAGATTAAGAAAAAGCTAAGAGATCATTTTGTTTGACTTTTTGTTCAAGGAAGAAGTAATTAAACCCCAGGGAGGCTGTCCTACCCGGCTCACCAAACTAGACAGAGGTGAGGTGGGCCAATACTGAGGTCTTTCACCCCCAATGGGCTTCAGGTCAACATCGTTACACAAGCTGCACAGTGGGGAGTCACTGTCCCACCCTGTACACTGTCAAAGTTTTCAGAGACCAAATTCTAGGCTCTGTTTTGCCATAAACTATTTATTGAGGTCATTTTCAAATACTGCAAGCCAGCGTGTCAGTTTCCTCATGTGTACTGAATCCTTTATGTGTCCCCCCAAACCTAGCCCCCTAGAACAGTGAGTGACACTGCAGAGCATGGGGTTAACGGTAAGGCCTCTGGAGCCCAAGAGCCTGATTTCAAACCCTAAAGTGCTCCTTACGCTCCTTCAAATATGTCTGAAACCTAACGTGGACATGACTACAATCCTGTCCTGAGATGCCCACTTCCTCCTGCGTGTAAAGCAATGCGTATAAAAAATAAAAAAAAAAAATCACGAAACAGCCCTGTTCTTCAAAAAAAGAGCAATCAGAGTACCCACCCTCATACCAGTGTGGTAAGAATTAAATTAATTAATACATATAAAGTGCTTAGACAGAGTCTGGTATATATAAAGGCTAAAAATAATGTCAGTTACTTAAAATTCTACTTTTGAAAGAGTATGAGACAGGAAACATCTAAGACATCTGAGCCATGGAAAAGCTCAAATGTTCTACAAAGTGCCATTATGCAACCAGTTTTTTATGTCCTCGTTTCTTGAGTCTTCTAATTGCAGCTCTTGACATGGTGCAGGAACTCAATACCTCCCTCTAAGCAAACATTCAGCTTGCTACAAGCCCTGCTAATTATAAATGAGGTCCCAATTTACTCAGAAAGAATTTAGTAATTAATAAACAAAGGTTGTCTTTGAACGTCTGCTTTGTGTCTACTGCTTCTGAGTTAGCTAACAGACAGTCATCTTCAGGCTGGTTGTATTTGGGGGATGGTAAAAGCCATTGAAACTGTAAATATTGGTACAGAATACAGCTAAGAAATAAAATTAAATCCTCACCATCACAGCAGAATCCCACATGAAAATACAATTTTTTTAAAAATCTACAACGAAAATGTTGATTACCAAACAGAAGCTTTGAAAAGATCAGATCACTTGTGTAAAATCCAGAGACAGCACAAATAGTTGAGTAACTGTGTGTCTTAGAAAATAAAACATAATATTTGAAGTTGTTTGTACTTTTTTTATAGCTATGTTGTTTTTTCTTTTACCAGGTGCTCATAAAACCGACAAACTTTAAACTCAACAACTAAACGATTCTATTTAGCCATTGACCTCTGAACCTCGTACTCTTCAAAAAGAACAGGAGACGAGCTCATCCACGTGAAAAGCCTTGAACACTACAGAGTTTTTTGTGGGGAAAAAAACCTCAGTATTATAATGTGGCTTTCTGGAGATGGTGTCACTGCTGGCCCAGCTCCTGTATGCTTCTAGGTAACAAGGGGTCACCTATCCCACTCCCCATTCTCAAAACCGCTTGAAGGCTTAGATTCCTGGCTGTTCGCTGTGGCAATTTCACAGGAAAACATTAGCAACATTTGTTATCAACAGCAATTCCAAGCCTTGTGTGTCTGAAACACCCTTTAAGAATGCACTGCTTCCTAATGATTTTACCGACAAGACTGGCACTGATGAATTTCGCGGCCAGCCTGGGACGGCACGGTCCGCAAGTCAGTATTGACTAGCCCACTGGAGAAGGGCCGGGTTCATTAAGAGTCTAGGAAAGTCTCTCATTAGGCGAAGAATAAAGGCTTTGGCAGCAATTTTTAAGGCAGGTTGAAAATACCACTTCTGAAAGCAAACTTTTCCACCAAAATGGTACCCAGTATGCTATATTACTAATTGCACTCAAAATTAACTATTCAATGCACAGGTTCATGATGACAGAAATTGCCAATTGTTATTTTAATAATAAACATTAGCTACAGAGTATCATAGTCACTTATGGAAACACAATATCCCAGTGTTCTGATGTGACATCCACTGTAAAATAAATCAGAAGCAAAAGATATTATGAAATAGATCGATACTTTCACTATTAAACATTAGAAAGGAAAGGTACAAGAAATAGCTTCAGGCATATCAGTTTCCATCGGAAGACCCTACTAAAAACAAAGCTGACAATTTTTCATGACATTCTTCAGAGCAAGTTACTGATTTCCTACTTTTTCTTTCTTTATAGAGGCAACTTTACATGGTCGCTCAGATGGCAAAGTTAATGACATGACTAATCACTAAGCCTGCTTTCTTTCTAACAGTTCACAGGAATGATGAAGAAAACTGCTAATTTCACATCATAGTCTTGGCCTCTACATAATCGTTGAGTCCAGTTGCTTTTCTAAAATACGGTTTCCTGAGAGAAAAATAATTTCCTATGTTTCTAGACATTGAATGTCCATGTATCTACACTTCCGCAGATGAAGATAAAATTAATCACACCATACGAAATCTATTATTGTATACTATTTATGTTCTACTTAAGGAGCACTGTTGACGTAAACATGCGTTCTATTCTCATTACTCATTCTGTCTGGAACTGGGGAGCTTAGCAAGCATCTCTTTCCTTTCTTCCAACTCTGTCCCTGTCCTGGGGGATGCTGAAAGATGGAAGAACACAACAGAACATAACAGGAATACAAATGTGTATTCTTTTCAGCCCAAAGGAAGGGTTGGCAACTGAATAGACTGTAAATAATTTCTTCTGTTCCATATTCCATGGAGTTCAATTTGAACTTGCTACAAGTAAACCTGAGCAGCTGCCTTTTCTGAAACTATAATATATTTTGTAATTTAAGTTGCAGTATCTTCAGGCACAGATTACATCCAAAAGTGAGGGTAGATATCATTAAAGTTTGTTTTTAATCTACCTTACTCTTCACACTTTGCTTTACTGCAGATAAGTAATGCAAAGTGTGACTCGTGGCACCTGGGAAAGACCTTGAGGAAGCCGCAATCATGTCAAGCTTTTGCATACCAGTAAAATAAGAGTGCGAGGAAGAGCGAACAGGAGACAGGGAAAGGGGGTAGGGAGTAAAAGGGAAAACGCACAAAGGCCTGACAAAATAAGGAACCCAAAATGAAGAGGGCTAAAACTTTCATCGGTTTTCATAATTAACACAGATGTGCTATGCCTGGATTTTTATTCTAATGATGCCATTTAGCTATGTCTTAATATTAAAAGTGAGCAAAGTATAAAACTATTGATCACTTAAAAATCATTTCTATTTGGGGTTTATTTCTTGACTCATTTTTAAAAAAATAGAACCATGCAATAATTAATGAAAACCTATGAGTGAAAGGATAGTTTAAAAAAGACGTAGAGAGAAGAAAATGAAACCATTTTACATGCTTTTCCAGTAGCATTCGACATATTAACACTCCCTGCAGTATCTGTAAGTTTGTGATGTGAAGGCTCCATCCCAGATCAATTACATCAGAAACTGTGTGGATGGGCCCAGCTAACAGCATCATTTTTATTAATTCGCTAGGAGACTAAAATATAAAGCCAGGGCTGAGAAACACTGCTGTCAGCCAACTGCATCATACCAATGTCTTTCTTAGGCAAGACCATGAAGTCCTGTCTCATAGAGTTGTCGTGAAGGTGAAATGAGTTTATAGTACATGCAAAGGGCCCAGAACACTTCCTGCAATGTGCTACATGCTCCAAAAGCATGGACACATAATTATTGCTGCCTGGTCAGTGCACAGGAATTGAGTGATGTCTGGACAGACGGACGGATGGACCGAGAGATGGATGCAAAAAATAATGCTGTTCCTTAGCAAAGGCTTTTTAGTTTTATAGGGTCTCCTATCCAAAAACCTTGGGGTCTCATTCACTCACTCCTGATGGGCACTAAGGACGGCTCACAAATGGCAAGATAATCCTTGATGGTTGAGGCACAGCAAGAAGCCAGGGACAGCAAACAGGAAAGTGCCAAAGATAAATGGCCTGCATTTCTCTGTTTTGCATGAGCCAGCCCTGCAGGTGTCTGGACTGGTGCCCAGACAGTCCCAATGAACTGCTCAGGTAGCATAATGTTCAGTGCCTAAGAAATGCAGAGCCCAGAGGCCCGAAGAAACTAGAAAAATAGTTTAACAGAATTGTAACACTCATATTCTCAACTTTACTCCCTCCATACCTCTTCAATACGCAAACTGGCAATAGAATTTGTTACAGAATTACTAGTAAGATACTGAAAACTATACAAAAATAGTCGCTTCCTACCGTCTACTCATTGTCCAACAAATAATTATAAAGCCAACTCATTTAACCTCATTTATCAGTGTTTATGGGCAGGACGACCATGAGAAGAAAAAACTAATCATTTTCAAATTATCATTGGATAGTCAAAATATTTAAGTAATTCAGTGATGAATTTTTATAAAAGTTACGCCACTACTAGCAAAGATCCTCATTACTAGAGGCCACTGCAGGGACTGTCACTTAACCCTAACCTAAATGGCAGGGGGCTGCATGTGGCCCTGTGGCCACTCTGCTACATTCGAGGACTAGCCTACCAAACATACGTGGAAAATGGATTTTAAACTTACATATGCATCTCAAAGTACTTCAAAGAGAATCCAATTTTAAACTCATGGTCACACTTCTGAAATTCTCCTTTCCTCTCCTCTCTGTTTTCATCTTCTCAGACGACTCCGTCGTCCCTCCGAGCCCCAAGTCCGGCTTCCCTCTCCCGCAGTGCTGCATTGATGGATCCAGCCTCCCCTGCTGCCTCTAGCTTCCTCCTCATCTCGCCCATCATCACTCCAATTCCTCAGGGAAAAAAGGAGGATCTAGAAACTGACCAGCCAGGAGGAATTCTTTCCTGCTAAGTGATTTGGAAAACTGGGGCAGAGGTACAGCATTTAAAGGAAAGATTTCAATAAATGGTTGCTATCGGTGCAATAATACAACCACCAAATATTGATAGAGTTCTAAAAGTCTCAAGATTTCCCTTCAAATTTATCAACTGAATCATTAAATAGGTTTGGAAGAACATAAGTGAAGTTGAACACTGACTTTAATCAGATGTATGAGACCTTTTATCTGGCTTCATATTTTAGAATTTTCTTCTGTAATAACAATGGTCTGTTTCTTTATAATTTTTATGATGGCACTTCAGTTTTAAGTGTCAGGTGATTTGGTCATTTATATAAAGTACATTCTTTCGTCTTTCTTAAACTCTTCTGTATCTTGCCATATTTTTATTTTTTTAATTTTTATGGTGACATTGTTAACAAAATCCGGTGACTTTCAGGTGTACAATTTAACAGTAAGGAATATATATACATATATATGTATATGTGTGCGTGTGTGTGTATATAGATAGATAGATATACAGTGCACTGTGTTCGCCTCCCATAGTTAGATTTGTCACTACATATTTTTATTTAATCAATAAAATAAATTTGTTGAAAAAATTAATTTATTCACGCTTTGACTTCTAAATTTTTCAAGTAATCCTTCACTTTTCTCTCAACATTTTGAAAAGAGTATGGGGAAGTGTGAAGTCTCTTTCATCTTCTCTCTTCCTCCCCCAGAGTTTATTTTCAGTGTTTTTTTTTTCATCATCTTCAAGAATAGATGGTCTATTTGTGCTCATTAGCTAACTTCTGACTGCATAGCAATTCCCTTCAGCTGTGTACAGACTAGCATTTTTTTTCTGCAGACTTATTACACATCTTGCCTATCTGCCATCTTTATGGTCTTATGGGTGGAAGAAGAGAGGGGAGAGAGGACAATAAAGAGGTGGATCCAAAAAATAAAAGTAATCACTAAGACGGGTTCTTTTCCTCCTGACATTGTCCTACAATACAAAAGCACCAGGTGGCATTCCTACCAACATAAAATTCGCAGCATGCTTCTGACCTTACAAATACCCAAGACGGGCTGAGGTTTATAAACTGACCCAGAAGAATCTAAAGCGCGGGATGCAGAAAACAGAACAGACTACAGCCTTTGAATTTCAAATGATCTGCTTCGTATTTTGCTAAGTTAGCATTTGGTTCCATGTGGGGCCCAATTTTTCATCTTATCCAAAACAGTTCTGCTTTGACTTCAAAGCCACGCTTCTGGGCAAGATATCACAGCTGCTGGTCTATCTGCTCCATGTGCTGAAGGCCTGTTGCTGGTTGCGTTATGGAAAGATGATACATCTATGCAGAAGCATTTGATATAGGGTTTGCTTTTGTTTTTTTTTTTTTTACAAGCACTATTCCCATAATTTCAGTAAATGCTTCATATTATCACCATGCAATAGCAAAGCACTGAGATCAGGTTCTCCTGTCCAGGTCGGGGCCAAGACTCAAGTATCCTGACATATGGAGTCAGGCAGTTCACCTTCCCCAAAGGAACTGAGTGTCCTGTTCTGTTGTGTTTCCATACGTACCACTTTGTGGAGGAAGTGGGTCACTGTGTAGAGGCAAGATTTTAAACCATGTCCAACATTAGTAGTCAGGTATACGTGCAGTACTGGGGCAGAGCTTGGCCGCTCCGAGAGAGATGAGCCCCACCTGAGAAAGGGGACAACGTGGCCAGAGGCAGAGAAGCATGGTATCTGCAGGCACAGGGTGGCAGCTGGAACGGGAGCCTATCCTGACTCCGCCAGGCTCACAGGACGGGTGCACCCAGGAAAATAAAGATCTGAAGGAGAGGTGGCCCACCGAATGCAAACACTTCAGGGATGGAAGCCATCCTGCTGAGGGACCCATGACACAGGAGGTCAATGTCCATCTAACGTCAAAGAAACTGCTGAGCATACCTGGAACTTTAAAAGTTCAGAGTAAAAGTCACTGGGGTAAAACATCAGGGGTTTTTGTTTTTGTTTTTGAAGGTGAAGGGGAAGCGGTTACAGAGAACTATGAAAAATAGATGGAGTTGGAGAAGACACAGTGTGACTGACAAATTTGCGAGGTTCCCGTAAGGCCTCCCACATCTGAGGAACTCAAAGAAACACCAACAGATCATCACTGCACAGGCTGCCAGGCCAGCAGAAGCTATCTGTGGACATGGGGGAGAACTAAACATCACAGAGGGACCCCGAACTTTGAGCTGTGTGCATAACTGGAATGCTTTGGGGTTTTCCCCTTTGGGCAAGGGCCAGATGCGTTCTGTGTAGGGGAAGAGGTGTGCACAGAGGTACGTGACGGCCAGGGAAGAGGGCTGCATTAGGGAAAAACCAGCTACCAAACACTTAGGCTCCCACTCCAGGGTCACACCTGGAAAGGACAAAATTTCCGTCCCCCCCCCAGATGGGCCCTGTGATTAAGCCCTGGGAAGGAGTGACGTACACAGCTTCTGCACCTGGTCCCCAAAATTCTGGTGCAATTCTCCCCCTCTGCCACCTGAAAGTCATATATTAAAGCTGGCAGTGACTCCATCAGCCTGTGTACCTGAATACTCCATAGAAGAGAATTACCATCCTCTATCCACTGCCACCAAGAAAATTTATGTGAGCAAGAAATAAATGTCACCTGTTTTAAGACACTGAGACGTTAGGGTTCATTTATTATAGCAGCTAATATAATTAAACTTTCCATAAAACTGAATTTTTTTAAACTACCCATTTAATCCCAAAATTGACCATGGGGATACAGTCTATCCTATTTAAGTAAATATGATATATGACATTATATTATACATGACTCCATAATACACAGAAAGTAAAACTTGCATAAATTTCAAATATACAAGCCAAGTAGGAATTCTATATCCAGCATTCTATGGGGCTCCAACTAAATACCTTTAATATGCTAAATTTTAAAAACACCTTCTTAGATTCATCCAGTCTGGCGAGAGGGAGAAAATCTTCAGAGGCCAAAAATAACAAGAATAAACCCAGAGCGGGGACCAAGTGCTGAACCCAACAGCTCTCCAAAGAGCACGTGGGCCACTTGCTTTTAACTTGCTCAGTGTGAATCTAAAAAAGACAAAGCTGAAGGCATCCAAAAGATGCAAAGTCAGATCACAACCCTCCAAAAAGCTGGTTCTCATAAAAGCCGACCCCTCGGTAGAAGAGAGACCTATGCGAGTAACAGCATCCAGTAAGAAGACAGTAAGGCAAACTGCCAGACTTGGCACAGGCCACGGGTGGAGAGAAATAGTCTCGCCCGAGAATCCCTATCATTAAGGCTAACTTTGTAACAGATACAGGATCCGAATTTATATCACTTTTATGGCCTGAAAAGCCTCGAGTAGAGAATTAGATTAAACTAATCCAAACTGTGGTGCCCCTAGATGACTGGCAGAGGCAAACAAATCCTCTCTGGGGAAACTGCCTCAACCCTACACCTCGAAGAATTCCCACAGATGAAAGTCTCAGCCATCATAAGCTCAAAATCAAAATGCAAGATCACAAAAGGAACAGTCTTTTGTGAGTAAACTCTATGGCAATCCACACATTAAACCCACAAAAACTGCAGCTGTTTAAATTACCAGACGCAGAATTTAAAATATCAATAATAATTTTAAAGAAATAGTAAAAGGATATGACAAAAGGATAAAGAAACTATCAAAAATATAAAGTGGATTTGAAAAGCTATAAGTAAAAATGAAAAGTATAATATCAATATTAGAAATGCAATGGATGGGTTAAATAATTTATTTGACACAGCAGAAAAGAAAGTTAACGAACTGGATAAAGACTGGATGAAGAATGCTAACAGAAAGGGATGGAAAAAATGTGGGATCTAAGAGGTTAGGAAAAATTCAGACTGAGAAGATGTAATATGGATCCAATCAGATTTCCAGAAAAAGATTCTAAAAAGAATGGAGCAGAAGCAATAACTGAAGACATACTGATGGGAACTGAGAAAAGACACCCATCCCCCAAAGTCCCAGGTGAACAGAAGAAATCCACACACAGATTTGTTATGGGGAACCTAAGGGAATAAAAAATCTTAAAAAGCAACCAAAAAGCAGAACAATGAGACTGAAAACTGACTCCTCAAAACGTGAAATGGAAACTCAGCTACAGGTGAATTTCTTTAAGATACTGACAATAAAATTCTTGACCTCCAAAAGATTTTTGACCAGGGTGCCAGGTCCATTCAATGCAGAATAAGCGTCTCTTCATATGGTGTCAAGAAAACTAGATACCCAACCCCCATAAGTCAGACCCTTACCTGCCACCATATACAAAAAGTAACTCAAAATGGATCAAAGACCTAAAGCTAAGATCTAAAACTGTGAAACTCAGAAAACATAGGGGGAAAGCTTCATGACATCGGGTTTAGCTAGGACTTCCTGGATGTGATATCCAAGAACACAGGCAACAGAAGTTAAAATTGACATGTGAAATTACATCAAAACTGAAAACTGCATTAAAGGACACTGTCGACAGAGCAAAAGGGCAGCTTAAGGGATGGGAGTTAGCAGGCTCTCTCACCCCACAAAGTCTCTTTCTTTTGGGGGGCTTATCATGTTATTCTTCCAGCCTAACTGATTGCACCCTGTTGGATTGGGGTGCAATCCCTAGTTCCCTACCGGCCCATTACTCCTGTTACATCCTGACCCAAACATGCACGTTGCCTTCCTGGACTTGAAACATTAGTTTTTAACTCCTGTTCCACACCGAATATTGTCATCCAGGGAGAAACACTGATGTCCATCACAGTAACAACTGACTCTTGAGAGAATGCCTTAGAGTCGACAACCGTTTCCATGTGCATTATGTCATCTGTGACGGTCATCCTGGTCACCGTTTTCATTATGGAATATTTAGGGCCTCTCACTTTCGCCCGAATTGTAGCAAAGTGAGTTGAGATGTCTTCTTTAATAATCCACAAGTACAGCCTTGCGCATGGAGAACTGTGGTGCCCTCTCCACACTCAAGCGGCCAGCTCTCCACCGAGGACGAGTGCAGTAAGCCGGGCTTCGGGGAATGGAGTGGGATCAGGTGCCCTTCAGCAAGTGCAAGCTTTGCCCAGCATCACTCTGGAATCCTCCTCCAGACGATGCGGAGGAGCCAAGCTGAACATATGCTCACAGAGGGGGAGTCAGGAAACAACCAGGACGTCACCATCCACATCTTGGCATGAGCTACTGGCCCTTCAACAACATTTCCAACTTCTCTCCATGGGGAAGAGGAAAGAAAGCCCCACATTTCACTGAATTTAGTGACATATCTCGAAATACACTTTCCCCAAATTCACAACCCCTGAGAGGAGCCCACACAGGACATTTGCAAGTTGGCTCGTTCTCAAAACATTACTTGTCTTATGTTAATGTGTTTATTTGCTTTTAAAGGACTGTCTTGCTCACCCACAGGCAGTCAAAAGAACACACGGCATTGTCAGCCCGTTTGGCTGTAACCATTATCATAACCTTTACTACATCTGCTGACATTCTGTTTTTGTTCCCAGTCCAGATGTCACGTATAATGGACTATATTCACTCATTATGTGCATTAGTGTCCAGGAAT
>NW_006439191.1:2113249-2114479 GCF_000325575.1 Pteropus alecto
ATGAACTGCTTGATATTTGAAGAAAGGACTTCATTTTTGTAAATTATTCAAATGTTCCATTGGCCACCTCCAAAGCTGGACATTCGCTGCCTACTTAATCTCTCCTGAGCTTGCCCCAGATATAGGGCTCAATTATGCTAAAAATAGTATGCTTTTCTATTAATCAAATCAGCTGAAATGTACCATAAGGTAGGAGTATGTTTCACTCACTACTCTTCTGAACAACAACAGTTTTGTTGGTAGAAATTCTAATCGCAAATCTCTAATTCCAGACGTGGGAAGATTACGTAGGAGAAGCCTCAAAGCACGCACGCATAGCCTCGGAGACAACTGCTAAAGCCCCGAGCTCCTGACCCCACTGAAGACCTTGCTCGTATTTCTCTGTGCATGTTGGAGCAAAGAAACCTCAGCATGTCACAGAAGGAAATATTCATTTTTCCACTTTCTGTATAACTGACTCCAGCTGAGCTTTTGCCTTCACCCTTTTTTAAGGGAACTCATGACCTCCCTTTTGTCAACTGCGGTGGTCGATTATCTCTCCTCCTCTTATTAGATATCCTTTAGCACTTGACACAACTGGTTTATTCTATTACCCTGGTATTCTCTCTGCATCTGTGCGCTGCATTTTCCCAAATTTCCTTCGAGTCCATTGGTTTCTACTTCCAAGTCTCCACTGCTGACTCCTCTTCTGCTGGATTTGTGCAGTTATCCAATTTTCTCTTCTTGGCCCTCTTAATTCTCTTTCTAGTCTCCCTTGGCAAACTCGTCCTTTCTCATAGCTTCAAAAACATCCATATTCAGACTCAATCTCTCCCCTAACCTTCACATTCAAGTTTCCAAATACTCTACATTGCCTTTTGAATACCGAATACACATCTCAAACATACTGTTTGAGAAACAATTCTTGATTTTCCACCCGAACGTCACTCCCTCATCTTTCCAGTAAATGAAACCGTTATCCATCCTGTCTCTGAGGTGAAAACGCTGAAGTCATCCTTTTTTTTTTTTTTTTTTTGTTAGAATAGGGAAAATCCAAAAGGAGCACTGGATTCATGTGAGAACATACCAGAAGGTCCAGTAATCACTGATCATTTTTCAGTTGTTAGTAGTCGCATCTTCACTAATCAGTCTTTGTTCATTTGGGACAAGATTGAGAGTGTTTAATGAACCACAAGCACCAGATATGAATCTTACCCACGTCTTTAATGCTGTCTTCCCGGCCCCCCAGCC
>NW_006439191.1:2117584-2119203 GCF_000325575.1 Pteropus alecto
CTTAGTGACTTGTTCTTTTTCTTGTTTATTCACTGAAGATCCAGAGAGCAACTACTCTGATGCTATAAGACAAGCAGTAGTTTCTAAGAAATTCGTTGTCAGCAACAGTTAATGTCTTCTTGGATGGTTACATCCAAAGGTGAAGGCCAATGAGCTCCATTTACCTCTAACAGGCTACTCATTAACTATATCAACAACCACTTGTGCCAATGAAAACTGTAATTAACAGTTTGATGGCGAATAACAAACTGCCAGCAAATATAGTTAAGTAATTGCAGGAGTGAAAAATGCTTGGTTTAGCTCTTCAAATGTAAATGATCATTAAGTTCAAATTGACTACACACTAAAAAAAAAAAATCTTCATTTGAGCCTTTTCCCTTTTGGTCTATTTCACGCCTCTTTTTCTTGGTTAAACTCTTTTTCAGAAGCTCTGACTTTGCTGCATCCACGTCCTCACTGCCTTTAACTCCTGCATTAAAAGCCCTCGTATCACCTTCCACAAGGAAGCTTGCTTTCTAAGTTATAGTGACTCTTTTTAAACCAAACCCAATAACCATCTGTTTCATCTACAGTTCTACCAAAAATAACTCCAGAATCTGATCAGTTCTCACCATCAGCATGTTTAGTTTATTTCATGAGTAGAATATTATCAAATCATATCTTATGGAATCTTAGAAAACAATTATGTTAGAATATTGGGAAAATCCAAAAGGAGCACTGGATTCATGTGAGAACATACCAGAAGGTCCAGTAATCACTGATCATTTTTCAGTTGTTAGTAGTCGCATCTTCACTAATCAGTCTTTGTTCATTTGGGACAAGATTGAATGGATTTAATGAACCACAAGCACCAGATATGAATCTTACCCACGTCTTTAATGCTGTCTTCCCGGCCCCCACGCCCACCCAGAGCTATCTCATTCGACAGCACCGTTGGTGAACATCCTGCGTGATCAAAATTGTTAACTTCAACATCTCCACCAAAACATCTTCAGTTTCCAAGTCATCTGGTGTGGTGTCTAAAGCTGCATCGAACTTGTTCTAGGGGTCCCCGACCCCCAGGCCACGGACCAGCACCTGTCCCTGGCCTTTTAGGAACTGGACCACACAGCAGTTGGTGAGAGGTGGATGAGCAAGTGAAGCTTATCTGTGTTTGCAGCTGCTCCCCTGAGCTAGCATCACCTCCTCAGCTCCACCTCAGATCGTCAGGCATTAGATTCTCATGAGAGCACCAGTCCCTGGTGCCAAAAAGGTTGGAGACCACTGGACTAGAGAATAAAATTATCAACTTTGCCTTTTTTCCCCCCTTAGTTACCAGATGTCTGCTATTCATGGTGGGTGTTGGCTTCCCTAAAGATAATTGGAAGGCTTCATTGGATTGATAGAGAGAAAATACGTAATTTCATCTTAGCGTGTCAAGATGAAGAAACAGGAGGATTTGCAGACAGGCCAGGAGATATGGCAAGTATTTCTGACATTCATATAATAGTTTCAGTGTTGCTTTGCATTACTTCTATGGTTCAAAGCTATTCCAGACATAGAAATGGATGGTATTTCCAAGTGTTGCTTTGAAATAGGATGCTTTTTTGAGTAATCACTGTTGCCAAAAAGATAAGTGT
>NW_006439191.1:2122199-2123527 GCF_000325575.1 Pteropus alecto
AAATACTTGTTTTAGGTCTTCAAATTTAAATGATCATTAAGTTCAAATTGACTACACACTAAAAAAAAAAAATCTTCATTTGAGCCTTTTCCCTTTTGGTCTATTTCACGCCTCTTTTTCTTGGTTAAACTCTTTTTCAGAAGCTCTGACTTTGCTGCATCCACGTCCTCACTGCCTTTAACTCCTGCATTAAAAGCCCTCGTATCACCTTCCACAAGGAAGCTTGCTTTCTAAGTTATAGTGACTCTTTTTAAACCAAACCCAATAACCATCTGTTTCATCTGCTATTTTTTACTACCCCTTCGTCAAACACTTAACTTACATGACACTACATATTTCTCCAATCGTTCTACTATTTCTGAATCTTTGCTACTAACTCTCCTTCAGCCCACAGACTAAGGAAACCTAAGACTCGAGCCCAGGCTCTGCATCCATGTCCTTTACCGGGTTTGTTTTCTAGGACCGCGCTAACCCACTCTCTGAACCACAGGACTCTCCATCTTTTCATCCTCCTCCTCTGGACCTTAAAATACACGTTGTTCATATGCCTTTCCCTTTCATTGAACCCCTGAATGACAAAAAAATCCTTGTCCGACCACAAACAACACAGGCCACAGACCAGCACCTGTCCCTGGCCTATTAGGAACTGGACCACACAGCAGTTGGTGAGAGGTGGATGAGCAAGTGAAGCTTATCTGTGTTTGCAGCTGCTCCCCTGAGCTAGCATCACCTCCTCAGCTCCACCTCAGATCGTCAGGCATTAGATTCTCATGAGAGCACCAGTACCTGGTGCCAAAAAGGTTTGGGACCGCTGCTAACAAGCCCTTGGAGCACATGAAGGCACAACTCTACAACATAACACATGCCACACAGTAGATGAGCCCAGAGTCCGCGGTCAGACCACCCAGGTACTACACCTCAGCTCGGCAAGTCACTTAACTGAGCCTGTTTTCTTCTTAAAATTGGGGATAAGAACAGTAACATAACCCTTAAGGCTGTTGTTGGGATTAACAAGGTAATACATCTGGGAGTCAGTTTTCAAAAAAACTGAGTTGGGTGCCATGGGGAAGGGGTTGAGGTTATTAGGCTGTGCTCAAGTCAGACACAGCTGATGGGCACTGAGCATCCCACAGGTGTCCCCATACTGCAGGGGCTGGGAAGTAAATGCTACGGACCCCAGACATTTCTGGGGCTGGAGTTCTGGATGCAAAGTAAGTCCCACCAATGTGATGTACTCTTGTGAAACTCTGAATGCCTAAGCAAGTCAGAGACATTAGCCTCCTGCTGCTGCTTCTGCTTGACACAACGTCAACGATCATTCCAGATCC
>NW_006439191.1:2126821-2132327 GCF_000325575.1 Pteropus alecto
ATCCAATCATTCTACTATTTCTAAATCTTTGCTAACTCTCCTTCAGCTCACAGACTAAGGAAACCTAAGACTCGAGCCCAGGCTCTGCATCCATGTCCTTTACCGGGTTTGTTTTCTAGGACCGCGCTAACCCACTCTCTGAACCACAGGACTCTCCATCTTTTCATCCTCCTCCTCTGGACCTTAAAATACACGTTGTTCATATGCCTTTCCCTTTCATTGAACCCCTGAATGACAGACATCTGTCAGCCTGACAAGCAGGAAATTAAAAATGTTCAGTCAACTGACTTGGAATCAGATAGACTCCGATAACCTGAAGGCATTCTCTAATGCAAGGGTCTCCATTAGCTGGTCTCAGCACCCACCTGTATGACATGGCTCCTACTTACCCCAAGCCTCTCTCCTAGTTCTTAAATTCAGTTATCAAGGAATGTGAGATCAATAGATTATGTCACCAAGATTAAGAAGCTAATAATGGCACCAGATGGCATCAATAAGGGATGTGTATGCACTGTCTGGATTCATAGGGCACAGCTCCTAAGTCCAGACCTTAAAATTTCAATCCACTCCCTTACTCTGGAAGTGACAGATATGAGAACAGCATTAGAAACTTAGGAATATAAAGAGGTTTTGAATAAAGACTGTGCTAGATGCCATAACAAACAAACAAGAATTAAATAAATGTATGCAGAATTCTAGTTTCACATGATACCATGCCGGTAACAAGTGACTTTCCTGCCTGCCAAACAACAGTGAGTATTTCAGGCAAGACCCCTCCTCCTGTCCTGGTAGAGCTTCTAGTCTAGTGGGAAGCTTACATTTACCTTCCCATTAAATTGTGAGGTCATACACATAAGGACAATTGCTCACTATACTAAACAAATCCAAGGTTACGGGAAACTTTTGACCGGAGTGTGACTGTTGATGCTCACGCACTGCTGACTGTGAACTTCTAGATGAACATTTGATGTTTTGGCCCTTATCGAAGGCCAAGTCTCATTTAGAGGGAAGTATTAAATCTTAACCAAGCTTCCTGGGGAAGAACGTAGAGGCTGCAGAGAGAAGCACTGAGCCCTCTGAGCATTCACAATAGGTGCTCTAAAACGTCAGGAAGCTTAACACCTGAGGCTGGGGGAGGAGAGATGTCACCTGCACACAAGAAAAATACAAGGCAGAGTGTGATCAATCATGCCACCAGGGAATAGGGTACTCCCCAGCTGTGACGGTAAAACGCTTCCACATTTGGCTTATTTGGGGACTTTTTAAGATGAAAAGAATTTTTGCCTGCATTACTGTTATTTCATATCACAAATGGCCATAATATAGCAACGATTCTCATTTTTTGACGATTTTTACCAAGTATTCAGCACTGTGTTAACTCCTTAAATAAATTTTATTTAATCCTGGCAGCAAATTTCTGAGAAAGTAGACTTTATTCATTAAGGAATAAATATACCACTCATGCAACAAATCTTCACCAATCACCTTCTCCGTCCCAGGTCCACATGATATCAGAGCTCTAGAGGCACACAATGCAGCAAGGTCTCTCAATCTACTGTTGTGGGTTTACGAAGTGAATTAATACACTGTACCTTTTGTCTTTACAACAATGAGGTAAGTAAGGCAGGTGTATTAATCCATTTTTTCTAATTAAAAAAAAAACGATATTTCCATGCAGACATTAAGTGACCACAGTGAAATTCAAACTCTGGCTTTCTGAATACAAGAGTTCGCACCTCACTTTCACAACCACACAAGGCAGGTGCTATTATTCTCCCCATTCTACAGATGAAGCAGCAGCATAGAGACATTGTTACCCTGTATAACATCACACAAATGACAAGCGGTAGAGGCACAAATGCAACATTTATCCATCTGCCTCTGAAGCCCATGTTCTTAATCCCTACCACTGGTAATGAATTACAAATCGTTGCGTGAAATCTGTTATGTCCAATATTAAATGTTGACAGGTTGAAAGAATTAATGAGTGGGTAAATAAGCAAAATCTACCTTAATATCCCAATGACATGGCAAACATAAAATAAATCTTCCTCTGTAGAAAGAAAATTTTCAATTCGAGTTAAAAGAGCCATATACTAAATACATCTGTAGAGTGATAAATCTGCCATTTTCTTTGCAAGAAGAATCCAGTAATATTTTAAAGGTCTCTAATAAAACTAAAAATGTTAATGTTTACATCAGTAAACTCATTTTTATGATATTATATTTCTAGTACATCTATAAATATTTGACATTTTTCTTGGGATTGTATAAGAAATATATTCACTACCAAACTTTGGATTGTATTCTGGATTTTTCTAAATTCTTATTCTGTGCATTGTTTTTAATTCTTGTTCACTAAAACCCAAGATTTTAAGGATCTCTAGTCCTCAAGTGTTAAGCTTGAACTCTACTTGTGAAAATCAAAAAAAAAAAAATTAAAAGGTGAAATTCAAACTTTTTCAAATTATAGTTTATTGCCCACATCCACCTTGAATTTCTGGTCTTTATATTCCCTCTCCTATATTAACTTTTATAGTTTCATCAATTTAGACAAATATGATTGAACAGATAAAAAACATATATGGTATAATAGCCAGTAGGTAATCATTAAGGATTCTAGAAACCAAAAAAGATGACATGCGAAAGAAAGTAGTCTTTTAGTTGTCTTAATTTTAAAACAGACCAAACTCCTCTTTTCAAATAATGCACTGATACTCATTTTTCTGCTAGTGGTATGAACCGCTTCCTCCTAAGTCCTCCTTTTTGTGAAGCACTGTATTGACTCTGCCATTACGGGTTTATTCCAATGTCCAGGGTTAATGTCCTGACTGCTTCTGGGTTTCTGGTATTAAAACGGGCAAACAAGATAGTTGTGCACAATTTGAAATTCTCCAGAACCCATTTTAAAAACTCTAAGAAGATAGGTAAATGCATGTCGGCCATTAGCACAGAAAACAAAGACCTTTTCTTTACGTCAGCCTTGGACACTATTAAATATTTTGTAAATGACAGGAAAATTTCATTTCAGGGGCAGAATGACCAGGAAAATTTAAAATGACAAAGGATGCCTTTCTGAAATAAAGGTTGGAGGAGAGCGAAAGGACAAGTTAGATTACTGATCATTATATAGTAAATACTTTCTCAAATAATACCATCGCCTTACATTTGTGTAGTTTCTGATGAGTTTTACAAATATTTTTTTCCTTTGAGTCTCACTACCATCCCACAAGTAACGGTCAAAAATAGGAAGCAACCTGATTATACTTAAAATAGTAATTTTGCTTCCATTCTCTTAATCACATTCAAGTGCCTAAAACAAATTTTAAAATAAAATATACACCACTGCCGCCAGGTTACTAGGCCATTCAAACTAGGGTAAGGTTTTGCTATTATTGTGCCCTTATAATATCTACATTTAACACCTTTCATTTCGCAGGTGTACACATTTAACACCTTTCATTTCGCATTTTTAGTCTGAGACCCCTATCCTCCTGAATCAGGGACAACCACATGCTGGTTGATATAAAATTAAAAACTCAGTAAGTACTTGTTACATGGAGGAAATCAAGAAACATTTTCTAAGTAAAAGAGGGATAGGTTGTTAGCAAATCAACAGCCTTTAAAATGTCCCAAATGTAACTGAACTTTTAATTTCTATGACCAGTAAAGCCCAAGAATTTAGCGTTTTAATAAGCACTGAGAGATTCTTACACACACCAGGTCCCAAGAGCCACTGGCTCGGGACGAGATCATTTCTATTTCTCCAGAGACTAAGTACCAGTGCTCTCCAGAAAAATAAGCTCTTTTCTTTAACCCGCTTCAAGCTAAATATATCCTGAGGAAGGGACAAATAACTTCAGGGATATTTTTTTAGGCAAATTAATTAAGGGAAAATTAAATACCACAGGAGATAACATGCAGGAACTTCTGAGAAGAAATGTACTGAGAATTAGTCGCGCTGCCCACATAATTTATGACTGCATCTAATAAGCTGAAGTATTCTACCACTAAGATAAAATCTGTAGTTGTGAAAATCTACAAGTATTTTAATACACTCAGAGTTCAGTTAGAGGAGGGCAAACTGCAGCCTGCAGTCCAAAACTGTCCTTCCAGCTAATTTTGTAAATAAAATTTTATTGGAATACAGTGTAGAGAATTGTGTCCTCCAAAAAAGATATGTTTGTGTCCTAACCCCAACTGCTTATGAATGTCACCTTATTTGGAAGTGAGATCTTTGCAGATGTCACCAAGATGAGGTCATGCTAGATTCGGGTGGGCCCTAATCTAGGGACTGGTGTCCTTATAAGAAGAAAATTTGGACACAGATCCAGAGATACAAAGTTGAATAGTTGCAAAAGAGACCCTATGGCCCAACTAGATCTAAAATATTTAGAACGGACTCTTTACAGAAAAAAAGCGTGTTGATTCCTACGGTCAATAACTGAAAATCACCAAATGTTTCCAACGGAGGGAGGCTGAACACACAACAGGCCCAGTGGGGCAGTGCCCGCTTTCCTTTCTGCTGACCGCCATCACCCGGACTTCGGTAATAACTGTCCCAGAGGAAACTGCATTTGTGTATCAAATTATGTGTCCAAAGTGACAAAATTTTTATTAAACAGTTGTCTAAGTGTTGGTTACATTTATTTTTAAATCAGTTAGAAACCTTTAATCAAAGTATCTAATAAATTGAGCATGAAGAAATTTCAGCTTCTGAAACTTAGTCAATTATAATTGTAGAAAATAAATCTTACACACAGTAAAAATATTAATGGCCCTATGCAATCAAAGGACTGAAAAAAAAATGAATGATGAGAACTCAAATAGAGGGCAAACTAGTTCAGAAATTGTGCTTTAGATTATCTCACATTATAGAAGGAATCTTTTTTGATGAACATCCTTTTAATTTAAAAATGTTTTATATCTGAACTTATGGCAAGATTAGACTTAAAATTTTGCAACAGTTATCTGAATTTAGAAAAATGTTTCTAAATCATAGAAACATAAACAGATAATTTTTTGAATAAGATCTGTCTTATAAAAATATTTGAAAGAAATATATAAAATTTTTGAGGCAAAAATACATTACCAGTATAAATATTTTGGCTAAAATTCCACATATTAACATAAAAAACTCATCGAGAATCCTCATTTAGCAGAATTTACTCTGAACTTCCCAACACCTATACAAATAATTTCCTCAACTAAAAATAAGATCTATAAAGAGACAACTGAAAGTGTCAATGACCTAAAATTTATTAACTTTAAAATGTAATTCAATTTTATCAGTAAAGTAAAAAGACAATTTTGAGAAAAAATGAATTTTTTAGAAATTAAACCATTGCTACATTAGAGATGACTACTTCTAAGAAATTAAGATAAATAAATATATACCAAAAATCATTATCCTGCTTATAATAGTTTTAATGTTTTGATTATGAATATGACTTTTTTATTCTTTTCAGGTACAAAATTACCTTAGTGTACTCTTACTTTTGGAAGA
>NW_006439191.1:2133796-2140386 GCF_000325575.1 Pteropus alecto
GGGCCCTAATCTAGGGACTGGTGTCCTTATAAGAAGAAAATTTGGACACAGATCCAGAGATACAAAGTTGAATAGTTGCAACAGAGACCCTATGGCCCAACTAGATCTAAAATATTTAGAACGGACTCTACAGAAAAAAAGCGTGTTGATTCCTACGGTCAATAACTGAAAATCACCAAATGTTTCCAACGGAGGGAGGCTGAACACAGAACAGGCCCAGCGGGGCAGTACCCGCTTTCCTTTCTGCTGACCGCCATCACCCAGACTTCGGTAATAACTGTCCCAGAGGAAACTGCATTTGTGTATCAAATTATGTGTCCAAAGTGACAATATTTTTATTAAACAGTTGTCTAAGTGTTGGTTACATTTATTTTTAAATCAGTTAGAAACCTTTAATCAAAGTATCTAATAAATTGAGCATGAAGAAATTTCAGCTTCTGAAACTTAGTCAATTATAATTGTAGAAAATAAATCTTACACACAGTAAAAATATTAATGGCCCTATGCAATCAAAGGACTGAAAAAAAATGAATGATGAGAACTCAAATAGAGGGCAAACTAGTTCAGAAATTGTGCTTTAGATTATCTCACATTATAGAAGGAATCTTTTTTGATGAACATCCTTTTAATTTAAAAATGTTTTATATCTGAACTTATGGCAAGATTAGACTTAAAATTTTGCAACAGTTATCTGAATTTAGAAAAATGTTTCTAAATCATAGAAACATAAAAAGATAACTTTTTGAATAAGATCTGTCTTATAAAAATATTTGAAAGAAATATATAAAATTTTTGAGGCAAAAATACATTACCAGTATAAATATTTTGGCTAAAATTCCACATATTAACATAAAAAACTCATCGAGAATCCTCATTTAGCAGAATTTACTCTGAACTTCCCAATACCTATACAAAGAATTTCCTCAACTAAAAATAAGATCTATAAAGAGACAACTGAAAGTGTCAATGACCTAAAATTTATTAACTTTAAAATGTAATTCAATTTTATCAGTAAAGTAAAAAGACAATTTTGAGAAAAAATGAATTTTTTAGAAATTAAACCACTGCTACATTAGAGATGACTTCTTCTAAGAAATTAATGTAAATAAATATATACCAAAAATCATTATCCTGCTTATAATAGTTTTAATGTTTTGATTGTGAATATGACTTTTTTATTCTTTTCAGGTACAAAATTACCTTCGTGTACTCTTACTTTCGGAAGATAATTTTTAATTAATAAAGTGTTTACATATAATTTTTATTCTTTTATTTTAATAATCACCAATATAATAATTTTAATAAGTTGCTTAAGTTACATGATTTTAATCATTTTAGGACCTATTTCACACTAAAATAACTCTGGTTAATGATCGTGCAGTCAGCCTACATATATTGGGTGTCTGTTTCCTCCAACAAATTTAAGCTAGTGGCTTCTCAGTTTCCTTCCAGATCGCACAATTTTTTTTTTTTTTTTTTTTTTGATGCTAACCCTACTTCATTTCATAGATGAGGAAACTGAAGCCCAGAGGGGGAAAGGTTTTCCTAAACCCAAATAATGTGGAGAAGAGACTGAAGCCCGAGTACCTGGACCTTCAGATCTGGACAATGTTTGCTGTGCCAGATTGGACACACAAAACCTCGAAGGAGCTGTCCATGCAAAGCCATCTGTAATCATAATACTTAAACCAGACTTGATTCCAGGAACTTTCTGAATATTTCCATCTAATTATAAGTCTCAAGAATTATAACAGGAAGTCATTTTTTTTATGTTTCAGTTATTCTGTTGTGAAGATTTTAAAGAATAAATCAAATAAACATTGTTTATTTCCCCAAGCTTCAAAATCTACCACAAATTACTTGACTTGGGCACTTCATATTTTGAGGGAAATGTCTGAATAATGTACTCAGCTAAATTATCTGACAGAGAGGTCAACGTATCCTGTCTAGGATTCTAAACACATAATTAGAAATACATTTATTTCAACAAACCCAGCCTTTGCGGATCTTACAGATGAACTAATTTAAATCACTTCTAACATGAGAAATCACTGCTAAGCTCTGTCTTCTTTCTGCTCAAGTCTAACCTTGCATTTCAGGAAACGAACACTGATTGAGTTTAATCAAGAAACACTTATTAAACTCTAGTTAAAGCCTTGTTCAGAAAAATGTTTGAATAGAAACATACACTCCGTCATTCCGGAACAATTATTTTAATTCTGCCTCACTAATACAATAAAATTTAGTCCAGCTGAGCTGGCCGAACTATAGGAATCCATAAACAGATAAGTAAGAAAACAGAAAAGGCATAATAAAATAAAATGTGAAAAGGAAGTACCCATGTATCTTTAGTAGAAGCTACATTTTCACACTTATGTGTCCCACCTATACTATCGTTATCTTTTATTGTTAAATGAATAATAACAAAACCTAATGATTTAATCTTTTAATTATATCTCATTGTCCTGTGGGGTAAGAATTCAGGCAGAGCTCAATCAACAATTCTCTGTCTAGTCAGTAGGATTCAGTCAGGTGACAGGCTAGTTAAGAGAGTCTAAGATGGCCTCACTAACAGGTCTGGCACCTTGACACAGAGAGAAGACTGGCCTCGGTCTGCACTGTGTACCTAAACACCTACGTGTGTCCTCTCCAGTCATGACGGTCTCAGGGACCTGCCACGTAAGAAAGACTTATGTTGTGGCTCAAGCCCCCAGGGACAGTGTTCCAAGAGGCCCAAACAAAACTCGTTTCTTATGGCCTCACCTCAGAAGTCCCAGTCCATCACTTCTACCACATTCTGGTCAAGTGAGTCACTAAGGCCAGCCCAGGTTCAAGGAGAGAGAAATCAGACTCTTGGAGTAAAAACAAAGCATGTGTAGTCATCTTTAACTTCCCATACCCACCTTGTTCCTCTAAAGGATGTAAATTACATTAAAAAAAATAAGTGACAAAATATTTAAAGACCTTTTTTAAATTCAGGTACTTAGGAAATCTATGTTCTGGCCCCCGCCTGCCTTTTTGCACTTCCTTGTTTCGTTCACTGATTAGAACGACCCGTAAACGCCCCATACAAGGACGCTTACTCATGGTGAGAGTAAGCATTCCTGTCTCATTCTTGATTTCAGGGAAAACGTGTTCAATATTGTACTTCCACTGATCACGTCTGCTCTAGGATATTTGTAGGTGCTCTTATCAGATTAAGGAAGTTCATGCCTATTCCTAGTTTGCTAAACCTTTTACTCTCAATGGGTACTGAACTGTGACAAATGCTACTTCCGGCATCTAGTGGGAGCATATAATTCTTCTCATTTGTTCTTTGAACATGATGCATTATGTTGGTTCCATTTCTAACACTAAGTTAATATTGAGTTCCTGAAATAAATCCAAACCTGATCATGACCTAGTTATTTGTCCTATTAAAATAGCATTTTGATTCAAGTTCTAATATTTTACGTAGGATTTTTGCCTCTATGTTTATGAAGGAGTGGCCTGCAGTTTTCCTGTTTTCGATTATCTTTGTCAGATTTCGCTGAGAGCTAATGTAGCCCGGAGTGGAGGGGAGAGCTGGGTTTACTCTTCCTTTTCTCACTCCTGTCCTGCCATTTCCATTCTGAACATTCCAGCACTACAGCAGAGCAAAGAAAGCATCCACAGCAGCCCAAACAAGGATGTCAGGGTCTGAGCCAGTGGAGGATGGCGTCCACTACAGGGGGTCAGACTCTGAGCAAGGTGAAGAGAGTTCATTAAATTTCAGCCTTTCCACTAGATAAGCACTTAACACTATAAATTTCCATATATATATTGCTTTATATATCGCTTTAGTGGCATCCCACAACATGTGTGTGTGTACATAGAAATATCTACACACACATAGGAAGGCATCTACATTCTCTTACTGTTTAGTTCTATGAATAGTCTATAAGTTTCCATTATGATCTCTGCAATTTGTGAATCATTTACAAGTATTTTTTTTTTATTTCCATGTATGTGGGACCTTGAATTAATTATGACAGTTAAGCTGGTGTAACATAACGACCTAAAAATAAAGTTGCTCCAAAAGAGGCTGAAGTTAACTTCTCTTTGAGAGGTAGCAAGTCAGCCAGATTGAGGGCTACTCCGTTACGTGAGTCTGTCCCTCCGTGTTGCTGCTCAACCAAGCCCCAGGTGCTGCCTTCCTTTGCAAGCGGAAGCTGCTTCACCAGCACTCCGTCTGCAACCCAGCCCACAGGCAGGTGAAGAGAAAAAATGAATTGAAAGCCATTTCCTTTTTAAAACATGTCACCAGGAAGTTGCACCAAACACTCTGATGCAGAAACAAGCTCCAGATCCAGTTGCAAGGGAGGCAGACGCACCATGTTCCTCGCTACACCTCAGTGAGTTCCATTCCTAAAGTAAGGCGGGTGGATACTGGGGGATAATGAGCACTTTCTGTCATGGGAGGTTTTAGTTATCTTTGTATTAGCCATTTTAACTTAATTACATTGTGGTAAGAGTGTGTGGTCTTTACAATCTCAATCATTTGAAATATATTGATGGCACGCAACCACCTATACGGTCGATATATGTGAATGCTTCTTGTGTGAAGAAGCCCATGTATTCTTCAACTGTTCTGCTCAGTGTTCTATATACGTCTACCAGATCAATATTGCTAATTGCATTGTTCAAATCTTATATCCTGATATATTGTCTGCTTGACGAACAATAAGAGACACTTGTACTAATTAGTCTCCCATTATCATGGTGAAAGTCACTACTTTGTGCTTCTGTCAATCTTTGCTTTCCATATTTTGAAGCTATTATGTATATACAAGGTTATTCTCTATTCTAGCCTTTTGAATCCTTCATCCATATATAGTAATCCTCTCCATTTTATTTTTGCTTTGTTTTAAAGACCATATTTTGTGATATTCGCATAGCCACACCAGCTTTTAATTACTATCTTTTTCCCCATCCCTTTACTTCAAGCCTTTCTGGGTCTCAATGTTTTAATTCTGTCCTTTGTAAACTATTTGGGATTTTTTATATCTAGTCTGCTAATTTTTGTCCTTTAAGTGAGAGTTATTTATATTTATGGTTATTCCTAATATACAGATTCATTTCTAACATTATGTTTTTCATTGTCTCTGCCTCTCCTAAGCTTTGTATTTCTCATTTCTTGTCATCTTTCAGCTTGAGTTCTACCCTGCATTTAATTTTTCTATTAATTTTTATTCTATCTTTATTCTCTCACAGCTGTCCTAAAATAATTCAAAAATGTGACTTATACAAATTTAGAATCAATATTTTTATCCTTTCTCCTACCTGGTATGACATTTAAATGTTTTAACCTTTAGCTCTAATCTACCTCATTCCCATTATATTTCTGCCAATATTCTAATTCTACCTTGTGTTTAAAACTATAAGCCAGGCATTTTCATTTTATCTAGTCAGTATTGTTTATACTTACCATTTGTCTACAGCTTTCTTTCCTAGCCATTCCTTTTTGCATTTTTGATGCTTGCTTCTGGAATAATTATATTTTTCTTCATCATCGTTCCTCATTTTGAGGTCTATAGGTACAATTATTATTTGATTAAAGTCTTATTTTCCTTAAAAACAATACACACAGGTGATATATTAAGGTAGTCAGTAAGGCTTGTCCATAAATGTTCAGGTTCTCTTCCTCCAGGCACATTACAGAATGGCACCTCCCTGCCCCTGTGAAATGAGGCATAGTCACATGATTTGCTTTGGCCACTGGATTACAAATGGAGGTGATATGTCTTTTCCAGGCTTATTCCCTCCCACTACTACAGTGCTCATGAAAGCGTGTATTACAATACAGCTATTAGCCTGAGGCCTTGAGCAGAGGCTCATGCTAAACCACGGAGAATGGATATTGAAAATATGAAACAAGCTTTTCTTGTGTTAAGCCAAGGAGACTTGGAGATTGTCAGTTAGCACACTGTGGCCTAGACCTGGCACACACTGAAATCTTTCACAGCCTCCTGCGGTTTTCCTTATCAGGCGAGTGACTGCTGAGCTGAGTTTAAGCTTCTTGTTGCAGTCCTGTCCCCTCATTTATGTTATTCTACTTTTTATTTTTCTTCTATTGTCGCATGAGAAGTATGATCTCACTCTGGTCCTTTGTAAGATATCTGTTATCGCTGGGAAAGTTTTATTCTCATATTTATTTATTGACTCTTCTCTATTTGTTCTATATTTATCTTCTGGAATTCCTAAGCCATGTTACAGACAACTCCTGTATATCTTTTAAATGACTTTTATCTTTTCCCGAAGGGTCCTTATCACTAAATTTCTGCACTGTACTTTGATGTGTTTCTTGATATTTATCTTCCGGATCATTGAGCCTTAACAGTAACAATCTTCTAATAATGCAGATGGAAAAACTATGGCTTTAAATCTAAAAAAGTTTTTGTCCCCACTGTATTTGAGTTCCCTCAAGTGTTATTTTTCAATTCAAGTTTTAATCATCTCCAATAACTTTATTGTACTGGCCATATGATTGTTCTGCTTTATTTCTAGGCCTTCTGAGTTTCCTTTAGATATATTGTTTCTTCAAACTGTCATTGACAACTTTTTTTTTTTTT
>NW_006439191.1:2140463-2159806 GCF_000325575.1 Pteropus alecto
TGGTTTTTTCTGTATTTTTTTTTTCTTCAAACGGTCTTTGACATTTTTTTTTTTTTTTTGGGCGGGGGGCGGGTGGGGAAGGTGGGGTAGGGAAGCAGGAAACCTGTAAATTGAAGAGAATAAAACAATCTCTACTCCTTGGAACTGTGGCATCAAAGCAAGCTCAGTGCTGTGATGGAAGAATCAGGAAGAATCTTTAATGCTTTCTGGTCTCCTGCACTCATAAGTCTCAGAGGCAGGAAAGACAGCCCATCCATAATCCCCCTTGGCCTCATAAAGGTCAGGGGAACCATACAACTCCAGCGTTCTCCATGTCCAGTGGTTTCGCAACTCCACGAATATGGCAAGAAAACTCTGCACAAGCATTCTCTGACAGCCTGACTCCCACCTGCACCCAGCTGCCCACAGGTTTTAGCAGCCATCAAGCTCAAGACAGGAATGAAGTTCACAGTTGGAAGATAAGTGCTTCTGAACTAAATGAGAGTGATCCTTTTCCCAGGTACTTCAACTTTGCTCCTTGTCATTCAAGTCTCTGCTCAAAAGTCACTGCCTTTAAAGAGGCATTCCGATCATCCATGTGAACGGGCTCTACCCACCTCCCAGCTGCTGTATAATTATCCTGTTTGTCTCCATCATAGTACGTAACACTCTGCTAGATCTTGTTTAACCTGTGGATCTGTGTATTGTCTGTTTCCTACTAACACATAGATACAGCAGTGACCACCTCTGCCTCAATGTCTGAAACAAACGATATGGTGTATGCTTTAAACATATTTACTGAAAAAAAATTAGTTTACGTCCCTCATACTTTCCACCTCCTTGGTCCTAAGAATCTAGATTAGTGAAATGCTTTCAACTAAAAGCTTCTATCTTTATTATATTCCCCCCTCAGAGTACAAGTTCCAATATTTCAAGAATTCTGATGTAACATCTCTATTTCAAATGCCCAGTTTAGATTTATTCATATACAGTTAGCCAGTTATTGTTATAACATTTTCCTCTCTTCCTTACTTCCCCTACCTTGAAATTTCTCCTCTGAATTATCATTTGGTTAAATTACATCCCAAAGTATTTCCTTTAGACAGGATCCATAGTATATTCTAAATCCTTGCATGTCCAAAAATGTCACCTATTTACCAGAGATGAATGATAGCTTAGATACAGATAAGCCGCTCCTTTCAACAGTCTGTAGATGTTTTTTCGCTGCCTTCTAACTTTTGATGTGGTAGATGAGAAAGCAACGCTCAATGCTAGAATACTTATATTTCCTTTGCAAGTTATAGGTTTTTCTCTTTAGAACTCAAGAATTTCACTTAGAACCGACTTGGTTACGTATAAAAGCCCTAGTGAGCGTAGAAGAGAAGTGGATATACTGGTGGACGCTGCACTAGTCATGGCAGTTAAGCATCTGAGGGCACTGAACTATTGACCTACTAAAGGACAGAGACCCTGGGTGAGCCAGAGGGCTGGCTAAGCAGAGTGTGGGTAAGGTGCTGCCACTGAAACACAGTTACGAGATTATGAGAGTGGGAATCGGCACTGTCTTCAGGAAGTTCTTACCATTATCTGAAATTCACCAACGTATATAATAATGCACGTTGGAACAATTTATAATTCCATTTATGGATTTATGGCTCTGAATCAGCCGCACGAGCTTCAGGCAAAGATATTTGCTCAGTATGCAAAAGCAGTTCAAGGATAAATAAAATTTAAACTGTATTAAGAATGGAATATGCAAACTAGTAAAACATTACATTGAAATTACCTAAGCCTTTTCCTGACTACTGCCTTCAGTTTTGATTACCTCAGATCGTAAAGGACATGACAAAACATTTTCGAAACAGGCAGTAAAATCTACTTGAAAATGTTGGTTCAGCATTATAAAATAGAAATAGAGTTACTTAACTGAGAAAGAATGTTATAAGAAAAAAAAAAAAACAGAAAACTAATTTATTCCAGTTAACAAGGGGTCTCTCACTGAACTTAAATCATAAAGTATACCTGTGAAAAAACAAAATTTTTACATAATCTTTTACAGTCACTATAGAAAATTAAAAACCAATAGTTATACAGTGTCTTAAAAAAGCTATACATAGTTGCTACAGCAACAATATTTTCAAATGCTTCATCAATATATAATAGGTTGAGAATATAATCATTTTTCTGATGATCATGATGAAGCATAAACTACACCCCCAAAACTGGATTTCCCCCAAATGTCATTGACATGCACACGTTTTAACTGCAGCACATCTCCTAATTACCTTGATTTCTACAGAAATTCCCTGAGTTCACAAAAATGTCCTAAGTATATTCAGTTACGTCGCCTGCATGCCCCCAGTTTACGTCACTGAACTCTTTCTGCGATCTAGTAACACATTTGGCTTTGCCACTTGTATTAAAAATGAGATCATTCTGATTCAAGTATACTTTACCCTCTATTTCTCAAACATTTTAATGGCTTATCTTGACATTCTTAAAGAAAATGCACTTTTTAAAAATGTATTATCTGTGAGTCAACCACAATGCCTTCTTTATTCAGCCATTACCAAACCAATACGACCATGGGCAAAAAGACAAAATGTTTAAAATGTAACTCTTGCCAATACTGTATTTGGCTTTAAGATACGTTAAAAATGAAAAAAAGCCAAGTTCTTCTTATTAATGGAGATGATTTAAAGTGGGATAAGAAAAACAAGCATATAACTGATTTATTAGGTGCCCGATTCCCATCTCAGCCTCATCGTTTCCTTCAAGGGTTTTTTTTTCCCCCTGAGAGAGTTAGATATAGACAAGTCCTAAATAAATTAACTAGATACCCACACACCAAAGAGAGAATATAAAAAGCTTCTGGGAGAAGTAAACAGCAGGTACAACTCAAGTCCTTACTCCAGACTCTTCAGCATTTAAAAGATAAGAAAACTCCGAGAAGCTTTAAGAACTATCCACCAGATAATTATGATACAAGTACATAAACAGGGTCAGTTTCAATAGCCATTTACTCGAGTGCAACGTGGCTGCCAAAATCTTCCCTCCCAGGAAATACTTTATGAATAGCAGATAATGAATTGTTTAGAAAAACGTCTCTAACAAGCCCAGGATATAAGTTATTAGTATTTAAGTTCTCTCTCTTCCTAGATAAGAAACTGACTGGGAAATGCCGACTTTAGAACTTCCAGTCTTCAGAGAGCCAGTAAGAAAGATCTAAAGTCATGAAACCTGTGCACCCTGCCTTACATGGGAGAGAAATACTTTCTAAAATGTAATCTGAAAGGCTCCCCAGACTTCTGGTCTTATGAGAGACTACATACCCTGAAAAAGTCTCCATTTGACTGAAACAGCTAAGATGCTGAATATTTAAAACGTGCTTTGTAAAAAGCACTGCTGAGCAGACAGAAAGGATGAAATCTTCAGGTGCCAAAAATAAAGTATGACCTAGAAGTGAGTGCATGAAAAGTGACTTTCCACCACAAAGGCTCTTCCAAGCTCCGGACCTTTAGAGCTTCCCCCTGATGGCTTCTCAAGGCACTATAAGGGACATTCAAGCTTGGGGTTCACTTAAAGCGGGTAACTTCATACAGGATTATCCAGTTTCTCTGGAAAAGCTGGATTCCCAAAGGTCACTCGTTAGTCATTGTAAGGTCACAAAAAAACCCCAAAGGTATACTAGCTTCCTATTGCTTATGGAATTATAACAAACTGTGGTTTACAACAGACGTTTATTCTCTTACATGTCAGGAAGTTAGGAATCTAAAATAAAAGTGCTGAGTTAATATGCTAAGAAAACAGAGTATTTTGCACATGAAAAAGGAACAGACCATGAAGAATATCCAGATTTTTTAAAAACCAAAACAGAAATCTATAAACAAAAAATATAATTAAAATTTATAGCTTAATAGGTGGATTAAACAAATTAGACCGTGGGGGGGAAAAAATCATCGGAAAAAGAAATCTGAACTATGACACAGAAAGCAAATCCAAGACAAGACAGAGAAAACAGAAAAGATGTTAAAATAGGATGACTAACCTATAAAGTTCTAGACTTCATTTAACTGGGCTTTTGCTTAGAGTAAATAGAGTCACTGAGGGTAAAGTTGACATAAAAATGTTGGCTGAGAACTTTCTAGGACTTCATAAATACAAATCTTCACGGTGAGAATAAATGCCAAAAATAAATCTATGCGTGGATACTATGAATGAAAGTTGCCATAGCAGTTATTTATTTCAAGGGGACCAAAATGAAGCCAAGAGATCACAAAGAGGTCACCTTATCCTCATCCCACCCAGGAACTTTTGAACCAGCCCTGAGACCACGGTCCTGAAACTTTACTGGCTCCTCACCATGGCAACCAGACTGTCTGTGCTCCATCTTGAAAGGAGCCAATTGGGTTCGCCAGCCAGCATCCTTCATTTGCATACAGGACCTAAATGAGCTTCCACGCTCAGACTTCGGTGCTTGCCCCTAGAAGCACATCCTGGAACTTGCTAACCTTAGTCTCACCACTGAACCTAGCCAATCTTTTTCGAACTAGGCATCACGCAATGTTAGACAGTCAATAGGAAAAGCTGCTTTTGTCACAAATGCTGTGGGTTTGCCTTCATAAACCCCGCCTTTCTTTGTTCTCTCTAGAGAGCAGCTTGGGTTGCCACCTGAATCTGTCTCTTGGGTTGCAATCCTTTTGCTCAAAAAACTGCTTTTTATTCATTATTAATTATTAAAGCCTAAACATCTTGGGTTTTTTTTGGTTGACAATACACAGTAGTGAAACTGCAGAGTACTTCAGAAAAAAAAAAAAAGATCTTAAACGTGCTCAGATAGAAATGGTACGAGTAATGACCATTAGACTGACTGCTCCAAAATAAAAGTCATGAATCGATAAATTATATATCCATGTGCTAATTAAGGTAGGTGAGTGCCAACATAGAATTCCATAATCAATGAAATTAACCTTTAAGAATGACAATAAAAATAAAGACATTTTCAGATAAATAAAAATTGGGAGTTTATCACCAACATATTCTTACTGAATTTCTGAAGAATATGCTTAATAAAAAGGAAAATGGTCCTAGGTGGAGCATTTAAAAATGTAGGGAGGAATGATAAGCAAAAAAAAAAAAAAAGTGGTAAATATGTGAAAACACTAAACAACTAAACTACTATTGGTTGTATAAGACAATAATAATGTCTAATTTGGAGGAAGTGGGTCAAGATAGAACATATTGGGGAAAATAGTATAATGTTGGGAGGGGGTGATCTGAGTTAGAGTCTTCTACAGCTCTTGATTTGGGAGGAAGGTGAACATTAACCAGGTTTTGTTAAATATGCATGCTAAAATAATTTGGGAAAACCTCTTAAGGTAGACATATGAAAGTTCCTAATAAGCAGCAAAAAAAAAAAAGGATGAGATTAAAAAGAAAAATTCAGTTGAACAAAAGGAAAAATTGTGAGATAAACAGATATCACATAATAAGACAGAAAAATTAAATCATTATTCATCACCAACAAATATAAATGGACTTATATCTGGACTTCAGCTCTCTAGTTGAATGACAAAAACTGTCATATAACATTGAAATCCAGCTAGGGGTGATACTCCAAATATGTCACTTGATACAGCACAGGTACTGATCAATCAGAATAGACCTACCAACCAGTCAGAACTGCACTGGTCATAGCCAGTATGCCCATATGGGGTCACAATGACCAAATATCAGCCCCAAGTCCAGCCATGTGCTCTTTTTATAAGTCGCATCTAATACACACGGACATAGAAATGATGAAAATAAAGTGGAAGACTAAACACTAAACATAAGGTGTTAGATGACATCAACATCAGATGAGATAGACTTTTAAGACAAAAAAGCATCGCTTGTTTCTTGCTCTTCGCTGCAGAAAAGCTGTGTCTCCTGTGTAGGTCCTGCTGCTGCTGGCAGCTTAGCTACAGGTTTTCTGGGGTTTGAGAAGAATGCACTACCAGTTTGTTGATACACTTGTGGGTTTTCATTTATTATCCTTATTAGTTTCTTCAGTTTGTGAGAGGAGTTTGCAGAAAGTTTTTAAATTAAGCTCCCATCATATTCACGTGGCACTCATTTTGAAATTACGTTTCCTACTTCACTGTCAGAACATCTTTCCCAGTAGCTGCAGCGCTCTATTTGCCCCTCACCACGTCTTCCCAGAGCAGCACGCCAATCTATACGAGCCATACCTTTGATTAGAATGTATTCCCTGTGCTAAGAAGTGAGGTGGGGTCCCTGAAAGTCACGGCTCCTCGTCAATCAGGGATCTTCACTGTTCACACAAGTGCCAAATGAAGAAAGAAGACACACGTTAGTCTGCTCTTCATGAGGTAGTGAGCTAAAAATGAATTGAAATTCAAGAACTGGAAGGGCAAGAACAATTTACTCTGCTTACAGCTTCAATAAAGAGGAAGAATGCTTTGTATTCATGCCAGCAATTATCTCATATATTTCATTGTAATGCAAGCAGCCAAGCCCTGGTAGTTAACGCAATAAAGAGAAATGAATACATCCCTGTCCTGTTATCTTTCAGATCCTGTGGATCTGTAAAGGCTGTATGGAGGAAGAGGAATGTTAGACAAGCAACTTCAGTAGGAAACGCCAATGCTCGGAGTGTTAGGAGCTCGAACCACTTAATTTCTCCGTGGTTTGCTATGCCAATCACACATTACCCGGTGAACAGAAAGCTCAATGTGTTTTTCACCTGTGACAAATTAGACGCTTTAATTTTAACTTTTAGAATTGTAATAATCTTTAACAATTTTTCTAAGATTATTATTTGTGAACAACTGTTCTCTCACTTTGTGAAGATGAGTGTTAGAGAAAACCACGAAAAGTACAAATTACAATGACAGAAAGTAGATCTGTGGTTGTCAGAGTGGGGGCAGGACAGAGGCCATGTGAAGGATTACAGAGGGGCATGCCGAAATGTTCAAAGGTGATGAATATGTTCATTCTCTTGGCTGTGGTGATGGTTTCACAGATGTACCTATGTGTAATGTATTGTTTGTTAACTGTAACTCAATAAAGCTTTTTAAAAGTGGTGGGGGGAAATGACCATTAGAAATGAACCATTCTGTAACCCCTAATAATACCAGAAAATCCTCCTCAATGGAAGGCTGTTGGCACCTGGAACTGCTCCATTTCAGCATCACTAAAAGTAGGACAACCAGAAATTGTGGCCTCTTTGTGAAACACTCAGTACCACCTTTGAATGTATTTGGCCAAAAAAATTTTGAATCTCTATATAATTAAGCTTCTAGTCTAGAGCTAACATGCACTTCTAAGAATAAGAGAAATGGAGGTATGAAGTGATGAAATAAGAAAACAAAGAGACAAATCCAGACTGTGGAACAATCTTCAAGACGACCGACCTAGTTTCCACACAAACCAATGGCATGAAAAGGGGCCTAAGGGGAAAAGGGTCTGCTCTGGATGGGAAAAAAAAGGCTAAAGGGATTAAGCTAAAAGGAACCTCTAGAAAATTTCTATTAAGGCAGTATTTCCCCACTTCTGATTATAGACTGGGTATGAGATGATATCAAGGAGCCACTGCTAGTTCTGTTAGGTGTACTGTACCATCATGCTATGCAAGGAAATGTCCATATTTAGATTCATTTTTAAAGACAGAAGAGTGAATACCACGATGTCTTAGATTTTTCCTGAACATTCTTCCAAGACTTTTTAAAAAGGTAGGAAAAATAAATGTGGCAAAACCTAAATGATCAGATAAATCTGGCTAATGGGTATGGATTTCCCTTCATACAAAAGTTATTTTGTACATGTTTCAAATGTTCAAAAACTTTTAGTGAAACCAATTTCTGAATGAAACTGAGTAGAATTTAGCAATATTATGAAAGTACATAATTTTCTATAGGAAAAAAGTATATACATAGCTAACTAAATGGTTATATTAAAATTCTGACCGACTTAGTATACAGGTAAAGGATACTTGAACTGTCATTACATATCCAGTTGATGTGCTTATCTGAATATCTACAGTGTGATCACAGGAGTAAATAGACTTTTAGAAGGTCAACAGTCATTGTCCATAATAAGCACAGCATTCTCATGCATGTCAACAGCAACTTCTGTTCCCATTTTTTTAATTCCTACTGCATGCCAGGCACTGTACTAGGCACTTTACAATTATGTCTAATTCATCCTACAATCATAAAAGGTTGCTGTTGCTGCCATTTTAAAGAAGAGAAAATTGATGTGCAGACTGTAACTTGCCCAAGGGCACAGTTCCCAGGGCTTTCTAAATATAAAGACCAGAGTCTTCCCACTATTCACAGAATAAGAGTTCTGCTAAACTTTATTTCCTACAAATGTACATACATTTACTGATTATGCAGATTCTAATATGATTCTTGCCATAGAAATAAACAAAGATGACCAATATGCAGAAGGCTGCAAAGAGTATTTTGATACATTTTCAAGTTTGTCCAAACGGACAGTGTAGTACTGTGAGGTGTCTTTGTGTCACCAGTCCTGTCTGGATTCAAATGCCAGATCTGCCACTTACAACCTAAGTGACCTTTGGCAACTTAACAACTCAGAGTCTCAGTTTTGACATCAGTGGAATCTGAACAGCGATACCAAATGGTTGTTGTAAAAATGATGGCGAACAATGGAAGATGAAAAGCTCCTCTAGTGGCCAGGACGTCACTAAATTCTAAATGTGAGCACCCTCCTCTTACCCACCTTTTATGATGTGTGCAGAAAGGAACAATTCCACTCATAGCTGTTCTTAGAATGCTAGCCCCCACTGCCATTAGCAGAAGGAACCATCTATTGCCCAATACATTGCTTTTCTTGGCCCAAGGCATGATTGCTTGAATCTTTCCATATAAAATTTTGTTTTAACTTAAACATGATATATGTCAGGGTTGTACTGCTATTCTCAAGAGTGACTGGCAATGGGCAGCACCATTTACCTTCAATGCAATGTCACTTAAGCCACAGCAGGGGAGACTGCTCTATCTGCAGTGTGTGGATCCTGCCTTGTACCCTTCTGTGTTAGCGACACTTAGGCTGAGTGAGGGAAAGCCTGCTCCACACAGGCCACATTTACTGGCAGTCAAGACAGCGAGCCCTGACAGGCAGAAAAACCTAACAGCCATTTGGAGGAGGACTTTTTTAAAGTTTTTCTATGATGCTATAACTTAGGTAGCACTGAGTTCTGGCATCTAAGGTCTTGACCTATACATATTCTTCCAAAGACCTCTAGATGCTTTGTGAGTTAATATTTAGATCCATATTAGTCCATGGGAAAAACTCCGTGAGGATAAGGACATACTCTACTTTGTCAGAGCCAGAAAGAAAATTAAAATGCATTTTCATAAAAAAATATCTGTGAGCTTTATTTACTAGTAACTCACTATGATGCTAGATTTGGCCAAAGAGTTAAAAGTAAATTACTTCAAAATAAATCTAGGGCATCTACCTCTCTCATCTCTGAAAACGTATTTATGTTCAAAAGATAAATTTTCTACTTTTAATTAGTTGCCATTTTGATGTCAACCTCTAGACAGCATAAAAGGGATCAGCTCACAAGAAACTGAGTATGACAAAAATCAAGGCATCTGAAACACAAAATGCCACCTTCTTTACTTGGAAACTCCCAGTTCTTACTGTCATATTTGGAATGGTGAGCGGGAGATGAAAGACAATTACAGACTACCACTCTCGAGGAAGGCTTCTCCATTTTCACATTCCAGTAAGCTGGCCACCAGAGGTTTGGCTCAAGAGAGTGAAGGCTCGCTATACGCACTGAGTAAATCTACCAAGTTCCTCAAGGGGTGCTCAAGATACCTAGATACCTTACATAGCTCAAAAAGTTGCCAATATTTACACTGGAAGTCATCACTCACCACAGATTAAGACAAATCAAGAAGAAACTTCCTGAACTGCAAAGGATAGGATAGAAAGTTCACACGTTACATTGGCTCATCGCCCCAGAATGAATTGAAGTCTCTGTGCATCTTTATGGGTATGGAAAACAAATATAAAATAATCATATGGACCTTAGTTATATACAGTAGAGAGCAATGAAAACACAAGATAATGGTGTAGGAATTACATTATTTATGAAATGTAGTAGGGGCAAGTGTTTGCAAGCCATATTAAGATGAAGAAAGGGAACAGTTTAGAACTGTAATCATTTATTCATTCATCACTAAAACAGCTGTAAAGTCTACTGTCATGCCACCCTGAACAAGCCCGATCCCATCTGAACTCAGGAGCTAAGCAGGGTCGGGCCTGGTTAGCACTTGGATGGGAAGACTACCTAGGAAAACCAGGTGCTGAAGGCGTAAAAATTTGAAAAATAAGGGATGGTAAGCTGACAAGGTCTTTGCAATCTGTGAGGTCAACAAGAGTTGCTTCGCCGAAAAAATAAAAATAAAATAAAATGAAATAGCTGTCAATGTCTACGTAAAAATCATGCATAGTTATTAGAGATTTTGAATCTAGGAAGCCAGTATCAAAGGCTCTGAGTTAGCAGGCCTTGGAAAAGACACTAGAAATCTGAATTTTTAATAAGCACCCCAAGTAATTACAATGCCCATGGTCCTGAAATTGTATTTTGAGGAAAAGTGAGTGGGGCACAACTCTCAGTGAAACTAAAAGATAAAACCCAAAATTTCAAATAAATATGGACAGTCTGCCATAATCAGTGGCAAACAACTAAAGGAGTAAGTTTGAAAAACCAAACTGGAGAGCAGAGGCAGAGCCAGCCATCACGGTCTATTTCCTCAAACTGAGGGACACACTGAGGTGCAAATTCCAAGTTCTTTTTTTGCAAAGGAAGAGCAGGATGTATGTGGAAGCACCAGGAGCTTCACAGGATTGGACGTGCCTGTGAGAAGGAAGATGACATAGCCCTTTAGATAAGCTAGATCTGAAAGCAGTGGCTGCCAGTGGGGGAAGAGAAACTATGTAAAGTGGAGAAATGTTCACTAACTGCCTATTTACTTTGACTTGGAAAAAGTTTAACAAATTCACATGAAAAATTCTGGATGAGAAAAATTCCATCTAATCTAGAACATGGTTTTGACCCTTCCCCAGCTTAATCATTCTGTAACGTCTGATCCAGGAAGTACTCATCTCTTTCAAAGATGAGTAATCAGAAAGAAAGCAAAACAGGAACTAATGAAAGATATCATAAACAAAAAAAAAGAAAGAAAGAAAGAAAGAAACAAGAAAAATAAGAAATAACCCTTGATCAGAAACCTTTGGCCATGTAGCAGACAAAAATTGTCACCAATTTTACCGTGAATTTTTAAAACGCAGAAAAGCAATTGCATCTATGAAACAAGAGCACAGTGCAGAGATGGAAGAGCTCGGAGTGCAGACAGGGGAAAAATAAGGAATGAGACATGACTAGCAGAGTTAGAGAATGGGGGAGGAGGACTGAGGTGGTAACAGAACACGGAGGGAGGTCAAAGCAGAATTAGAAGAATCACACAGAACAGACACAGGTGAAGATATAGAAAAAGATACAAAGAGGAAGTGAGGAAGTGACTAAAATGAAATGCTAGTAATGTTTTAAAAGAATTAAAAATAATTATTGAGGGATGATCTATGCATAACTTGCTACCCGAAGGGGGGAAATAAACAACAGAGCAAAACACTATTATGTAGAGATATAAATGAAGAAAAAAATATTCCTAAAAGGGAAGAAAATCTTGAAGGTATACTGAAAGGTTTGTCATGTCCCAAGGAAAACTAAGAATAGCAAACATCAGGAACAGTGTAGGCAAGTCTACACACTTCAAAGACAATGAAAATTGTTTGAGCAGCCAAGCACAAAATGATCAAAGTACCTAGGAAGACAATAAAATCAGACTGGCCTCCATGTAGTCCACAAATAAATCCAACTTTAGAAGGCAGTGGACAATTTCTACAAATTACTGAAGCATGAATGCATGAATTAAGAATTTTATGTCTAGTTATATAAATTTGCTGTGATTTCTTTGCCTCTGCTAAATAAATACTCCATTTGTAGGTAATTTTGAATAAATATGTTTCTGTTCTTCTTAAAGAGGATCCCCAAAATTGTGTAAGGTTCTCCAAAACAGGATCTGACACCAGGGAGACCATAAGAAATCCTACTTGTAAGTACTTACTTGCTGAAGCGCATGTTGGCTACCACGGCCAGCATGATGGAGGCTTCTCCTCTGTCATCTAAATCTCTTGGGAATGCCTCTAACTGGCAGAACCAAACCAGAACCTCGCTGGCAAGGGAACCTGGAAAATATAGTTTCCCTAGAATACTAAGGCTAGCACTGAAAGCCAGGAGAATTAGGTCAACTACTCAGAAAAACAGTTTAGTTAACCAAAGTAGTGTTATAAATTGATGATGAATTCATATAAGTACCTCTTTAAATTACAGGCCACTTACTCATCCATCTCATATAAACTCATGTTTAAGATTCATTGAAAGTATCAGCAATATCAATAAAAGTATCAGTGGCACCTTCATCATTCTTAAAAACTGGGACATCTAACTATTAAGTGGAAAATGGAAAGGTACCATCACATAGCAACCGTATCTTTTCCCACAACCCTCCTTTCTCCCTAACACTGAATGAAATTGTGGGTAAAACCGAAAACTACTGGGGTTACTCTTGAATAACAGGAAGTTACATCTTGTCCCAAGGACATTCTCCTGTCTCGTGTCATACTCAAAACTGCGAACTTCACTTAAACAAGCTTCTAGGTAAAACCGAAAACTATTGGGGTTACTCTTGAATAACAGAAGTTATATCTTGTCCCAAGGACATTCTCCTGTCTCGTGTCTTACTCAAAACTGCGAACTTCACTTAAACAAGCTTCTTCCCAAACTTGTCTGGCTCCATCTACTTTGAGCCAGAAGACAATGGCAAAAGGAAAGGAAGGTATTTTATCCCTTTCCAAGGCTTGGAATGCTTCCCCTTAGCAAGACCCAAATGTGATTTCTGATCCTCTAGTGTTGGGGCAGGGGATAGGAAGAGAGGGGACAGTCGGACACAGGATGGTTCTTGCCTGGCACCATCATCATCTAGAAGTGGCCTGGATGGCATCTAAAGCTGACATTCTCTTCTGGAGGACATTGCAAGTTCTTTGGAGGCTTTCTTATCACAAGGACTGTCTCATCTGCTTTTCTGTTAATATAAGTAATGCCCTCTCTGGCCAGCTGCATGTGATGTCCCCGTGCCCCATCGCTCGCCCCTCAGAGCAATTCTGAGACAGAATCCTTCTGAAAATGATCCCAGGCCAACACCACGCAAGAGTGGCAAGGTATAGAGGCAGGCCTGACTACCCCATTAAAGTGGTCTTACTGTCATAACTCATTTCATCATCATGACAACAATGAGGCAGATACTAGTGTCCCTAGGTAAGAAGCAGGAAACTGAATGCAGATAGTTTGTTTACACAGCTACAAGTTACATGCGGCTCCTGGCAAAAGAAAAAAAAAAAAAAAAGTTTGTAGCTCTGACTCAGGAGTCCGTGTATTTAACCATTACCCTCTAATGAAAAAGCAAACTTCTAAACAGGCAGGACTGGATTTTCATTAACTAGCAACAGTGGGGGAACAAGTAGACCTGCCTGAGATGTCCTTACGAGACAAGACGGGCTGTGAGCGAAAAGGAATAAAACGATTTCACACCGAGCAGCAACTCTCCAGGTAAAGTCACGTCTCAGCCTAGACCGTGAGTGGGCAAGGTCTCCTCGCACATCTCCACTTTTTTTCTCTCCTACTCTGACTTCTAAAATTACTCTCCATCAGTCTATACAGAAGCACAAGTTAAGAAAAATTTAGAGGTCAAAGAGATGACTCAACATAGATCTCAGCCAGATTCATGAGTAGTAAATAAAAAAAAAAACCCAAAAGACACCCCCCCTAAGACCCAATACCTCAGGCAGAGATGGCAATTCCATACACTGTCAGGGCTGTACTGGAAACAGGCTGCCCCTGAATGCCGGCGTGCCTTACACCTAGAGCGCATCTGCAATGTTAGTCCAGCCCCCAGAACTCGCAGGCTGGACTAACAGAGAACACAAAAAATGCATCTCCCCAACTCACTGACATGCACACACTCATGCACAGACACAAGGTGTTCACTTTTATTTTTAGTTAAAATATGAACAAATTCTGGGAAAACTTTATAGAAATGATGGTTTATTTACTGCTGCTTGAAACCGAGAAGTATGTCATGTCTTCTTAGAGGGAGACCCCCTTGAGGTACTACGAAAATTGGGTTGTTTCCAAACCTTTCTTCTGAGGTGCTTGGTCCCCAAACACCTCCACTCGGAGGTCCTTTGTTACAGCTCAGGCCTAAAATCTGTAGGTGGTTCCTAACTCAGGGCATGCTTGGGGTGTTTGAATTTGCACAGTCACATCGGGAAATCTTTCCTGTAAAGGCTCGCCCTAGCCTGGTGGCACATTTTCATTAGGGCAACACTGAAACTGTTTTCCTGCAGTGCAGACTCAGCTCTGTCCGTTAGAAAGCAGGTCACTTGGCTGCCCTACTGAGCATCCCCACAACCAGCCAAGGCGAAGGCAGAAATGACTCAGCATTCAGCACTGACTAAAATGGTCCAGAAGTCTGTTTTCCAAGGTAAATGCCAGCACCCTCATAGCTACACCTCGACTTTTTACAACACCTAAGATAAGCACATGCTGACCTCATTATGGAGCTATCAACTCCAGTCAGGTACTTAAATGTTTGTGCACTGGGCACATGGTAATTCACTTTCTCAACAGTAAGTTATATAGGCTTCATCATAAATAAGGCAGACATGAAAATAAACAAATTGGCAACATCACCTTAATTGTACCACATAGAATAAATATTGAGCACTGCATCCCACAGCTCTCTAACAAATAATTACTGCTGCCAATTTAGCAGGGGAATTTAGCTTTGCAATTTTGCTATGTAACTACCATTTCTTAGGCTCTAAATAGAAAAAAAAAAAAAGTGTAGAGGCTCCTGTGCCTGTTAGTCGGTGATAAACTTTGCGCCTTTATATGTGCACAACGGGTCCTGAACTGCGGAAACCCTAAGAAAAATTCTTGAATATATTTGTTGTTTCTATGTGATTTTTAAGCCATACAATGTACTGTCCCTCTATTATAAGCTATCCAAGCCACAGCTCTTTTCTGATGAGATTCTTGCCAATATGTCAGAACTCAGCATATGACATGAAGGGTGTGCAAATAACTCAAATGTCTAAGTAAAGGGAGCTGTTACAAACACCTTTATATTTTAAGTGATTTTCACATTGATTTGTATCCTATAACATCCCTGAAAGTTAACATTTTTTTTCTGAAAATAACAAAGCATGCCAATCAAGAAGAAAAGAATATTTATTTCATTAACAGATGTCGTCACTACGAAAAAGTGTGAGCTGAAAACCTTATGTTTATAATATTTAGAAAGTTCTTTTACTGTTGTCAGGTAAATGCAATATATATATATATGAAAAAAGATTAATTTATTTGACAGTCGCTACAGTTCCATTAATGTTACAAAGTAAATGACGGGATAACTTGCCATTAAAAGCTGTCTGTCTAGATGCAGTGAATATAGCCACGCCTTAGAAAAAGGAAAAGCTATTCAATTCATTCCGAGAATCTCTTCTAGGTTACGATTATGTATCCTTATCTACTTGATTCATTCTTACCTAATTTGTAATTTAATGATCGAAACAGAGAACAAGTCTTTAGACCACAGGAAGCATGTCGGCTTCCATGGATGGCAAAAGGAGCGCGTGGACAGCGTCCCTGCTTGGGAGGCCTCCCCTGAGACCGAGGCAGAGAAAGCTGCCCCGGCTCCTGGCAGCTCTCAGAGGTCACCTTCTGAGAAGAGGGATCCAGAGGCTCTTGGTACTTCCATCTTTTACAGACAGGGGCTTCCCCGTAAGCTTGCATGCTTGAAGAAAATTTCCGAAGCCAAATGGGTTCAGAAGCACGTCGGGTGAGGTACTCGACTGCCTGGTAAGCACTGCTGCTTTCGTCTTCTTGTTTAACCTGTCTCCTACCACCTCGCCGCCCTCTGACGTACCACCGTACCTTGCATAAAGGTAATTAGAGATAAAGCAAATGCCTAACCCTGAAAACCTACCCACCTTACCAGGATGGCTTACTGTAACCATCTTACTCCCAACAAGGATGGCTCGACTGACGTTTCTGAAGTTAGAATTTTCATTTATTTTGAGAAAATTCAGAGATAAATCAATAGTATGAGCAGACATAAAACATTTAGTCATCAAACCTGCTAAATGTTCAAAGGATGAAGATATTTAAAAGTCATTCTATCTTCCTTTGTATTGCTAAAGAAAACGTTAAATTGTTAATACCTGACTCTTATATTTGACACAAAAAGAATTCCTAAAAAATGTTTAAGTAAAATTTTATTAGGTCACTTAAATATCCTTTCAAAGGATTAATATGCTTGTGTTAATAGCAGTACAATGTTATATAGGAATACTACAATAACTACACTCAGAGCTTGAAAAATATTTCTTCTCACGATACTTCGTATATAGTGAGGTGATTTTAAAATGATTATTATTCTAATAAGCTTTAGAAGTTATAATCTTATTAGAATAAGCTTCATAAGCCTTTCACCAATAAAACTCATTGTTTGGACTGAATTATAGTGTGATGAGTTTTGAACAAAACTGGCACTTCTGAGTAATAAGTACAAACAGAGATTCACAATTACTTCATATACAAATTTTGAAAAACTGAACATTGTATTAGAAATGTTATCTAAAATTTGAGACTGATCTTAGACATGAGATCTAAGAATTTAGATCATGAGTATCTCCCACAAGTCATCAAAGTAAAAATTCATAAGAGCTTAATTTACACGGTAACCTTTTTTTCAAGAAAGCTCTAAAATGAAGAAATAATTTACAAGTGACAAACCTTACCCTAAAGATCAGCATAAAAATAACCTTTGACGACGTTAGCAGGTCCAGGAGTGGGTGGGTCTAGGCGTCCACACACTAGGAGACACCGTCTGTCCCCTCCCCGAGCTTAGACTTTACAAGGGGGCTTTCCCAACCAGGTGAGAAACCTGTCGATGACCACTTCCGGCTTAGACTGCCTATTCATCACACCCAGCAGAAAGAGGGCACCTTTTCCTGATACGCCAGCAAAGCCCCCACGGAGGACTGGTTTAGCCAGGCCAGAAGTTAGAGGTGGGCCGGTCCAAACTAGGCCACGTGGGCCAACAGCGAGCAAGGTAAGATCCGCCAACAATAAGTCGGGTCCTCCTAACTGACAAAAACAGCCAATTCCCCAAGAGGAAGCCCCTCAAGGGTACAGACCAGTCGTGCATCACTCAGCGCCTCCCAAAGCTGGCAGTCGGCAACCACCTCCTCTGGCTCATCTCCTGCTCTTCCACTTCCGCCGGAATGCCACAGTTAGGGGACTGGAGGTCTACCCAGGCTAGTGGAACTCCGCCACCTACTTCCCCAGGGAAGTAGAACATCCCTGAGCACAAGTGGTGCATCAGGCTTCTAGGCGCCCAGGCTCCCATGGCGGGGGGCACGAGGTGGTGGCCGGGATGGGGGCGCTCCTGCTCTCATTACTCGAGTGGTGAGCATCCCTCTGTGCATGCTCAGACTGGGTCGTCACACACACCAGGGCTCAGATCGCACAGCCAAGAGATCCGCTGGGCAACTTCCGGTATAACTGGGCAACACCCGGTATAACTAGGCAACACCGCCACATGACTGACGCTCATTGAGCAGCCTGCTGCACGCTCACAGAAGTCCACGAGCACTAAATGCTCCACTATCACGCAGAAAATAAGGCTCTGTCCCGCGGGGGGAGGGGAGGGGAGCGAGGGGGACAGGAGAGAGGTCACCCTCTTACTGCCCATGGCCAGAGCCCAGCCCCCACCTGTGCGCCGGGGAAGGGCCTAGGTGCTTATCACCCTCCTCCTGGCCCCCAAAGGTCTCTGTGCCCCTCTGGAGCTCCCTCCTGTCCCCTCAGGGGTGGCAGATCAAGCACATACCAGCATCAGGGGGAGGGGCCAGCACCCAGGAATCTGTGCTGATCTTGGCCAAGGGCCCACAGGTGTCAATAAAGTGCTGTCCAAAGGGGGAAGTAATTCTAGGAATCCCTACAATTCCTGGATATCAAAAAAGTCTGTAAAGTTCTAAATGGTCGAAACCAACTTCCTCCATTTATCGAGTCAAAGAACGGGAGTTTCATTCAGCCACACAGAAGATGGGGAAGCATGCTTCACAGAAAAATGCAAAACTTGCCTTTTAGTACAACACTGGAAAACGCAGAACTTACCTTCCAGTACTCCACGGGAAAATGCGAGGCTTCCTTTCTGGTACTCCAGGGGAAAATGCAAAACTTACCTTCTCACACCTAGAAATGCAAATCTGAATGGCCCACCCACAAGAATCAAGTATGATAAGCAATTATCTATAGAATTCAATTGGGCTTAATTATAAATTACAGTTGCCCAAAGACATGTCTTCTCTGGTGCCTTTAGCTACAACTTATATTTAACTTGTATTGTTATTTACTTTTGTACCTATTTTAGGACAAGCACTATACTTGACCTATCTTTTTTTCCTCATTTAATGTCTAGTACAATATCTTTTTGGCATTTATTTAACATTTATTGATCTGCCTCGGTATCTAATATTCTAAGAGAAAAGATCTGGTTCTCATCATTAGGCCCCACAAATAAAATCCACATGGGCAAAGGAGCAAGGTTTGCAAGTGTAGGCATATCTACATTTTTAAGAATTTAAGATTTTCCCCAGAAAAATTTCTCTCCTCAATTTGCACATTTGTTGCTTGACAGTTTGGAGATTGCTTACAATATAAATACAAAAACTGAATTTTTAAGAGAATGTATTCTTACTTTTTGTTGTCACTTTATAGCACTGGGATCAAAATGCAAATTGTAGTTATTTGCTGTAAGTGGTCTCCATTAAGACAACACAACTATAAAACATTTTCTTTTTCATTTTTTGGTCAAATTTTTTTACAATACACACCTAGCACCATAAGACACAGTTGCTATTTAGCAAATGATTTGTACTCCTCTGTGTTTTGCTATACTTTTCTAAAACTCATTACCATTTTCTCACTTGAATCCATAAACTGAGACCTAACTTTATTCAGAAGACAAGTTTTGATCAATAAGGCTTATTATTCTAGTTTACTTGTGGTACTTGAGACTACTGAACAATTAAATATCACAAATTATTTTTTCACAATAATCAGAAAACCACATTACAATGAAATCGAAAATCTGTAAGTCTATAATCCTAATACAAGTAGGACTTTTCTCACC